>NC_057397.1:43784536-44142898 GCF_019320065.1 Cervus canadensis | reverse complement strand
TTTGTTAAATGAACAAATGAATGAAGAACTGGCACAGGGCATAGAAAGGTGATGCAACTATCCCTTCTATTCAACTCTGCCCATGATCCCCCTTTCGAACCTGTCACATCATACTTCTTATTTCGTTTCCCAATTATCAAGTCCAGACTCCGGCTCACAGGCTGGGTGGGGAGGGCCTGGCTCCACCTGGGCTGCCTGCTTCCCGGGGCCATGAACCCTCCCCTCCTGGCTCTAGCTCTGAGAACCTCTGCCACCATCCTGCCGGCACAACTTCTTCCGCTCTTGACTCCGATTCTGGACAAAGGTTATCTTTCCCATCCAGAACAGCCTGTGCCTTCTCTGACGCGCACTGCTTCAGTACAATGTTTTGCAGTCCAAGACACACCTGCACCCTTTCAGAGCCCCCCTCCCCATCGCATCCCAGCCTCTGACACAGGAAGACCAGGATCCCGAGGAACTTGTTTTGTTCTCCTCCATCTGTCCCCCCAGAGTGAGTAATGTCTTAAAAAAAAAAAGAAAAGTAACTTTTACTTGCCTTCAGGAAGAAGGGGTCCAGGGAGGCAGGCAGGCAGGATTGGAAACAGAGCTGGCTTTATAAGAGAAGAGGGAGGCAGGCAAGCTCTGGGCCTCTAATAAGGAGAGATGGGAGAGCCTGGGAAGCTGCCCATGAGCGGGGAGAGGTCCCCAGGGCTTCGGCGGAGACCAGGAAGCCACTGCCCATTAAGCTTCAGTGTGGAAGCTCTGGAGGCGGTGGCCACTGGGGAAATTTCCTCCAAGAAATGTCACACTCCACTTCCCTTCCTTCTCATCTTGATGACCCTCTTTGCTTTCGTCTATCTCTTCAAAGGGCTTATGCCTTTCAGTTTCTGGCTACAGAATGAAAGCCGATAGGCAGTGAATTCCCAGGGAGTCAGCCAGATGGGTGCTTTGAAAACCCAGAGCTCCAAAGAGGAAAGGCAGCTTGGCGGAGGGAATAAAACTAGGAATTTGGGATTAACATATATACACTATTATATAAAAAACAGATAAACAACAAGGGCCTCCTGCATAGCACAGGGAACCACAGGCTATATCTTATAATAACCTATCATGGAAAAGAATCTGAAAAAGAATAGATATATGTGCACAACTGAATCATTTTGCTGTATGCCTGAAACCGACACAGCACTGTAAATCAACTATACTTCAATTAAGAAAGAGAGAGTGAGATAAAGCAAGCAAGCCCAGAATTCCTCCCTACTCTGGCTTATGCTGCAAGTAAAGGGAAAACAGAATTAAGTACTGTGGGACAGGACATGGGTCTACATGCTTATTATTTTATTATTAATTTTTAAAGCATAGAAGCTTTTCCTCCACAAAAACGTTAAACCTCAAGATATAAAAACAATTAAGAGCAGAGGTCAGGAGCCACAAAGCCACTCCAGT
Source organism: Cervus canadensis (assembly GCF_019320065.1). Taxonomy (NCBI): domain Eukaryota; kingdom Metazoa; phylum Chordata; class Mammalia; order Artiodactyla; family Cervidae; genus Cervus; species Cervus canadensis. The sequence continues at coordinate 44,141,473 of NC_057397.1, read as the reverse complement.
CCTCTCGCCCTGACTTGATCCCACACGTTCATCTAACCCAGGGATTCTTGAGGATTCAGCAGAACGCAGCTTACAGAGCATCCGCAGGGAGAAAGGCTCAGAGCTTTGTTATCAAAACAGATCTGGGCTTGAAAATCTGCTCTGATGCTTACTAAACGTCGGTCGCCTCAATTTCTTCATCTCTAAAATGAAGACCTGCAAACCTCCTAGGATTGTGGTGAGAATTAGATGGTCATGGGCCCACTTCCCTGGAGCAGCTCTTATGAAACAACACAGCAGTTGCAGGGGTAGAAGGCAGATACCATCACTGCCACCATTAAGCCCCTTATTTTTACTCAGTCATCTTTCCATTCCTCAGACCCAAGTCTTTTTCTTGCACAAAATCCTGTTTAGTCACCTATCACGCTTACAACCCTGCAGCACTCAAACTTTGTGTTCCTGAATATCCCAATGCAAATATGCATTTTGGTAACTCATACCTCTATTTCATATTTTTTAATGTTCAGACCTCTGTCACAGTATCTTAACACAGGAAATCACAGGTACAGAGAGAACTCGGGTTGTCAAAACACTAGGTTGTAAATTTTAAGGGCAGGTATTTAATATTTAATGACAACCAACCTCGACAGCTCAATGCTGTGTTCAAAGCTCCCTGTTTCTGGTTTACAGAAGAACACCAGGCAGAGGGGAATGAATGAACTGCTTTTATCAACTCTCGCCTAAGACAACATAAGGGCTGAGGGAAGAGAGGGCTTGTTCCTTTTTCGGTTCAGCCCATCACCCCACAAAGCCTCTGTATTTGGAAAACTGTGCACCCATATTTGCTCAAGTAGAATGGCGGCCTGATTTGGCAGCGTAATTCCCCTGAGATGCATTCAAAGAACACAAAATGGATGGCTGGTGGATGGGCAGAGAGGGTTACCTTCAGGACTGGAACGTCCCAGATTACCCTCTGGCTGGAGTGTGCTCTCAGCCAACACCTCCAGTGGAGTACTGATCCAGAAGCTCTAAATTCCACTGTCAGAACTATTGATGGAAAACGCCTGCCCTGGCCAGACATGATAGTAACCGTTTGCCTGAGTTATCTTACAACAGGCGGCCCTGGTAAGGAACATGAAACTAACAAGCTACCACTAACCAGAAGAATTTGGGCAAGGTCAAAAGGAGAGGGGAGACTCCAGTCCAAATGTCCCTATTAACCTCCCAGAATCCTTCTCCCTGGAATTTGTCTTGGCTGAATGCACACACCACCAGGAAGGACCCTGAGTCAGAATGATGGGCCAGAGACCGGGAAAACTAACCCTACGACCATGAAACCCGAGACCACGAGCCGCGTGGCAGCACAGTTCTCCTGGGTTCCTTTACCCTGCTACTCTCCCCCGGGGCGCCCCACCCTCAAAAAAATCTCTAGCTTTGTCAGCAAGTGTGTCTCCTCAGACAATTCCTTCTCGGGCGCTAGACAAGAGCCCACTCTCAGGCCCTGGAAGGGGTCCCCCTTCCTGCGACAGATCTACTTGAGACTCCTCACGTCCCAACCAGTCTCATAAACCTCCAATGGTCAAGAAGAAACTCCAGTGGAGAAATAAACCTCCATCTGGTCAAAAATGACCAAATCTCGAGAAAACCAAGCTCATCCTCCACAAAGTCAACCCGGAACCCTGACATCACAGTGATTTACAGACAGGACCCAGCAATAAGAAACGCCACTTTAGAACTGTCTACCATCTCAGTTCTTTTCCTGCAAGATAGTAAATTTTCCTTATTGTGTAAACTACTTGGGGTTGGGCAATCTCTTATATGTGGCCCGAAGCATCCCGATACACTCAGTCAAGCCAGTACCAGCCACATAGATCAATAAACAGCACCAGGTTATTACTACTATCTTTCTCCATCTCCTCCTCAGCTCCCTTCCCCCACTGCTACTTCTGCAGCCAACATCCCTCCAGAAAACCCTGTTTAGCTAATTCAAAACCCTTTTTTAAAAAATTTATGCTTGTTTGGCAATTTTTCCCAGCACGGCTGTGTGTGTTTAATATGATTAACAGCTTTAGTCATTAAATGTGCTTTCTTTAAGAGGATTGCACGAGATTACCCTCAGGGTCTCGGGCGGCAGTCACTGCACAGACTCGTCCACAGCCAAAGTAATGGAAGTTCATCATCATGTAACAACTCCACTCAGGACTTAATACGGTCGACGACACAACCCATAAAAATATTCTTCCTAAACTAATCAAATCATTAAAATGTCAGCTTCCACAGCAGACACTCCGCGGCGTGAAGGCCCCTGGCCCAGAGTCAATGCAAATGCAATCTCACCAAATCGTCCTGATTTATGAAGCCTGCCCGTCTTCATGCCGCCCTCTCCTTGTGGCTCAACCCGGCCCGCCTGAGTGTAGTCGTCCCAGTGAGCGAATCAACGGGCTGGAGGCCAGAAGCTGGCACACAGAGCCAGCTGTGGTCAAAGTGTACTCCCTCATTAGCTGTTCCCGCACAAAAAAGGCTGCAAGGTTTCCCCTGAACTCAAGGGGCTTCATAGCATCCTGCCATTTGTTCCAAATCTGAGGCTGCGATGAAAAATAACTGTGGCGCACTTTGTGCCAGAGTGAACACAGAATCGAGAGAGAAAGAAGAGACAGGAACACACACTGGTGTGTGCTCTATAGTTTATTAACAGAGTCTGATTAGGACAACTGCTTCCTGGGGATTCAGTAATCTGCCTTGTATTTTCAAGGCCCTCTACTGGAGAACTGCTTACTTTAGTCAGAGGGAGCCTATTTCAGAGACTGACTCTCTGAAACCACACTGATCAAAATAAACAGCTGGTTCAGTGGTCCTCTTTTCCGGAATGACAGGACCAGAAATCTCCCTAGGAAACATCGCCCTGCCCCTCGCCAATCCAAATCCAGGGCTTCACATGTGCACACTGCCTCTGGATCTCCAAAATCATTTCTGGACCGTGATGCCATGTGGTACAGTTGCCCTCAGCCACCTGGGGCTCCTTAAATGTAAACTAATTAAAATTAAAGAAAATTAAAAACTCAGTTTCTTCATCAGATCAGCCACACTTCGAGGGCTCGGTGGCCCCATGTGACTTACATATGGCTGGTGTGCTGGATAGTGCAGATTTCAGGAGCAGGCCAAGTCTCTGTTCAAGGTGGTACACTGAGAATTCTTTTTATGTTGCAATAAAATAAACTTGGACTTATTGCCTACTAGTATCCTTTAATTTGAATGAAGGCTAATGCATGAACATAAAAAAGTAACTCAAGATACACAGATCAAAGAAATTTGGGAAATATTTATTGAGGACTCATTATCTGCCAGGTACTAGACCCTACCTATCTTATAGCCTCAGTTCCCAGAGAAACCCATCAAGTATTGATCAGTATCTCCCCAGTCCAGACCACTTGCAAATTCCCAAACAAACCATTCGCTCACTTCTTTTTCAGGCTGTTTCTTTCCATTGTAAGCCTCTATTACCTATAAACACTCAAGGCCTCACCAAAATGCCACCTATTCCATGAACCCCTCCAGAAGACTGGTTTGCTGCTGTTGTTCAGATGCTAAGTTGTGTCTGACCCCAAAGACTGCAGCACCTCAGGCTCCCCTGTCCTTCACTATCTCCCTGAGTTTGCTAAAATTCATATTGCATCAGTGATGCTATCTAATCATCTCATCCTCTGCCATCCTCTTTGTCTTTTTGCCTTCAATCTTTCCCAGCATCAAGGTCTTTCCCAATGAGTTGGTTCTTCTCATCAGGTGGCCAAAGTACTGGAGCTACAACTTCGGCATCAGTCTCACCAATAATAATATTCATAATGATATCTAATATTTATAAATTCCACCAAGCTATATACTTTACATGGATAATCTTTTTTAATCCATACAAATCCATACCCTGTGAAATGGGTGCTATTGTTACTTCCATTTGACAGATGAAAAAAAGTAAAGCCTATGAACTTAAACTACTTGTGCAAAGTCCCAATGCTAATAATAACAGAGCTGGGATATGACCTAGGGCTGGTGAACTTCAGAGACTAAACTCTTCCCCAGTGCCCTAAACGCTTCCCTCATTGCAGTACATACCTCATAATTCCTCTGATTATTGCAAGTTGTGTACATACATGTCTCAATCTCATTCCCTCCCATGGATTATAAACTCCTCAAATGCAAAAACTACTTCTCATTCATTGTTCCCCTACCCAGTCCACAAGAAATAGAACACCAGGAAGAAGAGATCGTGGAGTAAGAGAATGAAAGGACGAGTGTTTTCATGTGGCTCCTGGATTATAAGTACAACTTTCTGAATCTGGTTCTAGACTAAACTACGAGGTGGTAGTCCTTTCCGATCACGAGAGAGAATTCTTGGGTCAGCCACAGAGATCTCGGCTGTCCTCTGAACAATTTTCACGGTTGGTCCGATGAGCCATGACATTCAGTGACATGAGCCGGAATTTACCAACTGCCAAATTCTGGGTGGCAGCCAGAGTGGCATTCAGGACGAGATGCTTATTTCAACTTCATCTCCCAGGAGGCCCAGTCTAAGCAGGGAGCAGATGACAGCAGGCTACCTGCCTGGGTTCACTGGGGAGGTAAAGTCGGGCGACATTTGGGTGGGGGTGGGGTGCAGGCAGGAGGAAGAAAACACAAGTCCAGACAGAAGACTTAGATTAGGCTGTAAAATCTCCACGGCTCTGGAATTCTGGGGAGCAAAGAACAACAGGCCGAGCTAGAATTCCTGGAAGGGAACTCCCACCCCCAAATTGGGAAGGTTTGAAGGAAAAGCCCCTTGGGGACAAATCAGCCTGGAAGAATGTTCCAGCTCATTCCAATTCAGAGAACCTTTACTAGAGAGCTACAGAGGGACAGTCCTGGGGCCTGGGGAGTAGCTATTTAAAGGTGAATTAAAACATACTGTGCCTTCAAGGAGAAACTCATTAGTCTAGCAGGGTGCCGCACATTAAGCCAATCCACAGTGCTACAAAGTGGATCTTGAGAAGGCTTATAATGAGGCATAAAGATAAAGCAGAGATGGTAGATAACATCACTAGCTAAGAATGAGGACTTCTGGGCTGGGGAAACACTTCACATGGTGTTGGGCATGTCTGGGTCTTGAAGGATCAGTAGAAGTTTGATTGGCAGGTACAGTTGAAGCTTAGTGGCCTGACCAGATTCACTTTATGTTGGGCCAATACAGTCCTCCCTGTGCGGTGAGTACCGGCTACTAATGTCTCCAGAGAATGCCTAGGTTACAAGTGTCACCTCCAGCAGCAATCCTGGCTGGCTACCTCCCCCCGCCCAGCGGGCAGCCAATGACTGATGGATGCCAAGATACAAAGGCCCAGTGAAGAATCCTTCTAGCCTCAAGGTGAGATGACTCTGAGGCCAGCCAGGGCTGAGATGTGACTACAGTGAACCTACAGCCCTCTTTGCCCAGCTTGCCCCATCCTCTCCTGCTTCCTTCATGACTTCACTGGTTTCCATAGCAAATATTCTCTCAATCAATCACTTGCATGAGAATCCACATTCAAAGAACCCTACCTACAACAGCGGGCGGGCAACAAACAAGGAAGAGAGACTGTCCAGGGGAGCAGGGATGTGAATACCTGATGAATACAGAAGGCGTCCAGGTGAATACCAGGTAACTCGAGTGGTAAAGAACCCACCTGCCAATGCAGGAGCCGTAAGAGACGTGCGCTCAGTCCCTGAGTTGGGAAGATCCCTTGGAGGAAGAAATGGCAACCCACTGTAGTATTCTTGCCTGGAGAACCCCATGGGCAGAGGAGCCTGGGAGGCTACAGTCCAGAGTCGCAAAGGGCTTTGCGCAAAGTGGTCGCAAAGAGTCAGACACAACTCTAGCAACCAAGCATGCAAGCATGCAGAGATGAGTATCAAATGTCATGGCAGGAAGTCTATTATGCAGAAGGCAAAGCCACTGGCAAGTTTTAGAGAAGCAGAGGAAATCAATCAGTGTGTAACTTGCCAAGCTTGAATATGGGGACTTGGCCACCATAAACTAAGGAAGGAAGAAAGATGTTGGGCCAGGCTCATCACTTCAAAAAAAACAAAAAAACAACAACAAAAAAACTGGTGATCTGGGAAAACTCCAGGAAGGCTGGAGCTAGGGGAGCAAGAACAAGCTGGGAAACAGGTTGGATTCTTCAGGGTCAGCTGTGGACGCAGCCTTGCACACTAGTCAGCAGGGTGGCAGTAAGCTAAGGCCTTCGCCACACACGGCGCAGAGAAGGCTGATGGTAAATGCACCTTTTGCAGCCCAAACCCCTCACCGACCCCTTAAGAGGGCTGGCACAGGAGGGCTCTGTTTCCATTTCACACCCTTGTACCAAATCCTCGGCTCTTCCAGAATGGGTCCTTAAGAAAGCATCACATGCAAAACTCACTGTCTCTTTTCTTCGTGGGACTCCTCATTTTATAATGAAAAGACAGGGTGAAAATCACAACGTCCAGCCTTATGCCGTCCAATTTATGACACAGGTTAAGAAAGGTGGCAGAGGCTGAGAGTCTCAGTCCTCCCCGCCCTGCGACTCACCCTCTGAATGCCACCGCTGCCACCCCCGCTAGTCCTGTCTGCCACTTACTCTGCCAGGCACTGCACTGAGACTGCAAGCCCCATTCCACACATTCAACACACATTATCGTCCTATTTCCAGACAGGACAACTGAGGCTCACAGAAAGCATATCAGCTCTTCAACCAGTCAGGACACACACAGGGCAAACTGTTTTCACAGCCCATCATCTTTCCACCACCTTCTGCTGCCTCCTTATCCTCACTGATATTCAAATGTTCCAACTTACTCATTTTGACATGGAGCCCACATTAATCCTTTAAACCCCAGTTCCTTGCCTCTTTAAACTCAGCTAAAGGTTCCCTCCTTCCATTAAGTCTTCACTCTGAATGAATCACACTTTTCTCTTCATCCTCCTTGTACATTTGTGCAGAGACCATAATCACACCACCTGGATACTTCAGGCATTTACTTATTTACTGTAACTTTCCCAGGTTACAGTAACTTTCTTACCTATGAGACTATAATGGCACAGAGGTCAGACCCAGCCCATATCTTTTATATCCACAGAGCCTAGCAGGGTGACTGATATGAGTAAATGATCAAATTTCTACACTCACAAATCCACCAAGTGCTGCTGATGTAACAAAACTGACATTTGATAAAAAGTCAGATGGCTTGGGGTCTACTCTTAGCCCTGGGCATGTATAAGTCATATGATCCTGAGAAAATAGGGAACATCCTCGGATCCATGGATCATTGGAACATGAGTCCAATGGGTTGAAAGTCTCTGGTAGTTACAAGGATTCTTTCCAATCTATAGTTGATATACATATTTATGTTCTTTTTTTTTTTATTATCCTATTTTTTTCCCTTTATTTATTTATTTATTTTTTCAGTGGGTTTTGACATACATTGATATGAATCAGCCATAGATTTACACGTATTCCCCATCCCGATCCCCCCTCCCACCTCCCTCTCCACCCGATTCCTCTGGGTCTTCCCAGTGCACCAGGCCCGAGCACTTGTCTCATGCATCCCACCTGGGCTGGTGATCTGTTTCACCATAGATAATATACATGCTGTTCTTTCGAAACATCCCACCCTCACCTTCTCCCACAGAGTTCAAAAGTCTGTTCTGTACTTCTGTGTCTCTTTTTCTGTTTTGGATATAGGGTTGTCGATACCATCTTTCTAAATTCCATATATATGTGTTAGTATGCTGTAATGTTCTTTATCTTTCTGGCTTACTTCACTCTGTATAATGGGCTCCAGTTTCATCCATCTCATTAGAACTGGTTCAAATGAATTCTTTTTAACGGCTGAGTAATATTCCATGGTGTATATGTACCACAGCTTCCTTATCCATTCATCTGCTGATGGGCATCTAGGTTGCTTCCATGTCCTGGCTATTATAAACACATATTTATGTTCAAACAAAACAGTGCATATATCATTTTCTATAGCTCCCTTTAATGTGTGAAATGTTCATGGAGTAAGGAAGCATTTATCTAGGCAATTAAAAAAATGGTTTTGTTTAAACCTTTCATGCAAATATGATATTTTGCCCTAAACCATCTAGATTTAAACCATGAATACCCCACCATGCCACTGTAACTGGTTTGCAGATGTAGCTTTCTTATTCCATCTTTATTTAAAGTAGAGGTAGAAAATTCTTCATTGCTCTTAATACATTACCAAAGTAGAAACTGTCTTCTCTCAAGTACACTGGTTGAGTACATGTAACTGCAACATTGAAATATTCACTAGAAACGTACCTTATTTATGGCAACCAGTTCCTAAAGGAGGAAAGGATGTTCGCATTAGCTCAGTAATGTTTGACTCTTTACAGCCCCATGGGCTGTAGCCTGCAGGCTCCTCTGTCCATGGGATTTCCCAGGCAAGGATACTGGAGTGGGTTGCCATTTCCTACTCGAGGGGATTTTCCTGACCCAGAGATCAAACCTGCCTCTCTTGTGTCTCATGCATTGCAGGCGAATTCTTTACCACTGCACCAACTGGGATTCCCTAAAAATCCCCTAAAGTAAGTCTTCCTATTTCTGAAGAGCCAGGCAATCTGCTGTACTTGGGTTTTCTTTTTCTCTTGCTTCCAGAAGATCACTATGCCCAGAATATTTTCTTTCCTGGAAGATCAGCTCCTTGTCATCAGAAGATTCTGCCAAGATTTATGACCAACAGTGAGAAAATAGATTGAATATGTAAAAGAGTTCTTATAAAATAAGATAGAGCCACAGTAACAGAAACTTAGGCAAAGAACATGAGGAGGCCCTTCACAAAAGAAAAAAAAAATGCATATAGTCAATAAATATAGGAAAAGACTTGCAACCTCACTAGTAATCACAGACATACAAGTTAAAGGAAGGGAAATTTTTCAGCCTGACAAATGGGCAAGAATTTTTTTTTTCCATAACATAATTACCTGATACCAGCACGAGTGGGAGTAAGTAGAAATTTATAAACTGCTGGAAAGAAAGTGGAATGGGAGGTCTTTTGTGGAGAAAGAGCCAAGGAGGTGCACAAAGAAATGGCTGTGTTTCTTATAATCATAAGAATCATGATAAAATCATATATGATTATATCAATAAATTATAGTCCACCTATGCCAAGGAATACTAAACAGTCACAGAGAAAGAAAGTTTACAGAGGTATATTTAATAGAATGGAAAACTGTCTATGGGAGACTATCGGGTAAAAAAGAGAAAGCAGAGATGATATTCTTGCAAAAGAAAGTACACAATGATGAACCTATGTACAGGGCAGGAATAGAGATGCAGACAGAGAGAAAAGACTTGTGGGCTCAGCAGGAAAAAGAAAGGGTGGGACAAATTGAAAGAGTAGTGTTGACATACATACAATACCGTGCGTAAAATAAGGACTAGTGGGAAGCTGCTATGCAGCCCAGGGAGCTCAGCTTGGGGCTCTGTGATGACCTACGGGGGGGGGGGGGGGATGGGGGCGGGCTCGGGAGAGGGAATATATGTAACTTATAGCTGATTCACGATGTTGTACAGTAGAAACCAACACAACATTGTAAAGCAAGGACCCCCCAAGTTCAAAATAAATTTTTTAAAAAGAGAAAATTAAAAACAAAAAGGAAAGTACATGAGCCCAGGTACAGAGTGTGTATCCGCATATGGACACACAGGTCACAATCAACAGGAATATCTGAGAGGTAAGATGATGGTAAGTGCTTTCTGTTTTTACCATTGATATTTACCACCAGTGTGATAACCTATTTTGTTTCTAATTTGCCAAGTGAAATAGGCCAGAAGCTGGGTACCTAGGGTGTGATACCCCCACCTCCTTGAACAGCCAGCTGGTTCTTCAGGCCTCATATTCCTAATGTCATTGCTGCTCTGGCTGCAGGGTAAGCCATGCTGCAACTCCAGCAGGTCTAGATAGCAAACCTCACCAAGCTCCACGGCCTCACATCCACTGTCTGTTTCCCATTATACTGACTGTCCCATATAATGACAGCTTAGTTCCAATCATATTTCTGAGACACTCTCTCAGTTTCGGTATAAGGAGATGTAATAGATCCAAGGCTCCAGAGGGATAGATACTAGACACAGGGATAAATAAGAGATACAAGATACAAGGCTCCAAAATCACTGCAGATGGTGACTGCAGCCATAAAATTAAAAGACTCTTGCTCCTTGGAAGAAAAGCTATGATCAACCTAGACAGCATATTAAAAAGCAGAGACATCACTTTGCCAACAAAGGTCCGTCTAGTCAAGGCTATGGTTTTTCCAGTAGTCATGTATGGAAGTGAGAGTTGAACTATAAAGAAAGCTGAGTGCTGAAGAATTGATGCTTTTGAACTGTGGTGTTGGAGAAGACTCCTGAGAGTCCCTTGGACTGCAAGGAGATCCAACCAGTCCATCCTAAAGGAAATCAGTCTTGAATATTCATTGGAGGACTGATGCTGAAGCTGAAGCTCCAATACTTTGGCCACCTGATGCGAAGAACTGACTCATTGGAAAAGACCCTGATGCTGGGAGATACTGAAGGCAGGAGAATGGTATGACAGAGGACGAGATGGTTGGATGGCATCACCAACTCAATTGACATGAGTCTGAACAAGCTCCAAGAGTTGGTGATGGACAGGGAAGCCTGGCATGCTGCAGTCCATGGTGTCGCAGAGTTGGACATGACTGAGCGACTGAACTGAACTAAATAGATACAAGGGAGATAGGGGTGTGTGGTTTTTCTTAGTTGCGCTCAATAGCTCAGTCACATCCGCCTCTCTGCGAACCCATGGACTGTAAGCCCAACAGGCTTCTCTGTCCATGGAATTCTCCAGGCAAGGATACTGTACTGGGTTGCCAGTTTCTACTCCAGGGAATCTTCCTGACCTCAGGATCGAACCCACGTCTCTTGAGTCTCTTGCACTGGCAGGCAGATTCTTTACCACTAGCACCACCTGGGAAGCCCTTTATTAGTTGATCTCCACCCTACTCTCCCTTCCCTGATAGCTCAGTTGGTAAAGAATCCGCCTGCAATGCAGGAGACCCTGGTTCGATTCCTGGGTCAGGAAGATCCCCTGGAGAAGGGATAGACTTCCCACTCCAGTATTCTTGGGCTTCCCTTGTGGTTCAGCTGGTAAAGAATCCACCTGCAATGTGAGAGACCTGGGTTCAATCCCTGGGTTGGGAAGATACCCTGGAGAAGGGGACGGCCACCCACTCCAGTATTCTGGCCTGGAGAATTCCATGGACTGTAGTCCCATGGGGTCGCAAAGAATCAGACATGACTGAGCAACTTTCACTTTACTTCACTACTCTACCTTTAACTACAGGAAATGAAGTGGGTACAGGGAGTGGAAGGCCCCTGAGGCCGTATGTGGTCCTGGCACTGAGTTACTTCTTTTCTACTCTTCAGAGCTATTGACTTCTTTTCCCACTTGATGAAGGTGAAGAAGTGAAACAGATGACAGCTTGGCCTCACTACAGCTACTGGGCACCTAACACTCTACTTAGAAACAACACACATGATAGGTTTTAAGACAGAACTGCTCCATGACTGTTAAGCTGGAAAAATTCAGATCATGGTTGGAATGCTTTCCAAGGAAGAACACACATATTTAAAAAACAGACTCTTTACTGTCTGAGACAGCAGGAGAAGCTCCGTTAAAAGAATAGGCAATTTTTATTACTGATATGGTTTCAATTTTTAAACCTACTCCCCCCAAATTCAAAGTACAACAATTATTATTGATTTTTTAATAATGGCAACAACAAAAATAGCAATGATACGGCCATTCTTGGGATCACAACGAGATATGATATGATACGGCCTATGGGTGGAGCTCTAAAATAGACAAGCCTGTTTGCATCAGCACTTTATTGATGAGGAAACTGGAAACCGAGGCTTGGAGAGGCTAAGTAACGAAGATCATATGGTTAGCAGGTTTGCAAAATGAGAAATGGATGCCAGCGGTCCCAATATCTGTAACATGTCACCCTTCCTCAATCAAATCATCACCCTCCCTCTGTGAGTTCCACGTTAGCCCCAAGAGACCCTGGCAACTTTCCCAAGCTGGACTCCACGGCTTCCCTTTGGAGGCCATTTGGACAGAGGAGGCCAAGTTTAATTGGGGGATCCCATCTTCCTCTTTGAGATGGACTTTCTCATAGGAGTCTAGTGTCACAGAATATTTGGCAAGTGTCTGTTGATGTTTAAGATTCCCATATCATGTCTGTGGAAACTGTAATGGAATATTAAAAAGTGTGGTTGGGGTTTAGAGGGAGTCCAGTTTCATTTGGATTTGTTTGCAAGGCACATTTGACTTGACTCTGTTTCTTTCCCCTTGGCATTAAAGCCTAAGTAATGATTTTTTTTTTTTTTTTTCACTTGACAGAGTTCTGAGCAAGAACCAATAAAATGCAATGCAACACTCTAGAACAGTGGAATGCCATACCTAAGTGCTTCGTGGAGCTCAGCACCCTCTGGGGCCTGTATCTGAAGCTGGTCGGTCACACGGGAGGAAGGTACAGACAGGCCAGGGCCTGCAGAGACACAACCAGGGGCCCGAACAACCCACAGGAGCCAGCATGTAACTTGGGATCATAAGGGAAGCAGACAAAAAGCTTCGTCAACAAAAAGAGCCGAGCCCTGGCAGGAGGACCGGGAGCAGGCCTGCAACTTGTCTCAGCATCAGGCATTGATCCAGGGGAGGGGGGAGACCTAGGGCTTTTTAATTATTAACATCTCATGTTCCCATGTGGACTTTGCCATTGGCCCTTAGGCCACCTGGCACAGTCCTGAGGGAGTTTCCACCCTCCTCTTTGGGGAAAGTGAAATGTATATTGGGGAATGAAAAAGCATTGACTTCTGGCCCCTCCTTGACAATGCTTCCTTCTTCCTTCTACATTGCTTCACGAGCTTCTCAGAGAGGACACCATGTGTGCCTCTGAAGCCAATTTCAGGACATTATGGGATGTAATTTTAAGAAGTACACACATGAGATGCCTGAGCCAAGCACTGTTATAAAGGAACCTCCTAAGCTTTAAGTAGAGATCTGCCCTGTCTTGTTTAAAGGGACCATAATAAGTGATTAATTCCACTTAGGATGCGAGGGCGAGGAAAAGGCGGACGTGATTATACACACACAACACACATAAACTAGGAAATAAGCCACCCTTAATAGGTAAATACACTTCCATGCCAGTGACGGAAGGGTAAAATATTCTGTGTTCAGTGGCCTAAAGATCTCATAGATAGTTCAGGATTTAAACAATAAATTATCCTTGACATTTTCCCAGAGTCATCCTTTTTCTTTCTTTCGATTTCTTGTGAGATAATGTTTAGAGGAAAAAATACACAACCATGTCTTATAACTTTCAGAAATCAGCTACTATGAATTAAACTTGATCCCCTCTGTTTAGAAGGGAGCATTTCTCTCGAGTGCTGGCATATTTGCTTGTCTTGGGAAAGCACAAATCATCACTAAGTTCTGAAACTTTCTGGAACGTGATGACACCTTTACCACAAAACTCCTCATGGTATTTTCAAGATCCTCCATGAAGCAGTGTTAGGTTCCCAAATAATTAGTGTCTTGATCATTAACTTCAGTCACATTTTGCCAGCTATGTGAGAAGTACTGCCCAAAGAAACATTATGCTCAACAGAAAAAGAGTGAGTGCCCTCATTTTTAAGGAGCTCAAAGTCCACTGGGGGAAACAAGATAAACCAGCAAGTACACAGCCCCTATTGGAAGCATAAAAACAAGTAATTACCGAGTAATTAGCCTCAGTTGTGCTAGGAAGGCAGAAATTATCTCAGTTCTACTTCAGAGGTCAACTGAAGTCCCTATTCCTCCCTCCCTGTCCTCTTGTTTGAAGAGGGCTTTTCCCAGTCTCCATCAGTAGAACATACCATTGGAGGCTGTTTTCTGTCCCTCATAATGGTTGAGGAATTACCTACATCCTCTGCCTCCCTCGCCCTGTAATCAATCAACCAGCACTCGAGATCTCCAGGAGGCGTGTGTTTTATCACATCCAACCTGCTTCCGGAAAAAATTTAAGGTGGTTCAGAACAAACATTCAGATGGTCAGGCAATTTTCTTTTTTAATTAAAAAAGAATAGACAGCGGTATCTAAACATGTATATATTGCAGGAGAAAAAGAAAGAGGCTCTGAACTAGTGACAAATGGGCTGGTCTTGCTGGGAAATACCAAATTTGGTTGAAAGCGCTCTGGAGGGTAGGGGGAAAAAAAATTCTGATTCTCCTCGCCTAAAAATCAGATACTGGTAAAGATTGAAGGCAAAAGGAGAACAGAACGGCAGAGGATGAGATGGTTAGGTAGCATCACTGACTCAATGGACACAAATTCGAGCAAATTCTGGGTGATGGTGGAGGACAGAGGAGCCAGGCATGCTGCAGTCCACAGGGTCACAAAGAGTTGGACACAAGTTGGCGAATGATCAACAACAACAAAATTAGAAGCTGTTAAGAGTTTATGAGAAGGCAACTCTGGTCAAATGACAGAGAACAAAGTGAACAAAAGTCCACATCGCTCAAGCAGCAGCTCTGATTCCTCAGACATTTTAGGATCAAGGTCTCCACTGAGAAGCTATGGAAAGTTCTAGACTCTTTCCTCACAGAAGCTCATAATCATATGATTTTGCATATACTCTCAGGGTTCCTTGGACATAGACTGAATACTTCTCTAACACTCAAATTCATGTAAGAAATCTTCAATAGTTATTCTTCACTGAATGCATAGAAGGGCCACTCAAAGCCAGACATTTTGAAGGAACCCTATGAAGAATATGTTTTCTTCCATCTGCCCTGTCCAGCCAGCAGCAACTTATAACCATAAGTCAGAATCATTCCGCTTGAAAGGAGTTTTAGTAAAACCCAAATAATTGGTCTTGATCTTGTTTTTCTCCCTTCTTTATCTTGGGACCTGCTTGCACTCGTATGCTGAGATGTTTTCCCTGTTTAATCTACTTTGGTTTTTAAGCTGCTAGTTTTGAATTCTTGGCTCCCACATATTCTGCATCTTAAACTCTCTTAATTTACTGTGTAATTAAAACACCCATGCATATTTGTTCTCAATTAATAGAGACAAATTATTCCCCAGTGGAAGACAACTGTACTCCAACTTGGAACTGGAAGGGCGGATACGCCCGAATTTTAAATGGTGTCTAACGATGCTAATATTCTTTGTTGAGTGTTTAAGAGATAGGTTTATGTATCTTTGGGAGATAAAGATCCCAAATTCTCACTCTCACCCAGAACCAGGTGATTCTGCAAATTCCCAATCAATTTCCCAATTCATATTATCTTCAATATGTCAGCAGTTTATATATAAGACCATCCTCAGAAGAAAGAGAAAATTAATCTGGGTAAAAGAGAAGGCAGTGGACCTGGCTGAATAATATTTAGGTTGAACAACAAACACCTGTTTGAAGTCAAAGGATCCATCATAAATCTACACACTTATAGTTCTAGAAATATTTGAAAGCATTAGAAAAATCAGTGACCCAAAGAGACAGCTGATATATTTATAATTCTGCAGGTAAACCTAATGTCAGTACCTGCTTTCAAAATTATATGTATTTATTTTATATACACACTCACACATACATATATTGGGTTGGCCAAAAAGTTCATTTGGGTTTTTACATAGCAGTTTATGGGAAAACACGAATGACCTTTTTTGGCCAACCCAATATATACATACACATATATATCAATAATTGATACATACGTATCTTATACACACACACATATATATATGACTGACACAAATATCAAGGTAGAAAAATCTGAGCATCTGGAAGCTACTCTCTGAGGCTTGCTTATGAATTATCTGTGGAAGAAGATTACAAAATAAACAGCTTGAGATTTGAGTTCAGCTATTTCATACATAAGTTATAATACCACAGAAAGTCCCCAATAATATAAAACAAATGAGGTTATATGGTAAAAATTTCAAACAAGTAAGAAAGAATTCTTTTACTAATTAAGATTTTGGGGGGATGTTTAGAAAAAGAAAAGAAAAGGTATAACACTTACTCGAGGGTCTGCTAATCTGAGAAACTGCTAAGCACTTTACTTAAAATGCTTCCGTTAAGCCCAACCAACATCAATCCCAACGGGAGATAAAATTATATCCACTTTGTAGACAAGGTAACAGGGGTTCAGAGAGGGGAGACAGGATGCTATCTAAGTATTTTTCTAAAAACTACCAAGAAAAACTGTAACAGGCTCACCATGCACTCTACATGCCCTTAGAGAGGCCACAGAGCTTCCAACCAGCAGGTCATTCACATCCCTGGTTCTAAACTTGCTGGCTGTAAGGGTCAAATGGGGATTTACAACGAGGACTCTGTTCAGGGTTCAATACACTTTAATTACATCAGATAATACCTGCTGTTCCCATTTTTTCCTGGAAATGGGGGTATGAGTCCAATTCCTGTTTATTTAAGCTCCTGTCACAATAAGCCTTCACTTTGTCAAACTATCACAACAGCTAAACGAAAGTGGTCACAATAGGAGCAAAACTACCTGGTGCCCGTAGCATGGTCAAGTCTGAATTGTCCCTTTGAAGCTTACATCAGCTTAACCTGATAGAACCAGGCATGAGCACACAGGAGTAAGAAATGGAATCAAAAGACAGACCACAAAAAGGTAAAAAAAAAAAAATCAGTATACCGGAACATTAAATGGATGGCCTATGAATTGTGCTCAAAGATAATACACAAATTCACCTTGACTGTTTTAGCAGAAACCACCCCAGAGCATAATCAGACTAAGCACAGCCTTTTCCCATATGTTTAATAGGAGGATTTTACTGGCTAATAGTCAATTCATTGGAAAAGATTCTGATGCAGAGAAAGATTGAGGGCATGAGGAGAAGGGGACAGCAGAGAATGAGATGGCTGGATGGCATCACTAAGTCAATGGACATGAGTTTGAGCAAGCTCCGGGAGATGGTGATGGACAGGGAAGCCCGGTGTGCTGCAGTCCATGGGGTCACAAACAGTCGGACACAACTGAGTGAACAACAACAACAACAACATTATTGTATCCATGGAGAAACAAAAAAAACATGGGTTTCTTTACTTTTAAACTAAGAGGACAGCTGTATTTTTGGGGAGACGACTCATTGGAAAAGACCCTGATGCTGGGAAAGATTGAAGGCAGGAGGAGAAGGGGACAACAGAGGAGGAGATGGTTGGATGGCATCACTGACTCAATGGACGTGAGTTTGAGCAAGCTCCGGGAGATGGTGAAGGATAGGGAAACCTGGCATGCTGCAGTCCATGGGTTTGCAAAGAGTCAGACATGGCTGAGCGACTGAATAACAACAACAAATTAAACAACAACAACAAATAACAACAATTAAAACAACATCAGAAATAATGCTATCAATATACATAAGAAGATGGTTCCTAGGTTTTTTTTTTTTTTTAAAAAAGCTAATCTTATTTGAAATCATTTCCTTATGGAAACCTTTCCTGAGGGTTAAGCAGTTTCTCTGTAAAGACATAAAGCCAAAGAAAAGGTAACATTTTAGAGTATCATTGTTGACTGATCATTTTAAGGGAAGAACCGAAATGCCTCGGCAACCCGGAGTCCACAGGAATGGAAATCTTTCTGAATGATTTGCAAGTTTCCCTCCTTACACAGGACTTCCCCAGTGGCTCAGATGGTAAATAAAGTATCTGCCTACAATGCAGGAGACCTGGGTTTGATCCCTGGGTAGGGAAAATCCCCTGGAGGAGAGCATGGCAACCCACTCCACTATTCTTGCCTGGAGAATTCCATGGACAGAGGAGCCTAGCAGGCTACAGTCCATGGGCTCATAAGAGAGTCAGACACAACAGCAACTAACACACTCCTTACACAGCCCTCCCATGCTAGTTCCTTGCATGTGTTATACAAAGCCCAATTATAATGTTCAGTGTCTGTAGGCAAACTGATAGCAATGCTGTGGACCTCTGGTTTTTGTGTTTTTCTCAAAGGAAATTTCATCCTTTGTTATTCAGTAACCTAGCACCTACTGTGACATGTACATTGGATTGATGCTTTTATTCTTTCGTTCATTCATTCACAGGCACTAGACCCTTGGAATATGGAGAAGAATGGGCCAGGACTCGGCCCTCATAAGGGACACCTACTGCCCATGGAAAAAAGACGTAGCAAAACTCAGTGGAATTATGACTGTGAGAGACGTATGTGCAAACGGCTGCACACAAGCCATTCTGCCTACTCCTGATTTCTCCAATTGATGCTGTTTATGGAGACCACTTCCTCTGCGACAGCGCACTGAGATGACTTGGGTCTACACAAGAGATCTCCCAATTACAATCCAGGGCCTGTTTTGGGACGGCCTGCAAGCTAAGAACAATTTTCACGTGTTTTAATGGTTGGGGGGGTGGGAATCAAAGAAGAATATATGAAATTCAAATTTGAGTGTTCATAAATAATTTGGGGGAACATAGCCACGCTTCTTCTTCTGAGTATTAATTGTGGATACTTTCCTGCTACAAGGGCAGAACTGAATAGTTATGACGGAAACCATATGGACCACAAGACCAAGAATATTTGCTACACAGCTTCTTAAAGAAAAAAGCTTGCTGACCCCTGATCTAGATGGTTTGGATCTCATCTAAGATAAAAGTAAACTGAATCAACATCAGAAATTATTAGTTTAATTATTAGAACTCATAAAAATGGGGGGGCACCTTTCCGTGGTGGCTTAGACAGTAAAGAATCCGCCTGCAATGTGGGAGACCTGGGTTCGATCCCTCCATTGGGAAGATCCCCTGGAGAAGGGCATGGCAACCCACTCCAGTATTCTTGCCTGGAGAATCCCCATGGACAGAGGAGCCTGGTAGGCTACATACAGCCTATGGGTCACAAAGACTCAGACACAACTGAGCGACCAAGCACACATAAAAATGGGATTCCTAATGGCTTCTGATGAAGCATATTTTGTGACCATCCTAGAACAAATATCCCCCATCAGTCAATCTTAAATAATATTTAAGAAAAAAATGTCCATTATCACACATCTTCATGAAGTAGCATTCGCATTAGTTATATATATTATAAAGCATGAGATACCAAAATATTATTTGAATACAAAATTAGTGTCATATTACCTTTACAATGTAGTTGGTTCACACCTTCAACACCTACTCAGCAAACATTTACAGAATAAATACTTCATTCCAGATACTCTGCTAAAGAGCAGGAATAGAGGATGAGCTTGACAGAGTTCCTTAAAGGAATTTATAATTTATCCAGAAAGCAAAATCAACACTCAAAAATATGTGGGCGAGAAGACACTCTAGAATAAAACCTTAGAATCTTTACCCCTCCTTTCAATTCTGCATTGGCTGAAATGAGGTAAGGCACCGAAGATGGATTTGTGTGTACCAAAGAGGTTCATCAATTTTACAGTAACATAAAGGTTATCCATCGGCTGATGTATTACAAGCCATATTTAGTAAATGACTGAATAATGCAGTTAGAACACCAGAGATGTAATCGCTTTTAATTCTGGCAAGGATGTGTGTATTTTAATTAATCTGCCTCTCTCCTTGTCACTCACTTTCCCCATTGTGTCCCAAATACCAATTCCCTCCCGTTTCCCAGGACCTCTGAGGATCTGTGAGACTATGATCTTATTCTGAGTTCTAACCGAGCTGGCCCCACAGCTGCCACTTCATCCAGCAATACAAATACATGTATCACTGCTTTCATCCATCCTCATAAAATTACGTAGCTAGCAAAACGGGGCCCGAGACCCCGAGGCCCCGAGACCCTCCCAGATTACGGGGAGAAATGATCATTCTGCTCCCATTATTCTGTGAAAGGTGTTTTCCAGTGCTGCAAATCCCAAAAAAGCTTACAGCCTAATCAATGACCTGCATTCTCAGGGGCCGGCTCTCTCTAGCTCCTCCCAGATGGAATTTATCCGGTGGCCCATACTTCGGCTAACAGTGGATCCTGAAAGCCCCAAATGTTCAGGTTCAATGTGACAAGTGACCAGACCCAAACAAAGCAGACAAAGGATGCCTCTGCTTCCAGTTCAGACTGTAGTTCGTTATGCAGCCATATACTGGGTCATTCCCTCCACTTTTTTATCATCGGTTTTAAATTTAACACGTGTTACACCACCAATGGACTGTAATGCTTGCATTACTGTAATAATCACAGCTACCGCATATTGAATATTCATTATGTGAGTGGATCTCTCTTAGCTGCTTTAGAGCAAGGGTCCCTGGCCTCAAAGTTGTGGACTGGTATCACCTGTCAGGTCAGCAGAGGCATTAGATTAGAAATAAAGCGCACAATAAATATATGTGCTTGAATCATCCTGAAACCATCACTCACCACCACCCTGCACCAGTCCATGGAAAAACTGTCTTCTACGAAACCTGTCCCTGATACCAAAAACACTGGGGACTGTTGCTTTAGAGAATTAACTCCTGTGATTCTCACAACACTGTGTTTAGTTGCTCAGTCACGTTGGCCTCTCTGAGACCCCTTGGACTGTAGCCCCCCTCCATCCCCAGGCTCCTCTGTCCATGGAATTTTTCTGGCAAGAACACTAGAGTGGGTTGCCATGCCCTCCTGCAGAGGAGGTGGACATGAACCCAGGGATTGAACCTGCGTCTCCTGTGTCTCCTGCATTGCAGGTGGACTCCTCACCTGCTGAGCCATGGGGGAAGCCCTGAATTCTCACAATAATTCCATTAAGTACTACTGTTGTCCTCATTTCACAACAGAGGAAACTGAGGCTGAGGCCAGCTTCTTCCCTGTCCCCCAACCTCCATTTTTGGTCTCCGTCCCCCTTTCTAGCAGACTCCTCACTGTGTGTCTACTCTCTTCCCCAGGCCATTTGCTTCAGAGGAAGACTAGCCCCACGCCAGCTCTGATTCCCCTCAGAGTTCAGCTCCCAGCTGGGTTAGCCAGTCATGGTGTTTCGTCTCTGCCCTCCCTTCAGTGTGGGAAGCTGAGACAGAGTCCATTAAGGGGCTCCAGGAATATTCATGCTCCTGAGAGACAACCCAAGGAGGAAACTTCTAGAAGTTGCCTTGTCCTGATGTAGTGAGAGTCAACTTGTGACCAACACAGGTATGCAGAGACAGCAACGTGGAAAGGCGTAAAGTACCTACAATCCTACCCAGGTGTCTGAGTCAGGAATGAACCAAGTCAAAAGCCCCATCACTGTAGTCCTTGTTAGGGAGGGTAACAGCCATCCTTGCCTAACAATACAGACAAGAATAGACCAGCAGGTCAAACCCAAGCCTGAATTTGAAGCCTTACTTTAAACCCCACCACAGAGCTCATCGAGGTTATATTAATAATTCAAGACTCCATCACCATTCTGCCAACTCCCTGCATCTGGGAATCATGGAAAGAAATGTGCTGCCAATAGCATATCACTACCCAAACCAGCCTCCCCTAGAACCACAACCCAACCGGAGGGTACCCCGGACACGGCCAGTCCGCTTACTATATATAATCAACAGTACTCAGAGAAGACGGAATCCTAAAATAACAGCCACAAAAGCAACGAATTCAAAAGTACATCATAGTAATGTTAAAATAGCTGCTGTTTACAGATCATCTGAACTCCCTGCATCTCTTTTAAGTGTGGTTATTAATAAATAAAGATGCTACAGAAAAAGGTCCCAAAATGACAAGCATGGATTTTTTAAAATAGCAAAACAGAGAGTAAAAATAGTATTTCCTTACTACTGCTGAAAGACCCCAACTACAATCCCATAAGCAGGAAGGAAGGACTGCAAGGAAGTATTTTAAAACAGAGGAAACAGCTACCTTTGCTTTCTCACCTTAAGATTCTAAAGTGGGAGGCAATGGCATTCCAAGCTAGGTTTCCCTAACAGTGGGCATCAATATACATATGTACAGCAGAAGAGAAGAGAGAAAGGGGAGGATCAGGGTAGAAATACACTGAAGAGTGGACTCACAGTGGTGCCTTCCCAGTGGGCACCAGTGGCTGAGAACTGGAAACTGGTCACCAAATTCACACCTATGACAAGGGCAATTTACACCCATGCAGAGGAAGTGGCAAGTTTGAAACACACTGCTGCACTTTTCCTGGGCTCTAACAACACAATCATAATTTGCTTTGTAACTTGAACCACCTGACAAGTTCTGGAAAAGTGGTTCTCCTTGCTTTGTGTCTCGACGACAACACTATGTTAACAGTCAAAGAGTTATACTCCGACCAAGGTGAAGAGTCTTAAAAGCTCAGAGTGCAGCAAAGAGACGAGCAGAAGATGCCAGGCGTGCGTGCCTTAAGAGTAGTCTGCATCACCTCATTACTGCTGATGTTTTCTGAAGACTGCTAAGACACCAGGATAAAAGCAGAGGAATTGGTTAAATCCATTACTTGTGAAAAGTTGTAAACCCTTCAACCAGCAACATAGTGCCACTAAATTAAATTGATGCCAGGGGTTCTGATAAATAGCCAGTAATTCCTTCAGTGTCAATGAGTTTGTGCTGCCCTCTGCCCAGAACAGAAAGGCTGTGATTCCTCAGCTGCAGGTCCTTCGCTGGGGGATCATTAAATGGGAGCCAGACCTTGAACCTTGAAATAGGAAATGAGGAACCCCGGCACAAGCTTGGTCTTGCCCTGCAGAAGTCACTTGCACTCACTTGGCCCATGTTTCCGCCCCTAGAAGATCAGAGATCCAGCATACTTCTACCAATTGGTGACTCTGGTATGGACTACTACCAAAGTTGTGGAATGAATAATCCAGAATCGTACTGAAACAAGTTCTTAATACACCCCATACAATGTTTTAATCAGGACTCCATCTTACTACAAAATTGCACCCTGTTGTTCAGTTGCTAAGGTGTGTCCGACTCTGCGATCCCACTGAATTGCAGCACACAAGGCTTCCTTGTCCTTCACCATCTCCCGGAGCTTGCTCAAACTCATTGAGTCGGCGATGCCATCCAACCAATGCATCCTCTCTCACTCCCTTCTCTTCCTGCCCTCGATCTTTCCCAGCATCAGGGTCTTTTCTCATGAGTCAGTTTCTCGCATGAAGTGGCCAAAGCATTGGAACTTCAGCTTTAGCATCAATCCTTCCATTTCACATTCAGGGTTGATTTCCTTTAGGATTGACTGGCTTGATCTCCTTGCTGTTAAAGGGACTCTCAAGAGTCTTCTCCAGCGCCACAGTTCAAAAGCATCAATTCTTTAGCGCTCAGCCTTCTTTATGGTCCAACTCTTGCCTGCGCAGTTCCAGTCTTACCTGAAAAGGACCGGGGATTTGACCAAGACAGGTGTGTGCATCTGTGTTTAGGGTTGAGGCGTGGGGGTGTTATAGAAATGCATTTTCCTCAAAGTCCCCTCAGGTAAATCTTTAAGACAGCAAAACCCTGTCTTGCTTATATTCTCAAGAGACATTTTAATGGCGCAGTACTGAATTTCAAGAAATTTGAGAGTATTTGTACTATTTTTTAAATTTTTTATGAGGTTATGGGGTAGAGGGAGTTTAAAAAGTTCATTCTTTTCCTTTTCCTTCGTTCATTCTTTGAAGAAGATAAAAATACTCATTTCCAGCTCAACGTTGAAAGCATATCTGTGCAGTTCAAGATACTTAACTATGTTTCTGTTGAAATAGGCTTTCTTAGAATAGTGCCTGTAGATACTGAAACGATCTTATCTTAACAGCCAGCTCATTCTAAAAATAAGAGGACTAGTAAATGTGGAACTCAGTGGTTATTTTCAAGAAGGGAGAAGGGAGCAGCTTCTAATTCCTTTAACGAAACCAACCTCTACCGCCAAGAGTTTCTGGTAACAAGTCTTCTTAACAGATGCATTTTATTTTCAAAGGTTTAGAGACTTACTGAAATGGGGACTAAGTTAAAGCAGAGGGGAAGTCCCCCAAATCTTCTCCCAAGTGAAAAGTTCTTTGTAAGCAATACCCCATCTCATAGGAAAACATCCAGCTTTGCAAGTACACAGAAGAAGGAGTGGAGGAAAGCGAGCAGCAGTACTGGGATGTGTGACAGGGTTCAGGACAGGACATCCAGAGAGATGTCATCACAGTTCTAAACGACCCTAAACCTCCTACAAAGAACTTGACTTCCCAAAAGAACCAAGCCTGCTTTGGAGGGTGTGTTTCTCACTTGCGGAAGTCACTCAGTCGTGTCTGACTCTTTGTGACCCCATGGACTATACAGTCCGTGGAATTCTCTAGGCCATAGTACTGGAGTGGGTAGCCGTTCCTTTCTCCAGGGGATCTTCCCAACCCAGGGATCGAATCCAGGTCGCCCGAATTGCAGGTGGATTCTTTACTGGTTGAGCCACCAGGGAAGCCCAAGAATACTGGAGTGGGTGACCTATCCCTTCTCCAGGGGATCTTCCCAACCCAGGGATCAAACAGGGGTCTCCTCCTGCATTGCAGGCAGATTCTTTACCAACTGAGTACTTGAATTAAACACAAACCACTGCCCAGCCTACCCTACTATTGGATAATTGAGAAACACTGACACCAAATCTACTCATAAACCAAAACAAAACTTGGTCATCAAAATAGTTTGTGAATCACATATAGACTAACCACTCATATTTCCTTCTACTTAAATCACTAATTCTAATATAATTTTTAGACTGCTTACCTACTTTTCAAATTAAAAAAAACACACACAATAAAAATAAACTAAACTAAAATTCCTGAAGAAATCAGTCCTGAATATTCATTGAAAGGACTGATACTGAGGCTGAAACTCCAACACTTTGGCCACCTGATTCGAAGAACTAACTCATTGGAAAAGACCCTGATGCTGGGAAAGATTGAAGGCAGGAGAAGGGGATGACAGAGGATTAGATGATTGGATGGTATCAATGGAGAAGAGGACGACAGAGGATGAGATGGTTGAATGGCATCAATGACTCGAGGAACATGAATTTGAGCAAGCTCCGGGAGTTGGTGATGGACAGGGAAGCCTGGCGTGCTGCAGTCCACGGGGTCTCAAAGAGTTGGGTACGAATGAGTGAATGAACTGAACTGACTGAAACTAAAAATATTAGAGCAACACAGTAATCTTCATTGGAGTTCATAGCGAATATTCATGAGCATTTAACGATGTACCCACAGGCTCTAGTTTTAGTTCCTGCAAGTAGAACTGAACACTTTTTTAATTTGTTCAGTCAAAAGTCAGTAATTTATTGGAGTTTATTCAGTTAAAAATAGACACAAAGAGCTGTTTTTCCGTTTTTGGTGTGTTTTTTTTTCCCCCCTAAATACACCATTCATCTCCCTCCATGGGTCTTGCACTCACTACCCCTGGCTTTTCAATTAAATATCCTCATTTTAGTCCATGTGGAAGTCTCTTCTCTGAAGCCACTGAGAACCAGAAACAGGGTGAGTTTACCTAGACTCCCTGGTTCCCCCACTACTGCCTTTTATCAAAGTACTAGTTCTAAGGTAGGGGACCATCAGCCAGAGGGCCCCAGAGGAACCCTAAGGACCTCTAATGTTTGACACCTCCTTCAACTAGCATCTCTTTGCACCTAGAAAACAGGTTGTGCCTGGAGTGTGGGCATGAGAATGACTGCGGACATGCTTGTGCCCAGGAAAGGTGCTCTCACTGAGGAAAGCCATCAAGGGACAGGCCACTTTTCTGGAGGAAACACAGAACTCTCGTGGTACACAAGCCTGCCCTGCCCAGGCGCCCGCCTCCTTTCCTAGTCTCACCACCACCCTTCACTGCCTTGTGCCCTGAGCATCTATCACTCTGCTCTGCTTTAAGCTCCCCACAAATAAAGATGTCTCATCCTTTGTGATTTTGCTAGCTTAGCATTCCTCACCAGATGTGCCCTCAAGCTATAGCCACAGAGAAGGGGGCTTATTAGGGAGGGGGCCCTACATAGGGAGAGTGCCTGCTTAGTCACTCAGTCCTGTCCAACTCTTTGCAACCCCACGGACTATAGCCTGCCAGATTCGTCTGCCCATAGGATTTCCCAGGCAAGAATAATGGAGTGGGTTGCCATATCCTACTCCAGGGGATCTTCTCGACCCAGGGATGGAAACCGGGTCTCCTGCACTACAGGCGGAGTCTTTACTGTCTAAGCCACCAGGAAAGCCTCTACACACGGAGAGGGTAAAGTAACCAAGTCAGTTACCTACACCATCCTCATGTCTCCACCACTGTCATCATCATCACCTATGGATATAGATGCTACATAAACACTTCCCACGATCTTTCTTAACCTTCCAACCACCCTTGTGACAATGATGCTTTATCTCTATTTCACAGGTGAGAACCTTAGAGGTCACAGAGAGTAAGGGAAAGAATGAGATTGAACCCCTGTGTGTTCAATTCCAGAACCCAAGCTCACAATGAATGCATCACAATGTTTCTTCAGAATACAACTGTCCAAACACCCTGAGTCAGGCCCTGGAGTCCAGTGTTAGAGGTGAGCAACACATTGAAGAAGGCTGAATGTCTAAGTTCCTATCCCACCTGTGCCCTAAAGCCCAGTTTAGTGACTTACTTTCTCTATAACCAAGGTTAAGTTACTCAACATCGCAAAAGCTTCCACCTGACTGTACAGGGTTGTTAGGACCAGTCCACTCGTTAGAACATCAGATTTTGCACAATGAGAATGTATAATACATGATAAAATATAAAATGCAAGCTATGAATTAATCAGCAAACTGAATAAAATGTGCGTTTTTCATAGTAAAAGCTATTTTGTACAAGTAATCTAAATGCCCCCCCCCAACATTTTACCCCCCACCCCACCTTTCCTTTCTTCAAAAACTTACCAAAAGCTCCAAACCTAATGGACCCTTCCAGGTTTTACTCACATAGACCCAACACAAATTATTCACCACCACCACCATGTCATCTTAGAGGCACTCAACTGAGAAGAGATAGAGGGGAAGTGAGAGAAAAGAATGAGCCTTAGGGAACAGGCTGGAGTCTTTCATACATCACCATGAGTACCTGGATCTGTGCAGTGAGGCACTTTCGCCATGCATAATAAACGGTGAAAAATGTGAATGAAGGCAGCTGTGTAAAACTAAAATAACTTAGTTACAACTTGGTTTTGACTGAACCGACCGCCCGAGGCGGCCATCTTGGAGAAGTGATATGAGCATCATGAACGCTGTACCCACAGAGGATGTGGAAGCAGTGAAATCAGATATTTCATTTAGACGCTGCTGTTTATGAGAGGCCTGGGGGAAACTATGCGAGTGTCAGCGCACTGAAAGGCTACAAGGAATCCTTTGTTTTTCAACTAATAACAAGGAAGAATTCCACAGGGGTGAAATCTGTCTGGGATGTTCTATGCCCCGCCCTGATCCTGCTGATTCTAGCAGCGAGAAAACCCCAGAAGGTGCAAGACTCTGCCTGACATTCACAAACTTTTTTTAAAAAGGCATAATTATCTCAATACCATTTTCTGTGGTATTAAAGAGACTCTGGTTCATTGGTGTGAGTCGCTTTGGTCGTGTCCCACTCTTTGCAACCCTATGGACTGTAGCCCGCCAGGCTCCTCTGTCCATGGGATTCTCCAGGCAAGAATACTGGAGTGGGTTGCCACACCCTCCTTCAGAGGGTCTTCCCAACCCAGGGATTGAACTCGTGTCTCTTATGTCTACCTGCATTAGCAGGCAGGTTCTTTACTGCTAGCGCCACCTGGGAAGCCCTAAAGAGACTCTTACTTTGACCAAATTTCAGGGTATTTGCTTGTCCAAAGCATTTCTTGATTTTGAAGCAGATGTCAAGGAAAGAGCATATGGAACTGAGGGAAGAAAAAAAAAAAAAATCCTAGCATACAAGCCTGAGGATAAACAGTTATCTTTGACATTAATCACTGACTTGAATATGCTTTGCAATTAAGATTTACAGTGAATTTAAGCAAACCCAGCACAGAGAAATCTGGATGTACCAAAAGAGTCATTACGAGCTGAGTTGACATTTTATGAGTCTATACCTGTGAATTCCTAAAAGTTTTTAAAATGAGTTTTTTCAAATTGGAAGCTACTTGAGAACATGCAACCTGCATGCACTTACTTTAAAAAGTCACATATATAGAGATTATTCCTTGATCTTCTGTTGAGAACAAGTATTGCTGCAGAAGATAAGCATGGGTCTTATATCTGAAGGATCGCTAGATCTTTCTCAGGAGTACATCCAAGAAAAACTGCAGGTTCACGACAAGACATACCTGGACTAGTGCCTTTATCCGCTGAGCTAAGCTGCTACTTCAGCCTTAAAGGGGTCTTAGACATGGATCTCCCAACTTTCTGTGTAAACTATAAATTTTCCACTTGGTGTCATCCATAAATGAAGGATACGAAGGCTGTCTTGGTGAGATCTCAGATATTAATTAGTAATGATCAGTGCACAGGGGAAAAAACTAGCAAGGTAATCATTCCCTTCTTTCTGTTGGCTCAAAAATTGTCCCTATAGGTAGTGCCACAAAAAAGTCCTTATTTGTCACTTCTGGCCACTGTTTCCTCTCATTCTTTACCAGGTAGTCTTGTCCAGAGGATTGGCTTCCTGAACTTTAAGAACCACCACCTCCTGGTAGAAGAATGTACTGCAAGCCACACAGTGTCTATATTAAGCCATTATCCATTTGGACTGCTCTTCTTTCT
Source organism: Cervus canadensis (assembly GCF_019320065.1). Classification (NCBI taxonomy): domain Eukaryota; kingdom Metazoa; phylum Chordata; class Mammalia; order Artiodactyla; family Cervidae; genus Cervus; species Cervus canadensis. Next base: position 44,112,797 of record NC_057397.1, on the reverse strand, counting down.
AGGAATCTGTGCTATGAAAAGCAGAAACTGCTTGGGTTGCTTCCATAAATGTGGCAAATCAAATTTAGCCACTGCTAACTACTTTATTCTCAAGAGTTTGGGGTAGGTGGCTGTTTATCTCCAAATATAAATTAGTTTTATTATATGCAATCCACCTCCCCACCTCACCCCTTGGGAGTCAGGTTCATTTCATGAAAGTCTCCATAATTTTGATGAAATGGTTATGCTGATTAAAGCTGGTGAAAGCTATTAAACATGGAATATTAATTTTAAGTACAAACCATTGTGCATTCTCAAAGAGTCTGCTTTGGGGAATTAGAGTGCTTTTTATCATTTGTTTACTTATATACTTTAAATATTTCCCCTCCATCCTTTTAATTTACATTATCTTTGAAGATAGTAATGTAAAGCAAAGATAAGCTTCTGTCTAGACAACCCTCCCAGTTGATCTGAAATCCAGAATTAGTAGAATTCCAATGAAGTGCTTATAATTCTTGTCTGCTAAGTTTTTATAAGGATCCCCTGAGGTCAGCTATCACATTGACTTCTAAAGTACTGCACGTGAAAAAGAAAATAAAAACTACCATAACTGTGATGTATGAAGAAGGCAGAACTTTTGGTACCAAGAAAGAACTGTCCAGTGGGGGCAACAAGGAGACGGTCAAAGTTGATTCTATAAAATGCCAATTATTAAGACTGGGAGGCTGAGTTAAAGAGACCTTTGGTATGACCACAGCAAACACTGCCATGTACAATAAATTTTATCTTGCTTTCCTTTCCTCCTCCCAGAAAGGTGTGTATGCATGGTGGTTTGGGGCAGGTGGTGGAAGGTGAGGGAATAGATGTTAATTCACCAAAATAAGATTTGTACAGTACTTCGCCTTCTGATTTAATTCATCTTTCCATATGCAATGACAAGAGGCTAAGGGTGCCTTAAAAAATCCCAGCCATCTCCATTCACAACAGGTGTGCCATGCTGCGCTGTGCTTAGTTATATCCGACTCTTTGCAACCCCATGGACTGTAGCCCACCAGGCTCCTCTGTTCATGGAATTCTCCAGGCAAGAACACTGGAGTGGGTTGTGTAAATTTCACACAAACAGAAATCTTGGTTTTACTCACTGGTTCACTCTGGGTGTTTAAAAGAATGTCTCCTGGCACAGAGTGAACATTCAATAAGTATTTGTTGGATAAACAAATGAAGTAAAAGGAGGAGTCAGAAATAAATGATTTCACCATAACTAACTCTCAAGACCTTTCATGTTGGGCTTGAGATATGGAGGGTCTGAGAGTTAACGAGACCATGGAAAGATACAACCAGCATAGCCTCTGGACCTTGAAAATAAAGATAAAACATGGTCCAAATGATGTGCTATTTCTCTTTGGTCTTGAGTACAGAATGATGTCGTAGTGGATTACAGAATGTCCGATGTCCTTGGCATCAGTGAGCAGCCGGAGAATATTAAAGATCACGCAGGCTCATTGCTACTGTTCAATTAACAACTGGGAACCAAATGGTGCTGCTAATTTGAGGACTCCCTCGGCAGAAAAGCATTACCTCCATTCTGTTCTTAAAAACAAGGGGAAATTAAGTCCAAAAACCATCAAAAATGATGCTGACATTCAGGGGTCAGAAGTTTCCAGTGTAACAGTCTCAAGGTCTTGCAGATTGATAATCATGCAATTCAGAAGCCCACAGAAAACTCTTAGAACTTAAAGAATAGTCTTCTAATTCATATGAACCAGAAGCTTTTTTTCCCTCTTCTCCTCCAGTTATTCTTAAGTTACACAGAAACTGTAAAAACACTACCACACTGCCAGATATGTAATTCGCTCAATAAATATTAACCAGTGACTCTCTCAAACTTTTTCTCTAATACCCAAAAAGAAGTTACTTTTTAGAATTAAAACAAAAAAAAAAAACTTCCTGTAACTAGTTAATTTTTAACTATCCGTATGTGTTAACTATTTACACAGATAGTTCACAAGGAGTAACTAGAAATTTTGCCGATTATGAACAAAAGGGCAAAGTCCAGATTTCTTATTGGAGAATTAAACAAGAAAATTATTTCTTCTTCACCAGGGACAGCTCTGTGGGCTTCCTTGGTGGCTCAGACTGTAAAAGATCTGCCTGCAATGCAGGAGACCTGGGTTCGATCCCTGGGTCAGGAAGATTCCCTGGAGAAGGGAATGGCAACCCACTCCAACATTCTTGCCTGGAGAGTTCCATAGACAGAGTCGAAGGACGGCTACAGTCCATGGGGTCACACAGGGTTGGACATGACTGAGTGACTAACACTTTTCACTTTTCAAGGACAGGTCTGTGACAAGAAAACCTTCGCAGAAATCACCTCGCCACATCACCACACACAGGTCTATTTCATCATTTAATTCTCTCCAAAAGATAAAAAGTACTGATCCAATGGGTGATGCTGAAAATTCTCTGTATCAGCATATTTGTCAACTTCATATTACCCTCACCATCACAGTTCCACAAAGCAACATCCATTTCCAACACACAGAATGAGATTTCTACCTTAGACATACCACATGTGTTCAGAATTCCAAAGTTTAAAGTAACTTTCCCTTCTATTCAGACTATTTTCAATCAGCCATAGCCCTAGCTGATAGGATAATAACAACATCTAATATTAATTCATCACTCCTACACAATAAACATGTCTGGTTAAGTGCTTTACTTACATTATCTCATTTAATCTTTACCACAAGGAGTGTTATATTAACAGCCTCATTTTGCTGATAAAGAAAATGAGGGTCAGGGAGGTTAAGGAATATGGCGGAGGCCATGTAGCTAGTAAGCCTGGGATTTGGTTTTCAACTTGGGAACTTGTCTGATTTCTGAAGTCAGGTTTTTGACTACTCTCATATACTAAAGCTAACATATGCTTTCCCTTCTTACATAAGATATTTATTCTTTCCTTTATTTAATCAAATCTGAAATGTAACAACTCCATTGCTATTTAAATGCAAACAAATCATTCTCAATTTGGATCAGGGGAATAACTAAAACAATAATTTTTCTTTAAGACTGAGGATAATATCCACTGATCATGTTCATGATAAAATCTATTTTTCTTTTCCCTATCTCTTTCTCATTTTTCAATCGAATACAGTTCACTTTGTCCCCTTAAATAAGGCGTTCTACTGCTATTGGGAAACCAATTTTCTCTCAAGACTTTATTGCAATATTATCAGAAAGCTGGCTACTTAAACAGCAGGTAATCTTTTATTTCATGCATAATTACCATGCACTATATTTTGATTTGATCCTAATGGCCCTAAGTACATTTTAAACAAACCCTCAACCTGCCCAAATGAAAAACATTTTGCTTCCTCTGATGCACTTGTGTGGCAATGATAATTAACACATCTTGGGAAATTCGAGCTACATCTGATTAAATCATAACACACCATAAAGGTCTTTACAAATAATCCTTTGAAGAATCCAGCTGAGAAAAATCATGAAAAGAAGAATTATGAGAAAGGAAGCTCATTACGGTTTTGAGCCTGGCACTTAAAGGCGACCCTGACAAGGTGAGGGTTTTGAATTAAGTTAACTTTCCCAGAATGCACCTGAATGTCTGACGGAGGAGGGCTGTCTGGGTGACCAACTCTTCACTCACAAACTCCACATTTCTGTTCAGGGACCAGCTCCTATTGTTATGTCTTTGGGCCAACCGCCAAGGAAATACTGCCCTTTCATCAGACCAATGACTTAAGAAGCAACAGTTATTAAATTTAAAAAAAGTAAAATCCTTTCAGAAAAGGAGACCTCTTCAGCTTCCATGCTTAAAATTTCAACTTGGTAAACCTGAGGTAATATGATCAAAAGGAACCATCACAAAATATAGATATGAGCTGAACAAGCTAAACTGGGGGGGAGGGGAGCGGGTCAGAAAGCCAAACCCAGAAATTAAGCCTAGCTGTTCAAAAAGTCAAATAAGAAAAACACTTAGATAATTCAGCACAGCCATACCTTCAATAATGGAATGACTATCATTGTTATGGTTCTTGCTAACAAATAATAACAGCCATTGCACTTGTCACTTACTGAGCACCTATGCAGTCTGCTACTTAATCTTCAAAAACATTACTGAGAGTTACTATTAACTCACAGAAGAGTAAACTGAGGCAGAGCAGTGTTAAGCAATCTTCCCAAGATGATGACAAGGGCAACAAGCATCTTTGCTGGGGTTCAGATGCAACCTGCCTCATCCCAAAACACATGCTCTTAATTAAGCACAACCCATTCTGCCTTACCTAAAGCAATAAATATTTGACTATAACCTACCTACTGTGTACAGCTGTGTTCAGTAACCTGGATGGAGCGTCACTATGACGCTGAGCACAGAAGGCACTCGACAGTATTATGTGGAAAGAATAAACATATATCTCTTCTCGTGCCCAAAACTATTTATTAAGTAAAGATAGGCACTACACCCCCTTGATAGTGTTTAAAGAAAAGAGGAAAATGCAAAATGCAGATCTGGTCCAAAAATGTTTGCCATCTTTATTGGGAAGATTCTTACACATGAAACAATTAGAGAACAAGTCAGCCCCTATGGAAGGCCTTGGGACAAAGTTCAAGCTTTCTAGAAGCCCCATGATTCAGAATCCAAAGTAAAAATGGGGATAAGCAGGATTTGGTCTCCTCCCAAGGACCCCCACCCAAGAAGTATCTTTTGCATTATTCTCTGAGAACTAACAAGCAAATTGTATGCAGAGAGGTGTTTCTTAACTGAATTGCATAGTTTTCTAAAGCAATCTGTTCCACCTTTTTGTTGGTCCAGTTATTGTCTGGCCATCCACGTGTTCAGTCCTACATACTGAAAATGTCAGCCATTGTGTAAGACCTTCCTTGTGACATAAGGTGAAATGCCTCACGTTAAAATATGCACATGAATCCCAGAATTGCCAACCCTCTTCCTTTCGAGGCCACAGTGAAATTCCAGCTTAATCTTTACAGAATTGTTTTAATAGATGGTTGAAGAAATTGCCTGCAACTACTGAAAAATCCATGAAAATCTTGCCTAAACTATGGATGCTTGCCAGTCCCCACCCTTCATGTTGTGACAGACCCAGGCTCTTTGGTGGTGGTGATGGGGTGTGTGTGTGTGAAAGAGAGAAAGAGATGCAAACCTTTTTAGCTAGCTTATTGAATCTTTCCACCTCCTACAGAGAACTCCGAAGAAATGCACTGTTTTTTTCAACATTCAAATGAGTGTGAATCAGAATGGTTGTTCTCCCAGGACTCATCTTTTATGTGGAGTGTAGGGTCACTGAAAGGATTGAAATGGATCCAAGTTTCCTTGATTAGCTGATTTTTAAAAGGCTGGAGACAGCGCACTACAGTGTGGTAAAAGGAGAACTGGTCCTTGTCTCTGCTTTACTGCGAAGAAGCTAGGAGAATTTATTTTAACCATTACTTAAACCTTCCAAACCACAGTGTCCTTTTGAGAGGAATGAGGAGCTAGAACCAGACACTCTTTAGGCAGAATTCACAGACTCGTTGCTGCAGACATAGTGGTTTAGCCATTCCTCTTCCCAAGACATTTTTCTACTAGAGTACTATGAAGAGATTGTACCCCAGTGCTCTCAAATTTGGGGTACCACAGACATTCCCATGGTGCTTATACCTTGGCCCAACCCTCAAAACATGAAATCTAGTTGATTAGAGGCAGGACCCAGGAATCAGCATTTTCAGCAAAGGCCCTATGAGATTTCAAGGTGTGTGGTCCACAGACCACACTTTGGAAAAGAGTGGTTTAGCTGAAATTCTTGATGATCTGGGTGCATACATCGTGATTTAGCAATTACAGACCTGGCTGAGATGGAACAAAAATTCCTTGTGAATCAGAGCTAAATGATTTTAATGAGAACACCTATGAGAGAGGGAACGCACAGAGGACAAGGACTCCAATTTTGCCACTTAATGTTACTTATGGCTGGTGTAATCCTGGGTTATCTCAGTTTTCTCATCTGAAAAAAAATCAAAGTGGGCAGGTTTCTCTCACCGGATTCTAGGAAAGAAGGGTGAGGAACCTGGAGAGATCACCTAGTGAGGGTCTGGGTTCCAAGAAGGTCCTCAAACCCGTTACGTCCTCTCCTGCCCCCACTCCCTCCAGAGGCACTGGGCTGTAGGGAGCTGGCCTGCCCCAGCCCCTAGGGTCCAGCCGGCTTGCCTTCAGTGCCCCAAAACAGCAGAAGGATCTGAATTTGTCTTGTTTCCCAAGGAAGTAGTAAGTAGTCTGCATAACCTACCAGCGCTTATTTGAAACCAGACCACTTCACTCACTATAGAAATTCAAAGGAAAACGCATCTCTTCTAAGCTTCCCACAAACACTACTCCACTTCCCCTGCCCTCCCCCCACCCAGAGGCTGAGCAACTTGGGCACATTTCTGTAGTGGACATTGTGTGATAAACTTTGGCCAGCCCACAAAACACGGGTGGGGTCCGAAGTCACAAAGCAGTTCCTGAAGTTCTCTGATCCAAATCATGCTGGGGCATACCCTTCTCAGAGTTAAGGGGATCCCAGAAACCAACAGGGAGAAAGGCAGTTTTGAGTATACAGGGGAGAAATGGTCTATTTATATTCAAAGGACATCACTCTCTGCATTTTATATATTAATGAAGATTAAATCCAGAGTTTATAAACTCTTCATGATTATTAATGATTTAACTGCAAGGAAGTAAAAAAAAGCCATGTGGGTTAATATCAGCGATGAAAAGCTATAGAATAAGCATCCTTCCTTCCCCTGCTCCCCACGCTAGAATATCCCCCTAAATGAATGGCAGTCTGTAGACCAGGGATCCCCAACCTCCAAGCCACAGACCGGAACCTGCTGTCAGATCAGTGGTGGCATTAGATAAGAAATAAAATGCACAATAAATGTACTATGCTTGACTCATCCCCAAACTATACTCCCCTACCCCTCCTCGGAAAAACTGTCTTCTGCGAAATTGGTCCCTGGTACCAAAAAGGACAGGGACCACTGCTGTAGACTGTTGATGTCTAGTAATCACCAGGGTTTGACTCTTTTTGTAAATGCCATTCCCTTTTTTTTTCCCCAAAAAGACATTGAGATCTGTGCCAATGTGTTCAGGATCACCAAGAGGAGGGCCATTCATAACGTGTAACAACTTGAACAGCAGAAAAATGAAATCGAGTTTGGCACTGATTGAGGCTCCTGGATTTCCAGAGAGGAGCTGAAGAATCCATTGTGCTGGATGCACATTTTATAACCTCTGCCCATTTATTCTGCAGAGCAATAAACACTGTAGAGGAATATTTACTGTTTTCCACTTGAAAAGCAAATTTGTGGCAAGGGTGCCGGACACAAATAAAATTAGTTAAGTAATAGGTAGACACAGGCAAGGTCAATTGCTGGAAGAGAATATATGAAATCCTTTCGCTCAGATGGTAGAAAGAGGTGAAGAGGCGCCGAGAGAGCAAGTTCACTATAGGCTAAGTGCCTTTCTTCCATTCCAAGGGGAAAAGCATACTTTCCACACAACACATGCGTGTCCCCACATTACAGTGGCAAATGCACAATCAAAGGCCAATAACTTTTCTTCAATAGTTTTCATGTGTTTCACCAGCGGTGAAGAAAGATTCTGAAAACCAAGAACAGACCTGTTTGGATGCTGCCTTGTGAGTGACAGTTGCTCAGTCATGTCCTACTCCTTGCAACCCCATGGACTGTAGCCCACCAGGCTCCTCTGTCCATGGAATTCTCCAGGCAAGAATACTGCAGTGGATTGCCATTTCCTTCTCCAGGCGATCTATCCTGACCCAGGGATTGAACCTGGGTCTCCTGCATTGCAGGCAGACTCTTTACCATCTGAGCCACCAGGGTATAGGATGCTGCCTTATGGCTGAACAATATTTTCAGACACAAACTATGTGGTGCTGGTTGTAGAACTTGCAGAGGCTCTGTAAAGTATTTTCTATTCGTGAGAAATTAAGTGTTGGTGCTTCTGCACTGAAGTGACATCCTCAGGAAATTGATGGCCATGGAAGATACAAGATAAAATGACAGGGGAGTGAAAATCGCCAGTAAGCCCCTCCCCTTCCACTGCAACAACCAATATTGGAAACATGAAGTAGGGGTTGGAGGGGGCGGAAATCTGTTGATCCTCACTGTGATTCTAACCAAAACTGTGTGAGAACATGTAATGTGTGTGGGCAGATAGATGAAAACTCTGGCCACCTTCAGGATCTCCATCCCCAAATGTGTGCAAATCAACGACTGCTATGCTAGTTTAAGATGGGGCCTTTACACCTTAAAGGGAAAAGTCTATAAATGCATTTGGGCTGGGGGGTCGGGGTGTGGGGAGACATGAGCAGAAACAGCTTTTTGAATCCAATTACTCTGAAGCACGTGGTAGAGATGGCTCTGTTTAAGCCAAGATAAAGTCATAACTCACATGAGCTATTGGAACAGTGAAAATAAATGAAGTAGACCCAACAGGACCTTAAGTAAGTTTTTAGACCAGTGTAGACCAGCTCCAGTTGTTTAGCCCCTCATTAAATATAAAGTCTTGACATAAGATAAAAAGTTGATCACTCTTCCTTCCCTCTCCCAACTCACTGGGCCATAAAACGATTCCCATCTTCAAAAGTAACTAGGATTGATTAACTAAATACACGAGAGATAACAGATCAGATCCACATTGACAGTGGGGAGGGTTTTGGTTTATTTTTGCTCACATGTCACAGGAATCACTGAACTAAGAAAAGGCCAACTCAAAAGACACAGCTGGAGGCAAGGCTATTTAACTGATTGTTGTCTGAGCTGGTCAGCTTCTTTGACTGTCCAGACTCCACCTCCTGCCTTCTTGAACCCTCTGTTCTGTTATCCTCCCCTGTCTTTCCCCATCTGTTCCATGGCTTCACAGACCTGCCTTTCTGTTACCCCAATTTGGCAGATATCACAGACAATTATCACCAGGATGTGGCTTTCATTTCTCAATGCTGTCTCCCAGATGACCCTTGATTCCATGGTCTACAAGCCAGTTTTGCCAAATCCAGGGCTAGTTATAATGTTACAAGAATACATTTCTTCCTCCAGAAGCACTTGGGCTTGGCATAAGGCATATCCACTATTTCTCATCATACAAAATGATCCAATTTTGACATAAAATCTCTAAAATAGAAACTTGGTTAAAAGCTGAAACTGAACTTCAACCTTAAGAGGTTACAGACGTATTCCAATAAGTGCTTTTTGCACATAGCTGGCCTTCTGGAATTGATTTCTGAGTTCTAAGGCACACACAACCGCTTAAATGTCGTCAATAGTGGTACATCTTAAACCTTCTGAAGACAGACTGTATTGCTTTGGAATGAGTGAAAAGCGTTCCGGAGACAAATCTGGTGAGGACCCAGCTGAGGAATATCATTTGGGTCAAAGCTATAAAGTATCGAGAGTGATTTTCTGGTGGAGTTTGAAAATTATCTCTGAAAGTCATTACAAAAGAGGCACTCAGAAATGCAGAAATGTATACAGCAGGAGCACCACCAATGGAACAGAATACGTTTTATCCCCTAAACTGGATACTAGGTGGATAACACTATCTCATGCCTCCATTTCTTTAAATATGCTATTTGGTCCCTTTGCCTGGAATACAAGTCCTTGACCCCACCCTACCTCCCCAAAATATCCAAATTTTTCTCTTCTTTCAAAATCTACTCCTCTCGGAAGCCCTCTCTGAGTCTCAGCCTGACTCAGATGCCCTATATCCATGCTCCCATGTTACCACCCTCCCCGCCTCCATCCCCTCCCACCGTCCCATTCTCCCCTCTAACATGCAAAGCAATATTTAAAGGACATTAAATACACGGGTTTCCTTTTCTGCTCCCCACTACCAAACTGTCAGTTCCTTGCAAATAATGGCTATATTTTTGGGTACTTGATAGAGTGATGGCTTCACAGAGTGCTCCATAAATGCCTGCTGCCCAAATACATCCACTTGAAAAATTAACCTCCTCACTTTACTTTTACCTCATATAACTTGGCAAACTTGTCATCTGTAGTTCAATGTCAAGCCAGTAGTAATTTTACAAGAAAGATTCTGACAGTGGTGACCCTGAACTCACATGTTGTTATTTTTAAAAAATAATCTGAATGCTGGAAAAGAAAAAGGGCTAATCTATTGATAGAAAAATAGTAACATGAGTGTAAAGAAGTGATCTTAGGGTTAAAAAAAAAAAAAAACAACACACAAACAAATCTAAATTCATGTTCAAAATGGCCCTGGTAACTTGGAGGAATAAAGTTTCTCTAAGAGTATCAAGCAAAAAAGTAGTCAGACCTGTATTAGAGCTATTTTTCAACTCATGGAAAAAGATACCCCATCAGGCTTACTATAAAGCATAATTCTCAATATCAAATTCAATCTCTCCCATTAAAAATCTCATGTGAATAACCTACTAAATGGCACCCCACTCCAGTACTCTTGCCTGGAAAATCCCATGGACAGAGGAGCCTGGTAGGCTGCAGTCCATGGGGTCGCGAAGAGTCGGCCATGACTGAGCGACTTCACTTTCACTTTTCACTTTTATGCATTGGAGAAGGAAATGGCAACCCACTCCAGTGTTCTTGCCTGGAGAATCCCAGAGATGGGGTCGCACAGAGTCGGACACGACTGAAGTGACTTAGCAGCAGCAATCCTCTTATGGCTGTACAGTCAAACAGAAATAAGTGTTTACATCTATCTATCTACATATATACATATATATAGTTATACAAACTTTATTCACAAATAGCCCCAAATTGGAAAGAACTAGAATGTTCATCCAAGTATTAGTGGGTAAACACACTGTGGTATATTCATACAGTGGAACACTGCTCAACAAGAACACACAGTGAACCCCAGATAGACACAACTTTGTGGGTGAATCTCACAGACACCATGCTGAGTTACAGTAGCCAGACAGAAAAGATATGTACAGTATGATTCCATTTGTATGAAATCTAAAAACAGGATTTGGTGCTTGATGTCAGTTTATACTTCGGGGAAGGTTTAAATAAGTATAAGTTTGTTTAACAAATTCAAATGGGAGACAACCCTGAAATAGCACAGTAGGAGCAGAAGGGCTGGCAGGAAAAGGGAGCTGATGCAAGATCTTGGTGGAGGTAAGAAGAGGAGGACAGGGTGCCTCTTGGATGAGGAGATACATCAAAAAAGGTGATGTCAGGGCACTGGATCCCAGGTCTGACCCCTGAAGGAAGGCTGGCCCTAGATATTGAGGTCCTAGTATTTGTATCCCTGGGCACTGTCATAAGAATCTTTCGGTCACTCATATAACTCATTGTTACACAGTACATGAAGGTTTAATGCACACTTAATATAACTCTTAATCCTGAGATTTCTCAGATAGATGGTCATATCAAGTGCCCCTTCAGTATGGCAAAGTAGTAAAAGAAAGTGCTAGTGGGAAAAGAAATTGCCCGATGCGGACATGTGAAGTTCTTAACTTGAGAGGTAAAGACGAGGTGAGGCTCACAGTAAACCACAAGCCATTTTAAGTCTATAAACCTGACACCAAGGAAACACACAGAAGCAGCAAGGAGCAGAGGACAGAAGGCGAAAATAGTCTTTGCATGAAATGCAACACTGGTTAGTCCTTCAGTTTTGGGGTCAATCATTGACTGGCCTTGGTTGCATGGAGGATCAGATGAGAGGGTCTGAGATCCATGTAAACATCTCAACATTCAAGACCAGTGGCCTGGTAGATACATAATAAAGAAGACAAATTTAAGAATCCAAACAGTGAAGCCAGTCACTAGGTTTTCTTTCTTCAACAAAGAGCTCCCTAAGGAGAGCTATATATAATCTAGGCACTTAACTAAAGAGTTAATGAGGACATAGAGCTGATAAGGTATCATTTCAAGGAAAAGAATTCCTGACACAGTACTTTTAACAGTGAAGTTGCCTTAACTCAGTATCTAGGATCTTTAAAGGAGTATCTGGATGATGGAGATGGAATACATACCCAGTATCTACTCTGTCCCATGATGTTTGGAGCCTCTCTGCTGATGAAAGGTGTAGGTACATTATACCTTACTTCATGGGGAGCGTTGCCAGCTTTGACAACCATATATGAGGCCCAGTGACGTGTCAATGTCTGGCAACCCTTAGCTTACTTGTTTCTGAACGACTAAATCTGGCTCCAGCTAAAACCACATCATTACACTCGCCTTTTACACATACACTTATTCTAAGCGGTTACAAAATAAAAACTGAGTAATGAGTTAATGACTTTTTTCCATCCCTATCTGTCAGCTTCCTTCAGCCAGTACATCACCCCTTTGGAATTTTAATGCAAATGCTAAGACCCAAAAAGAGAATCTAGAGGTCACATTCAACTATATAAAAATAACTTATGGAAGTTTCTCCTTGGAAAAAAAAAAATTGCAATTTATCTAAACTAACGAGGGAAAAGAAACAGACTGGGTTGGCTGGGTTGTCTGTCCCAGGATGTGGTGGTGTGGCAAGGGGGAGATTTCCTCCTCTGGATGATATATATAGGAACGATAAACTAAACATTCCCAGGACATCCCAGAAAGGTTCATCTTTCTTCAAATGTGCTGTGGCTACAATGATTCACTTTTAGTTTTGACCCACTGGTAACATGTTTGAAAGCAAAGCAGTGATTAACAACAGGAAAAAGACTCTAGAAAGGCTGGGTTTGGTTTGGGGTCTACCCAACACTCCCACGACTGGTCTAGAAATAACACTAACACCCGGAGATGGTGACAGAGCGCTGTGCAATGACCCAGCCACTTCACGCCTGACTTCCCCTCTCCTGTGAGTTCTCGCTCCAATCTGTGACGGAAGCGGGACTGGTGTGGTGATCACCACGTTCCACGTGATGGAACGAACAAAAGACCAAAGCTGCCAGGTGACTTCCTTAGTTCCACCGCTGGTAACCAGCAGACCTCAGCATGGACCCTGTGCAAATGACTCCAAGAGACATGACTGTTCTCCCATCTCATGCCACTGTCCCCCAGGCCCTCAGCCCAGGAGGAAGGCATTACTATGTTGGGTTAAAAATCAAATGGGATCATTTAGTCTCCATGAGCCCCATCCACCAAGTTTGTCTTCATTACTGATTACAATGGAATATTTCTATGATAAGGGGGGGGATGGGGCGCAGTTATGATAAGGCAGATAAGGCAGTTCTAAAAGTTCTAGAACTTAGTCTGCTGCTTAAAGAATATTAAAAGAGAGAGAGGGAGAGAAACTACTCTAGCCAGTGGAAGCCCTCAGACCATCCTGGTAAACAGATAATGAAAAACGGAATAATAGAAACATGACAAAGATAGCTCCCCTTCACAGTTTAAAAACTAGACCAGGCAACACATGGTTAACACTAAATGCATAATCTCCACCACAGAATATTCCAGATTTTTATCTTTAATCTCTACATTTGAATGGATAAAGGGACTCTCTTCATCTTTCCAAAGCTCTGTAACAGAACACAGTGCCAGGGGAACATACATATAAAACCACATTTATTTGGACCATTGGACCTTTCATGAGTGACATACAAAAGCTAGAAAATAAATTCCCATTTAACCAAACTGTTTCATTCTATGTCTGAAAGTGAAAGTGTCTCAGTCCTATTCAACTCTTTGCGACCCCATGAACTGTAGTCCGCCAAGCTCCTCTGTCCAGGGATTTTCCAGGCAAGAATACTGGAGTGGGTTGCCATTTCCTTCTCCAGGGGATCTTCCCAACCCAGGGATCAAACCAGGGTCTCCTGCATTGCAGGTACACTGCTTACCGTCTGAGCCACGAGGGAAGTCTCATCTGCTTCACAGTATTTCCCTCCTTCCCCCGTCCCCTGCCCCCACCAGCTCCATGGGCTAACGCAGGTGTTTTCAGTAATGCCCTGGGACCAATCTTCAGTGTGAAGCTTGTAGATCCTGGCGACAAGGTAGCAAAGCTGTAATGGAGAGACCCCCGTGGTGTAAATAACTGGTTTCCTGTCTAGGATAGCTTAGGTATGTTATTAATTCATGGTGGGCCAACATTCTGTACCAATGTCTAGAGGCTTCAAGGCGCTCTGCACAGAATTCCAGATCACTAGCTTCTGGCCTTAACTGAGCAAAGCAACTGTCTCACAGGCTCTTTCTCATTTTTCCTGTGATGGTAACTTAGAGGAAAATGACAGGACAAAGGAAGAAAGGGAAGGATGACCTGGGGGTCGTTCTGGTCCTTCCCCACTTCCCTCTCCCCATTCCTTGCTTTCAAGATGCAATCCATTCACAAGTCCTGCTCCAATCCAGCTGCCTCTGACACCTCTACGGTCACTTCCCCGTCACCATCACTGCTCTCCTGGATGGCAGAAAGAGCTGCCACACTGGCCTTCCTGCCCAGCCCTGCTCCTTTCCGTCCACTCTCCAAAAAGGTAAACAGAGAGATTTTACTCAATGCACAACAGAGCATGGATACATCCCCTGCTATATAACTTTCAGTGGCTCCCTTGCCACTAAAACAAAACCTCCTTAAAGACCTTGTGCAAGCAAGCCCAGATTACCTCCCCACCCTCACCTGGTGACACCCTCCTAGTGATCACCGTCCCAGTCATGCCAGCCTCCTTGGATGTCTCCAATGACCCCAAGCTCCTTCCTAACTCAGGTTTTGCTTCCTAACTACTCCCATCAGGAATATTCTTCCCCTGACTCTTCATAAGCTGATTCATCCTGAATTCCTGACTCTGCTTAGATGCCACCTCTCCTAAGAGGCACCAAAAAAAAAAATCACATTTTACTGTCACTGTACTTCCCCCACTGCCTGCCGCTAGCACTTTCTGTATCACTACACCTGGTGAGTTTCTTCCGTATCACAGCAGAATTTCTAATGAGAAGGTTACAGTGTCCAATTACTACGCTTAAATTCCAATTGAAAATCACTGGTATTTTCTAGCTCCCCCAGGAGAGTACAAGGTCCCATGAAAGCTGAGATAGTGGTATGTTTTTTCACAAGTGTTCCACTGAGAATCTAGCCTGATTCCTCGGACATGGTAAATAGTGTTAGTCACTCAGTCATGTCCAACTCTTTGCCACCCACAAGGACTATAGCCCACCAGGCTCCTCTGTCCATGCAATTCTCCAGGCAAGAATATTGGAGTGGGTTGCTATTCCCTTCTCCAGGAGATCTTCCTACTCCAGGGATCAAAGCCAGTTCTCCTACAATGCAGGTGGATTCTTTACCCTCTGAGCAACCAGGGAAGCCCAGGACACAGTGAACCGCTCCCCATATTTTAGGTCATACCAAGCCAGATCCAGACCTATTTCACTTTGCCGGGAGACCTTCAGAGATGGGGGTCTGAACCAAAATGCACATTGATCCCACCGCTCCAGTCTTCACTACAAAATGTACACACTGCTTTCCAGTTTCCTGTTTTCCACCATCGGGCCCTCTGCCAACTTAAAACATGGAAATCCCACTCGGAAAGTTTGCTAAACAACAACTATTCTCATTATGTTCTTCCTGTCATCTGGGTTCTGGGCCGCTGGGCTGTGTTTTAACCCAGATGGTCTTTCATTAAGGAAAGTTTGTCAGTTCGGTGGGTGTTTTCCAGGCTGAGTCCTTGAGTGGAAACTTCGCTCTGGTTTTCCAACACTGTTTTCACAGCAGCTGGAGGACACAGGCTGCTCTCCTCTCTCTCTTGTAAACAGAAAGGCCAAACCGCAGTCCCCCCGGCCGGCAGGACAAACACACTCTCCTGCCGGGAGGGCAGCCCCATGCGGCATGCAAGGCGGTGGCGGAGGTGGCCCAGGGAGCAGGCGTCTGCTTTCCTAGGACTGAGCTGTCATTCATCCTAAAGACAGCCAGCCCGCAAATGCATCCGGGGCTGGCTTTCAAAAGGGCCACTTGCAGGAGCATGCGGACAGCACTTAGACCACCTCCTGCATAAACATGCTTCACTCACGTCTCAGCAAAGAGACCTCATTTGCCCAAACCCACTTTAAAATCTGCCTTTATAGAAAAATGTCTGTGGATATCGTGATCTTCATCAAAGACTCCCTCTTTATGTGAAACCAGGAGTCCTGGGAACTTTAAGCACTTTATTTATTTATCTTTTTTAAAACTATGAATTCCAACTCTAATTCAGTAACTACAGTCTTCAGACAGGAAGAAAGCAGAAACAAATCTCTGTCCTGTCTATGAAGAAAGGATTGCCAAGCAAGTGATAATGCATGAATAAGATTGTTCCAAGAATAGATAAAGCATTTGGCGGAAACTATTTTAGGGCTCCTCTCATACTTGGGAGCTACCCATTAATTTATAAACATATGATTACTAATTACCCAAATTTTCAATCTACTCATTTAGCCAGGACTCAACAGAGCAAGGCAATCAAGCCTAAGCTTGATTCCATAGGCTGTCGTGTATGTTGGTGACATGGACATAAAAGAAGTATTTTCCTTCAAAAAGCAAACTGCATTTCATTTTTTTAAGTTTAGGTTTTTGTTGTTGTTTTTTTTTTTTTTTTACAGATTGAATCCGAATGAGATTTCCCACTGTATTAGTTTCCTATTGCTTATATAATAAACGACTGTCAACACAGAGGCTTGAAAGAACCAGTTTAAGAACAAGTGGTTCTGTAGGTCAGGAGTTCAGCCCTGGCCTATGTTTTCTCTGCTCACGGTCTCACCAGATGTAGTCAGGTGATGTTCTCATCTGGAGCCTGCGGTCTGCTTCCAAGTACAGATGGCTGTGGCAGAATTCAGTTCCTTGTGGTTAAAGGACTGAGGTCCCCACTTCCTGGCTGGCCATCAGTCAGGGGCCACTTTCAGCCACTAGCAGCCAGGCCACTTCCATTTCTTGCCACAATGCCCACAATGCCTACCCCCCATCTTCAAAGCCTGCAAAGGAGAAGCTCCCCCAGGTCGAATCCCTTTCATGGCTTGACTCTTGATCTTGAGGAAGTGTCCAGTCCCTTTCTAAGGGTTTGTCTGATTAGGTCAGATTCACTCAAGATAATTTCCCTATCTTCAGGTCAACTATTTAGAACCTTAATTACAGCTACAATAATCTTTTCAGAGCAGCACCTCCATCAATGTTCGATTAGATCACTAGGATAAGATGTGTGTACACCAGAGTGTGGAAATCTTGGGGGCTATGTTAGAGTTCTGCATAACCCCAGTTACTCAAAATTAAGGATGATTTTCACAAAAAGAAAAACAAACTCAAATTTGTCCCCCAGTCAGCACCACTCTCCTGGTCTTGACTTAAATGTTCTTGACACTTCAACATGGCCAATAAAATAGTTTTAAGATGCCACTACCCACTAGTGCAATCAAATAAGATTTGTGGTTTCCCTAAAGGCATCTAACAAACCCTGTCTGTCTTTTCTATTCTCTAGGTAAGTAACACCAGCATGGGCAGGGAAGAAGGAGTAATGACTATCAGACTTGACTATCACAATAAAAAAAAGTATCAGAAAACTCCAAATGTCCACATGCAAACTCAGTAGTAGTCAATCCCCGTGGCACACGCGGGTTCTAAACATCTCCTGGCATCTGTAACAGCATTCCTTTCCCTCAAAATAAAAATAAAAGCAGACACAGTCCTACCACAAACAAGGTCAATACTGTAGCCATTAAAAAAAAAATTAGCACCATTTAATAGGATATTTTAGAGGAATCTAATGATTTAACGTATGTATGTGTTTACTCTAAAAGGCTATACAAACGTTATTTTGTTCAGAGCTAACAATATTTAAATGGAGGTATTCTGAGTCATGATGACACATCTGGCCTGCTTCTCCACACTGTGAATTGATCTATCTTTATCCCATATATGGTGTCTGTCTGTCTTCTCCGGCTTCCCTCCTATTGTAATTTTCAGAGAGCATGTCATTGAGAAATGGAAAACTCAAAACCCATCATTCACCATAGAAAGATTGAGCCCCCTATTATGTGCTAGGCACTGGTCTAGATGCTAGGGATAGGAGGATTCACAAAACAGAGTACTGCCCTACTTTTACGGAGCCTTAGTTCTAACGGGAAAGACAAACAGTAGGCAAGTTGTCATTGGAAAAAAATAAGGCAGGGCTGGTGACAGCAGGGGCTGGAGATGTTGTTTTAGATGTGCCCCCCACACACACACACATATTTGCCTTTTCCTGTGCACACAGGTGCCATTTCGGTCCCCCTGCCCCCATGGTACCAGGGAGAAGGCTTAGTAAGCACTGACCTTGCCTGTAAACGCCTTGTAATTCAGAGCCTAAATTAGGGAGACTTCCCCGAACTGAGCAGAGGCACAGTACACTATTTGCAGATCTCTCTATTCGTGGAGATCTCTAGAAATAAGACCCCAGAAATAGAAAGTGTTTCTGGTATGGCAAAACAGTCCAAAGGAGAAAAACACAAGTGTGTCTACATGTTCTGGATGCTCTAAGGGTACAAGGAGTCTGGAGCTTCAGGGAAATAGGGAGAAAAAAAATTAAGAGGTCATTTAAAGGAAAACATTAGAAAAACTTTTAGCTGAAAAAATATAGAAACTCTGTTCATGTGAATTACTTTTCTAACTTTTTCAACTATGTAAAGATGAAGTGATGGGGGTGTAGCCACACTGATTACATTTGTTTTATTTAAGTCAAAATTTATGTCACATGAGATGACATCCATTGTTGGCTCCTTAGTTAATTTCTCATTTTTATGATTGAAACAAATCTCAAATGTTAGAGTCGACTCACAAACCACTTTTCTATAATATTGGAATAAGTTATATTGGAATCAGCCTTAGCTTGGAATGCTAGAATTTGATGTCGTGTTCTAATTTCAGTGATTCTGGACTGGGGATTTCTTCTTTTCCAGAAACCTACAGGAGACTTGTCTTGTTTAAAAAGGATAGTGGTGGCTCCTGAGTGTTAGGCTATTCTTTTCATGGTAATACTAAACACTTTATGACTCTTTGTCACCCTAAATATTCTATGTGGAAATAAAAAAGGAGCTAATTAGCAGTCGATATCCTATACCAGTTTCAGGAATAAAAGGGTGGCAAGGTCTTTCTGTGATGCTTAAAACAAACCCCAAAATTACGCACATATGCATATGTGTGTACACACACACGCTTTGCTCAAAGTCTCCTCTTTCTGCCCTTGATACAAAGCCTAGAAATGTCTTTCTCTGTGCCTTGCACTCCTCTTTTCTACAAAGTGCAAGCTTTCTGATGTCCCTGGCTCACCTCAGAAATGCTTGTCTTGGGCTTCCCTGGTGATTCGGTGGTAAAGAAGCCACTTGCCAAAGCAGGAGACACAGGTTTGATCACTGGTGGAGGAAGATCCCATATACCGTGGAGCAGCTAATCCTGTGCCCCACAACTATTGAGCTTGTGCTCTAGAGTCCAGGGGCCGCAACTACTGAGTGCACAAGCTGCAGTTACTGAAGACCACGCCCCCAGAGCCCGCCTCCAAAGCAGGAGAAGCCATTGCAATGAGAAGCACATGCCCTGCAACTAGAGAATAGCCCTGCTCGCAGCAATTAGAGAAAAACCTCATGAAGCAACAAAGATCCAGCATGGCCAAATAAGTAAAATTATTTTAAAAAGCACTAAAATTCAATCTTAAAAAAATGCTTGTCTTTACCTCTCCTTTTATGGAGAATAACCTTACGACTTTATAAATACCAAAACCCACAAATTCAGGGCACCGTGGAAGTCCGGTGTCTCCACTATTGTGTGTTCAATACCCGATCAGCAGAGAAGAAACTCTAACGATGAGATCCTAGTTTCAGAGAAAGATATACATTGATCATAGGCTTGTTTTCTGAAAACTGGCCAGAAAAACTTCACAAATTCTTATTATCAACAGCTGGTAAAATGCATCCCAACGACTCAGAAACATTTGGCAAATGGTTAATGGGATAATTAGTCGTAAATCTTGAAGTTGTCACAAACAAACCAAACTTGCAAATGTTCAGCATGCAAGACCATTATATTTTTAAAGTACTTTTTCTTAAAGATTAGGCTTTGGATTTTCAAAGTGCTCACAACTCAAGTAAAGCTAAAACCAGCAAAACTGCTTTCAGAAATGCAATTTTGAGCCAGCTTGGGGGCACAAAAAAACACTTTAAAGATTTCAGAACGTGAGATGCAAGGATAAAATGTTAGTCATGACCTCCCCTCACCTATCCTTTTCTAAATAATATTCTCTAAGAAACATGAAGTCTATACATAGTGAAAGTCTCTTTCCACCTTAAGTCATGTGTGAGGTCGTTGCTTCCCTAGTGTTGGAAGCAATAGGAATCTGAAGTCAGAAAGTACTATGCATGGAATGACTGATTTTTATCTGTAGGCCTGCTTGGGCTGGTCCTATTTTTATGGCCAACTTTTCTCAGACAGTAACTTGGAATCACGAAGAAGAAGAAAAAAAAAAAAATGTACCTACAGTGATCTCCAGACAAGGGGGAAACCCAGCTTCTTGGTCTCTTTACACAGCCTCCCAGGAAGCTGGGGGCGGGGTACCACAACATCAACCTGCCCAGGTGCTGGCCCTTTAGCAGAAACTGTTTCAGGTGCTGGCCCGTCACACGAGCATTTCATGCACATGAAGGCATGCTGCAGGTAAAGGTTTATGAGAGATGCAGAGCCACACCACAGGGTCTGATTTACCAAAGTGAACAAAAGGGAACCTTCCTTAAAATAATGTCATCAGGGTGGACACTTAGGTCAAACTCTGAGCCAAATCCCAGGCTTTAATGTAAGTTAAAGCTCAATTTTAAAACATTCCACATTTAACTTTCTACCTTTTACATAATAGGAGGTCACCCAGGCCTCGTTTTAAACTAAGAAGATTCATTCACGTAATATCACTACATTAAGGGAGACGAAAAAGAAGAGGAGACAGACAAGAGCTGGGATCTGGGTTCAGATATTGGCTCTTTCATCAATATTTGAACAAACTGTTTAAATCCTCTATGTCCTCAGTTTATTATGAAAGCTGAGGACCGAAGAATTAATGCTTTTGAACAGTGGTGTTGGAGAAGACTCTTGAGAGTCCTTTGGGCTGCAAGGAGATCAAACCAGTCAATCCTAAAGGAAATCAGCCCTGAATATTCATTGGAAGGACTGATGCTAAAGCTGAAGCTCCAGTACTTTGGCCACCTGATGCGAAGAACTGACTCACTGGAAAAGACCCTGATGCTGGGAAAGACTGAAGGGAAGAGGAGAAGGGGATGACAGAAGATGGACATGAGTTTAAGCAACCTCTGGGAGGTAGTGAAGGACAGGGAAGCCTGATGTGCTGCAGTCCATGGAGTTGCAAAGAGTCAGACACAACTGAGCAATGGAACACATTTTATTCACTGATAAGACAAGCAGATAACTAGGATCTATGACATGGTTATTGCATGTAAAATATAATAAACCTACAACAAATATTAGCTACTTTTATGACCAAGGCGGAGAAGGCAATGGCAACCCACTCAAGTACTCTTACCTGGAAACTCCCATGGACGGAGGAGCCTGATAGGCTGCAGTCCGTGGGTCGTGAAGAGTCGGACACGACTGAAACGACTTAGCAGCAGCAGCAGCATGACTCCAAGGACAAAATCAAATTTTCAGAATAAGAGAGTGCCAAGATTTAGAGTGTATGAGGCTGGCATAGAGAGTCCATCAGTAAGTGGGGATTCTGGGGCCCAGTCCTGGTTATTCTGATTCAGGAGATTTGGGGGGGGTGGTGTCTAACAAAGATCCCATATGGTTCCGCCACCAAGGGACTCAGACCACACTTGGGTACCCACTGCTCTTGGGGAAGCATGTGCATCAGAGAAGATGGAGGGAGCTACCAGGAGTGGGAGAAGGCAGGACGGACCAGACAGAGGGACATCAGTGCAGACTTTGGGCTGCCCTCCTCCCCACCCCCGGCAGCTCACTTCAGGCCCCCCCAACCCCCCAGAGTCAGGAGTAGTCCCTGCAGAGGTGGCAGCAGGGACAAATGAACATCCCGAGACAGGACAGGGCATCCCCTTGAAAACCAAGAGGTGCCTGCTCTCATATCACCCCTTCACTCACAACAAAAAAAATACATGCATTTTTAACCAGTACAACTCTGTGAAGTAAATTTGCTATGACCTCCCTTCTACAGAAGAAGAAAATAAAGGTTTTACAAAGAAGTTAAATACCAAACCAGAGCAGAGGCAAGACCTGGCAGGTTCTGATCCTCCGCCAAACTATAGATGAAGATCCCATCTCCCCTGGCTTCACCTCGCTCCAAACAGCATTACTAAGGTCTGGAGAACATCAAAAGCCTTGTGAGGGTCTCCCTGCGTCCACTCCCCTCTCCAGTCTTATCTGTTTATCTTTGTTTATTTTGGCTTCCACGTTTGCTGTCCATCTGCCCACCTCCCTCCAGACTATACACTCCCAGAGAACAAAGAACCGGCTCAGTCCAGTTCATTCCTGTGGCCCCAGGCCTCAGAACAGAGCCTGACACACTCATTCAATAGTTCTTTTGAACCAGCCAGCTCCAAAGCCCATTCTGTGTGGTGGCGATTCCTCTTGTGTGGAAGTACCACTTAAAGAAGCCCTGTTGAGTATTACTTAACAAACCGCCAAGTCACCCACTCAACCACTCAACAAAGTCCAGGATAGGAAGTCAGCTGCCAGCATCACCAGTCAGCAATCTGGGTAAGATTACCCACCCACATTTGAAGTCAATGCCCAAGAACCAGAGATGCCAGGCCCTGCCAGAGGATGGCCAATGTTTTCCCATCTCCATGGCTCACGTGACACCAAAGATGTTACAATCAAATGCATGCACACAAGGGGAAATTAAATCAAAGGGCCCCTTGGAAACCAGGTGGTGACTCCCTGCCTCTCTGTAGAGGACATTTTCCTTTCCTGACCTTGGAGATGGTAACAATGAAGACCAGAAGAACAATTCTGTTTCGAGACAACAGGTAAGAAACAACTGGCTTTATTTTAAACAAACTCCAGAGAACTGAGACCTGACCGCTGGGCACAGCATCCACAGAACCAGATTTAACCAAAAAAGTTGGAGCCGGAAAAGCAGACTCCTCAGCAGAGGAGACATCTTGACATATTCCAGCTTCCCAGAAAGTTAGTGTATATACATCTTCACCTAAATATATGCTTTCCCTGACAGCAAAATGCTCAGAAGTCATGGCAGCAATTCCAGCAGCTAGTTCCCAATAGTGAGATGAGTGAACTCAAGTTAGGTCTACAGACCCAGTTCTGGAGGACAGAGTTTCCACTCATATCCTCACTGCCCACAACCTGACTTCCTAAAGCAAGGTCCCCAACCTCCAAGTGGGGACCAGAGCCTCCTGTCAGATCAATGGTAGCATAAGATGAGAAATAAAGTGCACAATAAATGTAATGCCCTTGAATCATCCTGAAACCATCCCCCTGGTCCACGGAAAAATTTCTCTCATGAAACTGGCCCCAGGGGCTGAGAAAGCTGGGGACCACTAACCTAGAGATCTTGGCCATATTCAAGTGCTTCATTGCCTTCCCTTTTTTTTTTTTAAAGAACTTTTAAAAAATGCTTTTATTTTATGTTGTGGTATAGTTGATCAATGGGCTTCCCAGCTGGCCCAGTGGTAAAGAATCCACCTGCCAATGCAGGAGACGCAGATTCGATCCCTGGGTAGGGAAGATCCCCTGGAGTAGGAAATGACAACCCATTCCAATATTCTTGCCTGGGAAATTCCATGGACAGAGGGCTGGTGGGCTACAGTCCATGGGCTCACAAAGAGTCGACCACAACTGAGCACGCACACATGCATAACTGATCGACAATGTTGTATTAGTATATAGCAAAGTCTTCATCACTTTCCTTGTATTAGTCACAACCCCCCTTTTCTTCTCTCATTTTGTGGGGAGACCACGACTCCTGAGTGAACCAGTTTGAGTTGTTCTGGATGCAATGAATGGCACGGAGAAAAATTTCAGGAAATGATTTCAGAAGCCATTTTTATCCAACCTGCAAAATAAAGCTGGCCTCAGGTGTTAAAAGGCTCTACAGGTGTTGTCAGAATTAATACTCACTGATCCAACATGGGAAATAGATGGGGAAACAGTGGAAACAGTGTCAGACTTTATTTTTTTGGGCTCCAAAATCACTACAGATGGTGATTGCAGCCATGAAATTAAAAGACACTCCTTGGAAGGAAAGTTATGACCAACCTAGATAGCATATTTAAAAGCAGAGACATTACTTTGCCAACAAAGGTCCATCTAGTCAAGGTTCTGGTTTTTCCAGTAGTCGTGTATGGATGTGAGAGTTGGATGGTGAAGAAAGCTGAGCCTTGAAGAAATGATGCTTTTGAATTGTGGTGTTGGAGAAGACTCTTGAGAGTCCCTTGGATGCAAGGAGATCCAAGTAGTTCATCCTAAAGGAGATCAGTCCTGGGAGTTCATTGGAAGGAATGATGTTGAAGCTGAAACTCCAGTACTTTGGCCACCTCATGCGAAGAGCTGACTCACTAGAAAAGACCCTAATGCTGGGAGGGATTGTGGGCAGGAGGAGAAGGGAACGACAGAGGATGAGATGGCTGGATGGCATCACCAACTCGATGGACATGGGTTTGGGTAGACTCCGGGAGTTGGTGATGGACACAGAGGCCTGGCGTGCTGCGATTCATGGGGTCTCAAAGAGTCGGACATGACTGAGCGACTGAACTGAACTTATTCAACACAAGCGTCCACTCCAGCTCCAGAGCTAGACATACTTTCTCTAAACATCAGTCCAAGCATGTGTGAATGGTGTTTATTATGCCTACTTTACAGATGGCAAAACCAAGGCACCAAGAAGTAAAACAATCTTCCCAAAGTCCAAACACAGGATGGAGGAAGGTTTCAAACTCAGTTACCCTAGACCCCAGTGTCTTCAACATGTAGACAAGTTCTTCAAGTTCTCTTAGTAAGACTCACTAAATCTTGAGTCTAATAAAGAGATGGTCTGGCCCATCACAGAAGAGGGACTGAGCCAGAAGACCACCATCAGGGTCAAGAGCCCAGCCTGCCAGCCACCCACCCGATATGACACTCACAGACCCACTAACAGGAAGGAGCTGTAAGCTCTGACTTGCTTGTTACTCCTACTCAGAAAGAAAGGATGGTGGCTGGCACAAAACTTTTGGCCAAGACAAGTGTCTCGCCTATAAAACATGTTGGTGGCTGCCCCAAGTAGCTCCTCACTTCTCTGGAGTTTCATCTCCTCACTTTGCTCCGTGATCAGCGGCTAAGGTAAACCTGGCTGAGGTCTCCCAGGAAGGAAAGTCTTAAGTGCAAAGAAGAATTACTTCCCCACCTTCACAAGCCTCCCAAACACATGATAAACTCTTCCTTATGCTTTTGTCAATACAAAGGTGTGCATTAAACACTCAGGAGAGCTGCTCTGGCTACATAATTAGGGAAAGCAAATATTGGTTCAAATCAGCCCCAGTGAGACCTCCCCTTTTCTGCTAACTCAAAAAAAAAAAAAATTGTTTTCACTAGATGGATACAGACTACAAAGGCTTGACCCCAAATCTTCCCCTGGCCTTCATGATGTCACTCTTCAGAGACCCATGAATCTTTCTAACAAAGAGGAGGCTTCCAGGCTTCACGCACTAACCACACATTTTCTCCTCAGGCCTTCGGAGCATCCTTTTCCCTGCAGGGCTATAGAAGACACTCTTCAGGCACCTATGCTGCAGACCCTTTATCTCCTGATAAGATCATCAGTACAAGCCAGAAAACCACTAACACAGAGGAAGCAGAGATGGTGCTCATTCCAAGGTGGTGGGACTGCCGTGACAGTAAGCCCAGAAGGACGTGGGGACAGACACCTGTAGACCTGGTGATCTGTGAGCCTCTTCTTCCCAGAATTCTTTCTTATCCCACCATGGTGCTGCTGTCAAGCAGAAAAACATCACTTCTTCCCACTGGACTGCCATCTCATAAAGTTCAGTGTTTCAACTTCCCAACAGACAGCATCTTGCTGGTTTCACTTCTGTCGCATGGCAAAAACTCTTCCCTCCAACCAGAGGGGGACCCGCTGAGATCAGAAATGAAATTACATTTATTCTTGGGGAGACAGATGTTTTCTGCAGATAACTCGGTGGACAATTTTTTAAAGAGAGAGGGAGGCAAAAGAGGAAGGGGGGAAAATATTTCTCTTTCATTTTCATACTTCCTGCCTTTTCCTTCCTTTAGTAACTCACATGATTAAATGAACAGGGTGCTGTGATCTGCTAGATTTGTCTGCTGCTGGCTGATCAAGTTATTTAAAAAAAATAGGAGAGAGAAGTATGCATGCATTCATATGCAAGTCTATACAAGGAGAGAGCAAAGAGAATAATTACTGAAACAGGAAATACCAGCATTTCTCCAACTACAAGAACTAATCCTGACCACTCAGAAAGTCAGTAGCAAGGGCTCAGTAATATGTGGGTTTAAGAGTCTCACCCTTTTCTAGGAAAGAAACGAAAAGGTTATATTCAGGCCTGTGGCGCTAGCCGTTACAACCCAGAGCTCAAGAAGTTGAAATTATCCGCAGCAGACATCTGAGCCTTTGGCCTGTAGGGCGTGCAATCTAGCCAGCCCAGCCCAGATATTTCCAGACTTGAGCTAACGGACAATGCACACACAGCAAAGGAATGACTGAACGACCAGACTCACAGCACAAATGCAGAAATCCAACTCTCTGCAGAAATCCAACTCTCTGCAGAAATCCAAAAGAGGGATGGATAGATTCACTGCGTGCGTGCCAAGTCACTTCAGTCATGTCTGACTCTTGGCAACTCTATGGACCATTGCCCACCAGCCTCCTCTGTCCATGGGATTCTCTAGGCAAGAATACTGGAGTGGGTTGCCATGCCCTCCTCCAGGGGATCTTTCTCATCCAGGGGTCAAACCCACATCTCTTATATCTCCTGCATTGTCAGGTGGGTTCTTTACCACTAGTGCCACCTGGGAAGCCCTCACTGCCTGTAACAGACATTAAACTTATCAGCTCTTGTGGCAGAAAGTGTCATGGCTTAAACTAGTATTTCCCAAAACATTTCATAGAAAACACCAGAAAGAGAAAAGGGGATCAAATATACTGGCCCTGAAACCTGATCTGGAAACTCACAATCCATATAAGCATATTTAAGGCTGAAAAAGAACCTGTGTGATTGCAATTAACCTGGCTTTCCCCAAATTTCTTTGGCTACTGAGTCCACTACCAATACCCTGGTTCTCTCTCAGAGAAGCCAGAGGGAAAATGAGTGTCGTGACTGACCCAGTGACCCTTTAAAACTTCCATCCTCATCCCAAGCCTTCCATCTGCTCATGACCACCCGCCCGCCTCAGCTGATGCTTCTTGCCACAGATTGCTGCTGCAGGAAGAGACTGGACTCCTGAGTTAAGATATTGCTCAAAAAACTAGAAAGTCAGGCTTCCCATGGCTCAGTGGTAAAGAATCCACCTGCCAATGCAGGAGACATGGGTTCGATCCATGGCCTGGGAAGATCCCATATGTCTCGGAGCAATGAAGCCTGTGCACCCCGACCACTGAGCCTGGGCTCTAGAGTCCAGGAGCCACAACTCCTGAGCCCACATGTGGCAACTACTGAGGCCGGCATGCCCTAGAGTCCGTGCTCTGCAACAAGAGAAGCCTCCACAATGAGAAACCCGGGCGCTGCAACTAGAGAGTAGCCCCCACACTCCTCAACTAGAGAAGGCCCAAGCCGCAACACAGACCCAGCACAGCCAAAAATAAATAAATAAAATTATTTTAAGAAAGCTAGCAAAGCTGTCATGATCACGGCAGCAAATATCATTTCTAAAAACAGACACCCATGACTGTGTTGCCCATTGGGGTGGCTGCTAGCCCCATGTGGCTATTTACACTTAAATAAAATTTAAAATAATTGAGCTCCTCGGTTGCACTAACCACATTTCAAGCATTCTATATCCGCATGTGGCTAACGGCTACCATGCACATTTAGACCATTTTCATTGCAGAAAGTTCTACTGGAGAATGCTACTCTAGAAGACAAACACAGGACAGGTTTCAAAGTAAAGGAGCAGGTTTTGAAAATCTTCAATTAAAGGACTTGATCAGACTTTAAAGGAATGAACTGAGTCCAACCAGCCTTATCCCTGGTGCAACAAGCTATTTTAGTCAATCTAGATCCATGGAGCTGGCTAGTCTAATTTGCTGAAGAGAAGGCTCACTTTCCAGTATTTCGTACATCTGCTAGTGAACGGAGATATTTCTGACCCAGTCGACAGTCAGATGCAATCTGATACAGCCAGAGCATTTTTCTACCAGTTTAATAACAGCTAGCAGACGGTCTGAATCCCAAATCTGAACACCGCTGAACATCAGCTGTTTGGACATTTATACTCAATTAAGTGAATTCTGCAGCACATTAAGAAACAGACGCAGGTCCAGAGAAGCACCATGTGAAACACGAAATAGAAAAGGATATCCAGGCCAGAGTAACAGAGGCCAACTCAGAGAAAGTGCCTTAGCCCAAGGCTTGGGTTCTAACCACCCCTTTGCCCTTCCACCCGCTTAAATATCTCCCCCTCATTTTTGAGATCTTAAAAATAGGTGGAGCTTTTATTTTAGTCAATCAGCACAATTAATAGTTTTCTCCACCCCAGCAATTTCTGACATCAGACTAACCCACTGTAGCTCGGCTCCCCCAGCAGGGGCCAATCAATATTTGCTTTCAATGCTGACCACGTGTTCAGGCATCTTTGTTCCTCTCTCTCAGAGCCAGACCTTCTTTAGAAAAGCCGGCATGGTATGAGGACTCTCTAATCCAATCCATGTTTCCTGCTGACAGGCAACTTGTTGGTAATTCATCAATGATATCCCCGTGGGCTATGGATTTTTCTGGTTTGGTGACCTGCTGGGTGTGCGGCTGGTTCTCAATATGCAGAGTGTGGGTGGGGACACAGCCAAGGAAAGTGAAGGATGTGGTTGGTAGGGCAACTGTACAGTCTTCCTTCTTGACCAAGCTCTTGGTGTTGAGATAGCCCTAGGAAAAGCCTAGCTTTTCGCCTGATTCTCAATAAGCTTGTCCTTTTGCCTAAATTACTGGTCCCTCCCTGGCACACTCCTTAGTCTAGCATAACTTTTTTTTTTTTTTTTGGCCCACACTGCATGGCATGCAGGATTTTATTTCCCCAACCAGGGATTGAACCCACATCCCCTGTAGTGGAAGCATGGAAAATTAACCACTGGACCACCAGGGAAGTCCCTCTCGAATTACTTTAAAATACAGTTTCCATGTGGCTTCTTCAAACAGACTCCTATGTGTTTCAACAAATCATCTCTACTTTCTACATATTATCACGGTACATTTGACGTTGCCTTGGAAATACCTGAGTGCCTTCCCCACTCACCCTTTCCACTCTGTGGACAGCTTCACTACTTTCAACTGCTATCCCCCCTAAAAAATGTAATGCGGGTACAGAGTAGGTGCTCAATGTCTGCTGCGTGAATAAATGAGTGAACAGACTGGGTACCTGGAGCACCACTGGCAGAATGACACTTTCGAGAAATAACTACAGCAATGTTTCCAGACCCAATGCTCTTCCAGAACCTTACCACTTGTCATCAATAAGTGAAGTCTATTGCCCCTCCTCTTGAACCTGGATGGGACTTTGTAAGTGCCTCGATGAATATAATGCAGTGGAAGCAACACTCTCTACTCCAGTGGTAGGTCAGTTCCTTGGCTCCTCTCAAGAACATCACCCTTGGAACCCAGCTGCCATGTGATGAGGAAGAGCAGGCCACAAGGAGAAGTCACAAAGAGGTATTCCATTGGAGACAGGCCCAACTAAATGTTAACTAGTGGCCCATGGCTACCATATTGGATAGTACATATCTATACCTAGCTATGAAAACAAGTCTTTAGATTTGTACTGTTCAATATGGTAGCCACAAGCCAGCCACTAGTAGCTATTTATATAAACTTAACTAAATAAGTTTAATTCCATATTGCACTCGCCATATTTCGGGTGCTCAACAGTTGTGAGTGGCTAGTGACTGCTATATTGGACAGTGCAGATATAGAATCTTTGTATCACTGTGGAGAGTTCTCTTAGACAGCATTGTTTCAGATGATTCCAGCCCCAGCATTTGAGCTCTTCAGCCGAGGCCCCATACATCAAGAAACAAAGACAAGTCATCTCTGCTCTGCCTTGTCTTAATGCTTGACCTACAGAATCTGTCAACATAATAAACGGCTGTTTACGCCAGTAAATTTTGGAGTCATTTGTGATGCGGTCATAGCAACTAGAAGAACAGTCTTTCTTATTAAAACTTCTGAGACCCTTTGCAAAACTCCATTATGCCTACATTCCTTAATGCAGGATTGTAAAGGAGGAAGCAGAGAGCAACAGGTAAGGAGCCAACAGTCGTTGTTGAAATGATTTATTGTAACACAACTGAACACTCAGTCCCTGTCACTGACCCTCAGCTTGTGCTGAGCAGAGCAGTTAACATTTTATACGAGAAGCAGCTAAAATTTCCACTAGTAGCTCTTCTGGCTACAGACCAGGAGAACACCAGTTGCACTGTGGAACACTTCTCTGTGGCCTTATCCTGCTCTTGCACACACTGAGAGAGAAGATGAAATGCCTTCAATTGGCTCTCCAAGTTACAGCCTGGGTTTAGGCACTGGCCCTTCCTGGTATGTATGGTGGCCATTCCCTTTTTCTTTTTTTTTTCTTTCAAGTCACCATGGGAAGGGCTAATTTTCTTCCCAATATGACCAACTAGGATACACTGAAGGCTTCCCTGGTAGCTCAGATGGTAAAGAGTCTGCCTGCAATGCAGGAGACCCAGGTTTGATCCCTGGGTTGGGAAGATCCCCTGGAGAAGGAAATGGCAACTCACTCCAGTATTTTTGCCTTAAGAATCCTATGGACAGAGCAGTCCATGGGTTGCAAAGAGTCAGACACAACTGAGCGACTAACGCACACAGGATACACTGAAAGATATGTATGTAGGTTTCCACCCCTACTTTTGTTCAAGAAGAGTTTGCAATTTATTATAAATGCACAGATACAATAAAGCCATATTCATTAATATAGGTCAAGGTTGATAAATTTTTCCTGTTAAGGGTCTGAGCCATAGTCAGGCAACCCCTTATAACTGACTAAAAGACAAGGGGTTAATGCCATTACCTCAAACAGAAATTGCTTTGGAAAAGCGATCAAGAAAAATTAAAGCAAATCAACTGGCTGAACTGATATACATGTTTTCTATCATTCGGTAGAGGCAGAGAACAGTAAACAGCCTATTCTGGCCTTTGTCTGAAAGCATTAGCTCAGATTAGATTATTTTGATTATTTTTTATAAGTTAATAAGCACAATTTCTGTTCCATTAATATCCCAATGCAGATGAAGCCACAAAATTACAAAACCCATTTCCTTTAGGTGCCAAGTTTATAAAAAGAAAAATTGCTTGCCTCGAAGGTCACTGGATTCATCAGCTGTCCAGATTGTTTTTACCAGAGATAGGGAAGCAGAGCACACAACCTGAGAATCAGGTGAGAACTCTGACAGGTAACAAAATCAGGAGCTCAGGTTTTCACCCAAACCCACACACTGGCCAATCTGTGAATACGGCCATCCCAGCCTGATGTTATTTCCCTGACATCCTTAGTGGCTTGTGTGATCACATGGGATCCAAGGTCACAAAACAAAATGTGCAGGAAGCACCGTTTAACCCACAGTTCTATACTCGTTCAGTTCTTTTCCACAGTAAAACTTAGGTCTTCCTCACATGGCAATCCTCAAGACCCAAACCTGAAATTTTTAAAATTCAGTTAACAGCAGTTCTCCTCCTTCCACATAAGGAAGTCCCCCAAATGTAGGCTCTCATCAGCCAGCCTCCCCAACTTGTACAGAATCTCACCTCCTGCCTCAGTTTCCCTCTCCAAGCCTTCCCCGGGCCATTTTGCACACTGTCAAGGCAGAATTATTCCAGAACATGGTTCAAATGACACACACACTGCTGTCCTGAGATGCCCTGCCTGGTAAAGCTCACTCTTGATTATTTCTGAGTTTGGCCTCCTCATATAGCTCTTGAAAAGAAATAATAAGCTATTCTCTTAACAAGCTAATAAGCAACTGTTGGCCGAGATGGGTGTTTCTCACTCTCCATCTCCCACCTCGCTGGCCTAAATGCCTGTGGTTTAATACAAAGCTCTGTTTCACCAGGGCTCGCCTCTGCCCTCCGAAGAGCTCGCGGGACCCTGCCTCAGCAGTGGCATCATCCTGCCTCTGCAGCCCTTCCCTGTAGCCTCCTCTCGTGACTGGCTCTCCTGTGCTTCTGCAAACAGGTACTTTGAGAGCAAGAATCCATTGCCATTCATGCATATGGTAAATTCTGCATTTTTAGGGAGGGAGTTTATTCCTGTTGGTAGAATGAGGCTGATCCTGCAAACAAGAACAACAAATATGAAACTGCTCCATGCCCTTCACACAGATACAAGACAGCTGAACACAGGTGAAGGCTTCCAGGCCCTTCTTACCAAAAGGCCAAGTGGTAAAATCCCAAAGGAGTCCGAATGAGCCCATTTTCAAGAAACAGAAACAGAAAGATTATAGGCACAGAAGTCAGCACCATGTTCCGGTCCTAGCTCACTCCTCCCTAACTGGGTGGGCCTGCCCTTATCTGCTAACCTCTCTCTTCACTTGTAAAACGAAGGTACCGGCCCAAGGCTTCCGAGAAAGAAGGGCATGTCTATCTCATAGAAGACAATGCCCGGGATGTAGCAGGTCTTACAGAAATGGCCATTCACTTCCTCCTCACCCTTTCAGAAATTCCAGGAGAGGCTGCCGCACAGATTTTAAAGGAGACTGTGAAAAGTCAACAGTAATCAAACAGTACCATCACTTACAAAGTTGGTTGGTCTACTTCAGTGTTTCCCAGAATTACTGGTACACAACGGACCCCCTAACTCTAGCACTGAAAACAACCAGATTTCTGCACAAAACGGTTCCCACAACCTGAAACAATGAAAATGTAATCAAATCAGGCCCAACCACCAAACAAGTCAATATATGATTCACAGTTATAAGAGGGATGATTCTGGATAAATTGTTAGGAAAGTGAAAGTGAAAGTCAGTCGTGTCTGACTCTCTGCGACCCCAAGGACTATACAGTCCATGGAATTCTCCAGGCCAGAATACTGGAATAGGTAGCCTTTCCCTTCTCCAGGGGATCTTCCCAACCCAGGGATCCAACCCAGGTCTCCCACATCGCAGGCGGATTCTTCACCATCTGAGCCACCAGCGAAGTCCAATTGATAGGAGATGCTCCACAATTTAACTCCTACATGTCAATCACATAAAGATGAGAGCTGCAGACAGTACAGGTGGTCACAACAGCGGGCAGGCGCCCCCACCCCAACAACCCTTCTTGATTCAGATACATACTGCTTACCATTCTTGCAGATTCATCAAACATGATTAAACAATAGAATCCAAAATATATCTGTGCTTTAGTTTTAGATACTCTTGAACTTCTAACGCCATTTACTGATTAACCCTCCTACACACAAAACACATCCTTAACATGCTAAAATGTAAGGCAGGTGGTTAGAAAAACACAGGAATCTCATGGCTGATTCATGTCAATGTATGACAAAAACCACTACAATACTGTAAAGTAATTAGCCTCCAACTAATAAAAATAAATGAAAAATAAATAAATTAATTAATTTAAAAAAAAAAAAAAAGAAAAACACAGGAATCTCAAATGCTGTGAGGCTCATGAAAGCCTAATCCTCAATGTTATTTCCATTCAAAGAACCAAAGTGAAACAACTATTTCATGGCAGGGTGGGGAGAGAGGGGAATATTAGCTTTTACTCTTTAGGGCCTTTTAATCTGGATTCCTGCTATTTTCCTTGCTCCAGCCTCTCCTTCCTCAGTCAATACTTCACCCAAATAGTACTTTTGACATCTAGGAAGAAAAAGGAGAAGAAATATTCTTTAATAAGTTCATAAAATTTCTTTTTTCACAGCCAGAACATAAACCCCAGAGCTGAGCTTCAGAAAACAACATAAAGCTAAAAGGAGATTTTCACTACATATTTCTTTAATATATATATAGTATGTGTGTGTATATATATATGTATACATATAAACAGAGTTGGATTTTTTTTTCTTGAATAAAGCACCTCTGGAGTTCCTTATGCATCTAAGCACATGCAAAGTGTGTTTGTATTTAGCAAATGTTACCAGAATCTCCTGTCTGTCCCTCATTCAATGCCAAAAGACAGTTTCAAAAGAGAGAAAATTATAAATAGGCTTGTAAAGTATAAAGATAGATGATAGAGATGTTATAGAGGTGACAGAGATGTAGGTAGATGACACATAGATAGACGTCAGATAGATGGATAAATACATAGGGAGAGACAGACACACAGAAGAGGTAGGTCAGCATCAGGCACCATGAACTGGTACCTGCAGAGAAGCTGGGTGTACCTACAGAGGTTTCCAAGTGATCAATCCCTATCCACCTTGAGGACAACTGGGTCAAAAGAGGCTCAGCGTCATGAACGTGTTCTTTCTACCAGGACCAAAGGAGCTGAAATTCTAGTAGACACATGAATGCCTAGTGCTACAGGCATCGAGTCCATTTGTACATCTGTCCATGTAAGTGGAAGTGGCCTGAGGTGATCTCTTGTCTTCCTGGCTCAGAGGCAACGTCTTAACCAGTATAGCCAGGAACTGTTTAACTTCTTATTGGTCAATAACATGCCCCAGCAAGCAATAAATATGCCCTGACCCTGCAGCTGCCCTTTCGCACTACATGCATCATTGATCTTCTGGGGCTTGGAAAATAGCCAATCTGAATAAAAGCTAAGCAGAGGCCAAGTGCCATTTTCCAGTGCCTTCTTACAATTCCTTAGTAACCGTAGCCAGAAATAGAGAAATAGAGCATTTGGCAAGTCATCGTTATCATGGATGTTGGAGTTAGATTACTATCTTCCAGGAGGGGAGAGGGAGAGGAGAGGAGAGGAAGAAAAAGAGAGAGACTGACCAAGATTCTATACACACAAAGAAGGTGATCTGATCTATACACACCAAAAGCCTCAAGTCTACAGACTAAAAACTGGGAGTTTAGCATATCCTAGAGAAGAGGATCAGAAAGGATGGGTTAAGGAGGAAGAAAGGGAACACACAACTCCCTAAATAGCAGAGGCCAAAACAAAAAAAAAGGAAAAACACACAACAGTCCTAGAAGAACAAATTACATCTTTTACTAAACACTTTTTAAAAGAAGTTTTCTATTTTCTTTAACTAGCACATAAACTGTACAAAGGGAGGACTGGAGAACACATGTGTATATATATGTGTGTGCATGTGTACATGTTTATATGTGTGCACATGTGTGTTTTACTATTGCAACTTCAGGACCTGGTACATAGTAGAAGTGAAATAAGTATTTATTGTATAAATTGGCAAATAGAGGTAAGAAAAGATAGGGTGGACAGAACTAAAGCAAAAAATGAAACTGTTCTTGGCTGGGGGAGGAAGGAGCGCTGACCTCCAAATTTTTCAGCCATTAAAGGAAGGAAACTGAACGCGGATCACAGTGTAGATGTCCAGTTAAACTCGGTCCATCACTCAATCCCTCCATCACTTTTACAGCCACTTGTAATCACTGTTCTTGGTCCTTGCATCTGGGATTTCAGCTCCTGACTACTCTGACCACCATCATGGCTGTGGACTTCCCTTATGTCACAAACCCAGCAAATTCCTTTTGACTCAATCTCAAGCAAGTCACCCCCTTGCCTGGATGCAGTTAGTTCACCCACATTCTCCAATACGCAATCCACAGTATTTATTGGTCTTCAGAGATGTGGATGATTTAAGGAGTTAGGGTATTTTGATTTACAGGATTTGAGGCCGGAATTTTTCATTCATCACGATACTCAGAGCTGTTGCCATTTCCTGAGCACCAGGCCACTACACTCTGCAGGACCTTCACCAAACACAACTACTCATTCCCAACACAGACCCTGGAAAATGGTCTTATTATCCCACTTTTACATGGCAGGGAGGAGACAAAGCCCTAAACAGAAGAGATCTGTGTAAGATCCTGGAGTTGGAGTGGTGTAGTCAAGGCTTAAAGTCAGAGCCTATGGTTCTCCCCAGAGTCAGCCATCCTTTGAAAACTAGGGGTCTGTGTGCACATGGCTGTCCCAGCCTCACAGACCATCACGTACTGAATAAAACTTTTTGTGATGGAAGGGTATCCCAGACTTGTGTGCAGCTAGGCAGACTCTTGGGACTTGGTCTAATGCCCTCATGTGAAGGCTCAGGAAAGGAGCCCCAGAGGGTGCCCATTCCCAGCATCTGTGCCTACCAGTTTCTTCAGCTCTAGATCCCAAGCTCCTTCGGCCACACCAGAGCAACGCAGGAAGCAGCGTCTCAACAGTGATAAAAGCAGCAACTGCCGCCAACACCCATGCTCCACTTAGCATGTGCCAGATTCCGTCCTGAGTCCAACTCACTGGACTTCACAATAATTCCAAGGCATATGAACTTTTTGTTCTCTTGGTTTTACAGAGGAGAAAACTGAGGCAGTAAGTGGCCACATAATGAATGATCTAAAGTCACACAAACTGGTAAATGATAGAACTTTTTGAACGAAATTTTCTTGATTTTAATACATTTTATTGTCTCTTTTTCTTCAAAAGCTCGGTCATTCTAAACAAAACAAATAAAATTCACCTTCCAAGTTTTATCCTTTATTATTTCATGTTCTGAGACAAACTGATACTTTAGGTCAGCAGCTCTCCCTCAGGGTATTCTTGAAGTCAGTTATTTTCACAATATACCAAGACCTTATTTTTGTTAAAAGGTACTGTGTTCATCATTGCTGTCTACTGTAGATTAATTGACAAACAGATACTTAATAATTTTTAAGGTTTCCATTTTCAACATGGTGAACAGTGATGGTTATAACCACATAAACCAAAGTTCTACAGAGACTTCACTAAGCCCAAATGTATTGGGTGGGCCAAAAAGTTTATTTGACTTTTTCCATAAGATGCTATGGAAAAACCCAAATAAATATTTTAGTCAATTCAATATAATGAGGGTTGGAGATCAAAAATGTCTGACATTCAAAAAGAGCAGCAAACTGCTCTTTTTTTCCTTGTAAAACAAAAGTATCTGCATAATTATATTCCTCTATCACTACCACTCCTAGTATAGAATCCACTACTCATATTAATTAACTTTAGTCAGGTCAACGAACTTCTGTTTCACAGAGAAAACTGGGGAGTAGGGATAAAAAACTGAGAACTGTCTGGTATACTCAAGCACTTGACAATCAAAGCAGTAAACACAAGTAACAAACTCTATAGGCAGGTATCTTTTTTTTAAGAAACTTTTTCTCTTATATTGGAGTATATCCAGTTAACAATGTTGTGATAGTTTCAGGAGCACAGCAAAGGGACTCAGCCATAAATATACCTGTATCCATTCTCTCCCAAACTCCCCTCTCATTCAGGCTTCCAGGTCACATTGAACAGAGTTCCCTGTGCTACACCGTAGCAGGTTCTCATTAGTACATCCATTTTATACATAGTAGTGTGTCTATATTAACTGCAATCTCCCTATTCATCCCACACCCCTTTCCCTCCCACTGGTGTCCATACATTTGTTCTCTATGTCTGTGTCTCTTTCGCAAATAGGTTCAATACTATTTATAACAGCCAGGACCTGGAAGCAACCTAAATGTCCATCAAGAGATGAATGGATAAAGAAAAAAGATGGGGCACATACATACAAGGGACTATTACTCAGTCATAAAAAGAAACAAAATTGTTCCATCTGCAGAGATGTGGATGGACCAAGAGACTGTCACACAGAGTGAAGTTAAGTCAGAAAGAGAAACAAATATCATATATTAATGCATATATGTCGAATCTAGGAAAACAGCACACATCCTTGTTCATCTTCTTAAAGTGACAGAGCCAGAATTTAAACCAGACAGACCTGTCCTGAGCCCAGGACCTAACAGACCTAATAGTCTCCAACAATAGACCTAACAGTCTTCAGAGATTCTGGCTCTCCCTGCACCTTCTCTTCTGTATTACGTACGAGTGAAGATTACAGGTTGAGTGTGAACTCGTCAACCGGTAAAGAAGCACCCAGGAAAACAGCACACCCTGCGTTTCTTCATTGGAGAACCTCCACTTTGCAAATTTAGTGACTAATACAGAGCACTGATGCATATGCCCCAAATAGCACCATACAATGGCTTACAACCCATCTCCCTCAAGCAGCCACTTCTCACTGATACAACATACCATCCCTTTTAGGCTATAGGTAAGAACACAGTTAAAATAACATTAACAGGTACTTATTGAGGTATAGCCTTTATAAAGGTTCTTAAATCCTTTCAGGTACGTACAGCTAGGTTCCCTATTAAAGATTATAGGACTCTGGAAAGCAGTTTGTTATCCCTCTTCACATCTCTCCTTGTTAGCTGTGTGCTACATCCCAGACCAGTTCCTGCCTTGCAAGGAAGGAGTCTTTTACAAGCTGTAGTCTGATTAACCCCAGGAACTTTCCACCAATTCTGAAACAATGAAGCACCTTTCCTGCTTCTGTTTGGAATCAAACATGTTAGAATCATTAACATCTTGGCTTTAGAGAATCTCAGAATTCATATAGATCTCTGTAGTTTGTAAGTCCCTACAACTAAAAGCGCGTATAAAGTCGGGATTCAGAAAATCCTGGGACCAAATACCAGTCCTGCCCTTCTGGGACATTACCTTCCTTTCTCAGAGTTGAACTAAGTTCTGGTTTGTCCATCTGCAAAATGAATACAACACTTTACCTATTGTTAGTAATGCTGTGATTGTCAAATTAAACGAAAAAAAAGGGGGGGGGGGAAATAACTGTGGATCAATGGAGAAAATACTAGAAGTCAGATGATCTGAGTTCAAGATCTATGCTCTCCTAACCCATATCACTGTGCAACTTGGGTTGTCATTTAACCTGAGTCTCAATTCTCTAACACCGAGTCTTAGTTCTCTAAACTGAGTCTCATCCTCTGTGAAGAATGACGCACACTGTTTTAAGAGCTGTTTTGGGGAGGAAAGAGACTAACACCCATTTCCAAGTCAAATCAATGCCATTTAGACTGCAGCTGGCCCTGAAGCTTGTGGTCCAAGGCAAAATAGAGAGCGCACACCCCATTAACCGGGTCTCACACAAAGGAATGTATCCATAAAACAAAAGCAGACTCACAGACATAGAGAACAGAGTTGAGATTACCAGTGGTGGGGAGCGGGGACAGACTGTGAGTTTGGGGTTAGCAGATGTAAACTATTACATATAGAATGGATAAAGAATAAGGTCCTACTATAAAGCACAAGGAACTATACTTAACATCCTCGGGTAAACCACATGGAAGAGAATACAAAAAAGAACATATATATGTGCATACTCAGTCACTTTGCCGTACAGCAGAAATTAACAGAACATTGTAACTCAACTATACCTCAATTAAAAACAACTTTTTAAAAAAAAGGTTTTCCCAGAAGACTACTGCCCCAGAGAATTGCAAACTCAGTGCTGTCAAGCCTTCCAATTTTTCTATCTAAGCAGTGAATCCAGGTTTTTATATGGAATCTCCCAAATATTAGAGTTGGCAATTAATTCAATTTTTTAAATTATTTGATGGACAGAGAAAACCTGTCTGCAGGTTACAGAAGAATGGTAGCACCTCTAAGGATCAGTCCTAAACAACTTCAGGAGATCCTGAATATCTTTGAAAACTGGATTAAAACTACTCTCGCACTCAAGGAAAATGCCTCCCTGCAAATCAATACACAGAAAAGTTTGCCCCCCATTCCCTAGAGTTGTGTAAACCCTCAAAAGCCCACCTATGCCCCCTGGATTAGAACAGCATTTTGCCAGTATTCTGACTCTTGCCAAAACAATCTAGAGAGAAATGCCAGACTAAAGGACTCCCTAGTCTTACTCTTGAAAATAAAGTCTCAAAGGACAAATGAATAATTCAGAGAGGCATTCATTTTAGAAAACAGTAGCAAAAGAGTCTCATAATTTAAGGTTTAACATTTTAAAGCATCACTAACTCATCACTGAGCCCTCAAATTAACCTGGTAAAATATATTTTTGTAATTGGATCAAATGAGTTTAACTTCATATGCCGAGTTCCTTTTCTAATAGATGCAAAAGCTCCACACAGAGAAAGAATGCAAACAGTGCAATGGGCTTTAGAATCAGCCAGTCCTGTGTCAGATCTGGGGCTTCAGGCATCAACTGTTTCTCATAAGCTTCAGTTTCCCACTACCAACGGTGCTAATAACATCTACCATGCAAGGATTGGTGGAATCAAATCATGTATGACAAGGGCTTGGGTCATAAAACATTTGTGATGGTTGCCATTTTTGTTGCTGTTTTCTGTAACTACAGAGTTAGCTGGTTCATTTATGTTTTGCTCATAATAGTAACTGGGCTGATGCTAAAGCTCAAACTCCTATACTTTGGCCACTGATGTGAAGAGCTGATTCATTGGAAAAGACCCTGATGCTGGGAAAGATTGAAGGCAGGAGAAGAGGATGACAGAGGATGAGATGGTTGGATGGCATCACTGACTCAATGGATGTGAGTTTGAACAAACTCGAGGAGATGGTGAAGGACAGGGAAGCCTGGTGTGCTGTAGTTCACGGGGTAACAAAGAGTTGGACATGACTTAGCAACTGAGCAACATAACAGTATTGCTGAAATTATTATTATTATATTTAGGTAATCATGAATAAAAAGTACATTCACATGGTTCCAAAAATACACTAGTAGGAAAAAAATTCCTTTCCACTTGTGTCTCCCATCTGCCAGTCTGGCCCCTTCCCACCATTCATCTCTTGGATATTAGAAAAAATACATCCTCTTTCCTCCAATCAAACCTATAGACAACTGCAGCATATTATATTCTCTATACAGAGTTATGTGTTTTCACTTATTATATCATGGAGATTTCTACATGTAACACATGACAATATTCAATAACATCTTTTATGACTACACAGTATTCCAGAGTTATATATAAGATTGCTTCCAATCTTCTGTTGTTACAAAAAAAAGTAAAATAACAAAAAAATTGTTTTAGTCAACTTACTTAATTTCTTCCTGCCTCCACTGTCTTGTTTAGAAATGGAGATACTGTTAGTCCTACCTCAAAGAGTTGTTTTAAGCATGAAATAAGTTTGAAATATATAAAATCTTTAGCTCCTGAAATCAGGTAAGGACTTAGCAATTGTCACTATTATTAAATATATAGGTCATCTCATACCCATGGAAGTATATACGTAACACAGATTCCAGTAGTGGAATTACCAAGACATTTAAAAGGAAATGGGGAAGGGATGTTAAATGAGGTGTCCACTGACTTCGCTGGGGCAGGAAAAGGCCAAAGGTCACCATACGGACTTCAGAAGTTTGCAAGTCCTTTCTGCAGAAAGTGACTCTCGAACTGCTTTGGGAAAATAATCTCCCCTCCCAGATTCTAAACTCTTCTTTGTTCTTCTCATGAACCACCCAAGTGTCCTGGAAATACCCAATTCTTGGCAGCCAAGCTATATTTCCCAGATTACCTCTCAATCCTAGAAGAAACATTAAAAACTTGGCCAAGATCACATGTCCCTGTTTTCAGCACTGGAAAATGAGGCCATCGGAGATCGGTGGCTCTGGTCCACAGAAGGCAGTTCAAGAAAAGGACATCGAGCGAGTGGGTCAAAGCAAGTAATGACCAGATACTGGCCAATGTTTTCAGGCTCAGCAACAGCAGGGGCACACTGTCTATACCAACACTGGCCACAGCTGCCTCCACCAAGAGCACATTAAATCCAAAACAAAAGGAGGGAAAGGCTGATGAATGTATCAAGTGCTAGAAGTTACAAACAGGCTTCAGAGCTACTGAACCCCTGAGAAGGAGAAGCTATAAGAGAAATAAGTTAGAACAATCTTTGCCTCTCAGTGTCTCATCTGCCTGTCAGAAGATGGATGTCAGGGACTTC
Organism: Cervus canadensis; assembly: GCF_019320065.1. Lineage (NCBI taxonomy): Eukaryota > Metazoa > Chordata > Mammalia > Artiodactyla > Cervidae > Cervus > Cervus canadensis. The sequence goes on along the minus strand of NC_057397.1, from coordinate 44,070,725 downwards.
CCTGGCAATCCAGTGGTTAAGACTTCACCTTCCAATGCAGGGGGGTGCAGGTTCAATTCCTGGTCAGGGAGCTAGAATTCATGTGCCTCTAGGTCAAAAGATCAAAACACAAAAACAGAAGTAATATTGCAACAAATTAAATAAAGACTTTAAAAATGGTCTGCATCCAAAAAAGAAAAAAAAAAAAAAAGGATGCCAGAGTTGGCAGGATCCATATATGTTTGCAGACTTGGTGGCTTACTTTGCATCTCCCCTGCCCCTTCCCCAACCTCCACTTCACCTCCCCACAAATCTCAGCAAAATAACAAGGGGAGAACAGAACAGGGACCCTCAGCTGGGAAAAATTCCAACTTGGGCTGGCTGTTAACAAAATCAATGTAAATTCTACTTGAGTGCGTTACACTGACCTCTCCAAATCCATCTCACTAGTTAAAAAGAGAAGTTTTAGAGTTTACTCCTAACATCAGCATTGAGGGCCACCAGGGGTATACTTACAAAGCACATCAGTTTACAAGGAGCCTTCCATTACCTTGGGCTGAAGGCATCAATTCTCATCAACAACGGAGGGGCCTCCAGGTATTCTAGCAGGCTCTGTGGAATCTCATGAAAGTTTTAAGAATTCTCTCAGCTCACATCTCACTTTTTCTCACCCTGTCGCATCTCAGGCTTCAGGTTCTCTTGTTGCCAGAAGCTACTTCTGCAGCCAGCTTTCATGGTGCCAAGGTTTACAGTAACACCTCGATGGAAGAGCCACATTGATGAGAGCTTTCTGGGCAGTAATTGAATTCTGCCTGGTAATATGATGCTAGCAGGATAACGGCAGTGGAAGGGAGCGAGCAGGGGTGAGGAAAAGTGAGAGCCATAAAGATACATGAAAGAAAATTTATGTACCGCGGGGGAAAGACTGATCTGTCCAGTGATGGCGATTTGTCAACTTCAGCATGACAGCTACTCACGGCAAGAAAGTGTTATGCTCAACTGTCACCTCCTCAGAGAAGCCCACACTGGCTACCACCGTCAAACACCCTTGTATTCCTATTACCCACCTGCTCTGCCTTCAAGATACTCTCTAACATTAAAAGTACACTCCATCTGCTCATTTGCCTACTAAACTGCAGAGGGGGTGAATCACGCCTGACCCATTCATACTCTATCCCCAGTTGCTTAAAGAGTGCCAGGCATAGAGCCAACACAGAAACATCCATGAATGCATAGTTGGAATTAGACAACAGCTTTTTCTTTTCATTTAAAAAACTGTCTATACAAAGAAATGGACTTTCTCATAGCTCAGTCAGAGAAGGCAATGGCAACCCACTCCAGTACTCTTGCCTGGAAAGTCTCATGGATGGAGGAGCCTGGTAGGCTGCAGTCCGTGGGGTAGCGAAGAGTTGGACATGACTGAGTGACTTCACTTTCACTTTTCACTTTCCTGCATTGGAGAAGGAAATGGCAACCCACTCCAGTGTTCTTGCCTGGAGAATCCCATGGAGAGAAGAGCCTGGTGGGCTGCCGTCTATGGGGTCGCACAGAGTCGGACACGACTGTAACAACTCAGCAGCAGCAGCATAGCTCAGTTGGTAAAGAATCTGTCTGCAATGCAGGAGACTCAGGTTCAATTCCTAGGTTGGGAAGATCCCTTGGGGAAGGAAACAGCAACGCATTCCAGTATTCTTGCCTGGAGAATCCCATGGGCAGAGAGGAGCCTGGCAGGCTACAGTCCATGGGGTTGCAAGAGTTGGACACAACTTAGAGACTAAATCAACCAAACATACAAAGAAACAGATTCTCCACTTAAGACTCCAGGAGGAAATAGCCTTTGATTTTAGATTTCTGACCTTCAGAAATCTAAAAAATGGAAGAGAATAAATTTGCATTGCCTTTTTTTAAGTTAAAAAATAAAAATTAAAAACTGCCTATGAGATTTCTATAAACCAAAACCCACTTCCCACCACCATATCATGATGTGGCAGGTACTGTGCATACTCAGTCGTGTCCAACTCTATGCAACCCCCTGGACTGTAGCCCACCAGCTTCCTCTGTCCGTGGGGATTCTCCAGGCAAGAATACTGGAGCAGGTTGCCGTATCTTACTTCAGGGGACCCTCCTGACCTAGGGATTGGACGCACATCTCCTGCATCTCCTGCTTTGGCAGGCGTATTCTTCACCACTGTGCATCTGGGAAGATGTGGAGAGGAGGGGGGAAGAAAACCACTGAACAAGCACTGGGTTTAAGTCAGCTTGCCTGGCCTTTCACATGTAATATTAGTCCCAGGACTCTCTGAGATCAGTGTTATTAATAGTATTTCAGATTAGGAAAACTGAGGTTCTGAGACTCTAAAACAACTCACCCCAAATCAGATATGTAGAAGGTGACCAATTCTCATCTGACTCCAAAGCTCCCTGCATCTCTTACCTCCCACTTTGTCCCCTTTTCTGGCTCAGAGGACTTTCGTTTGCATTTCAGAGGACCCAGTTCCCCTCTGCCAGGCTTCCAAGACACAGTTAATATTCACTTAGATAAATTCCAAACAGCACTTCTTATCTCACTATTTCAAGGAAACATTAATCACTTTAGAAAATGGGAAGAGTCTGTTTTTGTAAATGATTCTGGAAGGGAGAACCTGTGTCATCGTCAGAGTACCAGACAGGACGAGAGAACGTCAGCCGCAGGGGGCCCTGTGCGGAGGGGGATGCTCAAGGATGCAGCAGGAGGGGCACCGGGTACCACACTTCAAAGACCGGCTCTCCGTCTCCACATTTCTCCTTCACACAACTGCTACCACAAACATTATTTCTTGTCTTAAAGAGCGTCATTGTCATTTACCGATAAAGGAAAATTCACAGGCGTAAGTTTTCAAAAACTCTCGCTCAAAGCAAGAAACCTTTATTTAAGTGCGTGCCAGATACTGGTTTTAATTTCAAAGTAATTCAGCAATCATCAAGAGTTATTAAGAAGGCTTGCTGGAAGCTTCCACTGCACACAGAAGACATAGAACAGCATTTCCTCTGTGCTAAGGTCTAATTCCTGAAGAGGTTGCTGTGGCCTCCCCACGCGCCACAAGTAACAGAAGGCACCTCAGGAATGACCCTGCTCCTGGGAAGCTGTGTGTGTGCGTGTCAGTTGCTCAGTTGTGTTTGACCCTTTGCAATCCCATGGACTGAAGCCCGCCAGGCTCCTCTGTCCATGGAATTCTCCAGGCAAGAATACTGAAGTGGGTAGCCATGCCCTTCTCCAGGGGATCTTCTGGACCGAGGGATCGAACCCAGGTCTCCTGCACTGCAGGCAGATTCTTTACCATCTGAGCCACCTGTTAAGTTACCATGTGGAAAACTAGAAGAAGAAAGTTGCCAGCGCCTGCACATTCAACCTGAGTCCTCTGCTAGCACCTGTGTGGAGCTCACAGCATCCTTTAGGGCTGTGGGCCTTCCAAGCCCAGAGAACAGATTTCCTACAAGGTGACATTTTTGTTTGTTTGTTTTTAATTTTGGCTGCACTGGGTCTTCGTTGCGGCATGCAGGATTTCTAGTTGCAGCAGGCAAACTCTTAGTTATGGTATGTGAGATCTAGTTCCCTGACCAGGGATCGAACCCAGGCACCCTGCATTCGGAGCACAGTCTCAGCCACTGGATCACCATCAGGGAAGCCCCCCTACAAGGCCCCTGGATAGGGCAGTCTGCAGGGGAAGGACTGTGGCCAGCTGCAACACTGTAGCATTGGTGGCAGCAGAGGACAATCACAGCCGGGGAAGAAGAGAATGGGGCGAATTGAGAAAGCAGCACTGAAATATACACACTGCCATGTATACAACAGTTAGAGCGGAAATTGCTCTACAGTAAACGAGCTCAGCTGAGAGCTCTGAGAAGACCTAGAAAAGTGAGGTGGGCTGGAGGGAGGCAGGCTCCCGAGGGAAGGGGTGTATGCACACATATAGCTGGTTCATGTGCTGCAGAAGCCAACAGGATAATGGAAAGCAATTATTCTCCGATTAAAAATTAAAAGTTTAAGGGGAAAAATGAGGCTGTAGGAAATAGAGAACAAATGGATTGATACGGAGGGAGAAGGGAGGGACGAATTGAGAGATCAATATATACACTACTGATACTATGTATAAAATAAACAACCAATGAGAACCTACTGCATAACACAGGGAACTCTACTCAGTGCTCTGGGGAGACCTAAATGGGAAGAAAATTCAAAAGAGAGGGAATATATGTAAATATTTGGCTCATTTACATCGCTGTACAGTAGAACTAGTACAACATTATAAAGCAACTAAACTTCAATAAAAATTAAGTAAAAGGAAAAAAAAAAACAGGACTGTAGGGTCGAGAGAGCTGGCTGAAATTTCAGCTCTGCATGGCACCACCGTTAGACCTGGGGCTGCGTGCATCATTCTCTATCGGCCTCCACATCTCTAAAACGGGGTGATAATAATTACTACCTCACAGGGCAGCCTGTAAGAATGATGTATATAAACTGCCTGCCAAAGAACAAGTACCTAATCTAACATTAACCCCCCAAAAATAATTATTTTTATGGCAAAAGTTTTACCCCAGGAGCTATTTTTTTTTAACTCACCTTTATTGTCCTGCCTTTAATTATACCTCAAATAAAAGCCTTTTCCTAAATCTGATGTAGCAGACTGATGGTCTGATTCTATCATCACTGCAAAAGGTACCTGACTCGGGTTCTAATTTTTAATCTCTAAAATCACCCTGGTTCTTACTCTTGTCTCTAAAATGCAGCAAATGAAGCTATCCATGCTGTGGGCGAAGAAAGTGAAAGCCACGTCCATGTGCTTACTGGTGTGAGACAGACCTCCCTCCCACCTGAGCTAGCGTCACCGATCCAGGAAGAGAGAACTGAGGAGATAAGCCATTCACTAGGCATGAAGAGAAGAGACTGAAACACGAGACAGAGGACGGGATGTGGGACCCTAGAGAGGGGGCATGGACTTGGAGTCAGAAGTCAGGAAAGGGTGATCCTACAACCTGAGACCCGCGAGCCCTATACAGAGCTGCCAGGTTTAGCAAACGAACACACAGGATGAGCAATTAAAACGTGAATCTCAGATAAATAATGTGTTTTTCAATATAACAACACCCACAGATATTTCTTTTAAAGTATAAATACATTCCACTAATTTCTTAGTCTCTCTCAATGACTTTATGGGCCATACTAAAAATATTCACTGTTTATCTGAAACTCAAATTTAATTGGCCATCCTGTTATCTAGCAATTCAAGCCACATAAAGATCTTGAATCTGCCTAATGTAGTAACAAGACCTTGGGTTTAGGAGTTCAAGAGAGCTGTGTGTGAATCCCAGTCAGATCACAAACTAAAGGTGTAATCCAGGCAGGTTATTTGAACTACCTGACTCTCATATTTCATATCTGTAAATGACCATGATAATACCTCACAAGGTTGTTCTATAAGGGTAAATGAAATAAAGGTAATGATAATATGAAATAAATATGAAATATGAAATAAATATAATATGTATAATAAATATGATAATATGAAATAAATATGAAATAAAGGTAATGATAATAACTACTAATATCTCTACTGCTTCGATTTAATGCTCAACCAATGTTAGTTTTCTTTGCTCTTTAAGTCTCAAGTCTTTCCCACAGTAAAATGGGCTTAAGGGTTTTGGTGAAAAGTGAAAGTGTTAGTCGCTCAGTCGTGTCCAATTCTTTGCGACCTCATGGACTAACCTGGGGAATTCTCCTCTGCCCACAGAATTCTCCAGAAAAGAATTACCAGAGTGGGTTGCCATTTCCTTCTCCAAGGGATCTTCCCGACCCAAGGACTGAACCCAGGTCTCCTGCATTGCAGGCAGATTCTTTACAGTCTGAGCCACCAGGGAAGCCCCAAGGGTCTGGTAACAGAATTCAAATATATTTTCTGGGAAGAATGACACACTTCCTCCCATAGGTCTCCAGGGAAATCTCCAGAACTAATCTGGTTGGGGGTGGTGGGGGGGAGATGTGGAGGGTGGGGCTTGGGAGGACTTGACAAAATATCCCCTTTCCCACAGACAAAAAAGTAAATTCTGGTTCACTTGGTTGCGATAAATGTATTTGATGGGAAACTGCCCTGAGTTTCTTCTGCAGAGTTCCCATACTCTCCCCCTCATATCCCCTAAAGCAGTATTTCTTTCAAATGTGGTCTGAGAACATCAGCAGAAGAGCCACCAGTAGTTACAAAGAATTCTCCTGGGCCCCCACCACAGTCCTACCAAATCAGAGTTTCCAGGGGGAGCCTGGAAAGCATCCCTCTTAAATAGCCCGCTTAGGTTATTCTTTAAATACACTGAAGTTTGGGCACCATCACCCCAAAACCTTCCCTAGTGACTCAGATGGTAAAGAATCTGTCTGCAATACAGGAGACCTGGGTTTGATCCCTGGGTCACGAAGAACCCTTGGAGAAGGAAATGTCAACCCACTCCAGTATTCTTGCCTGGAGAATCCCATGGACAGAGGAGCCTGGTGGGCTACCGTCTATGGAGTCACAAGGAGTCGGGCATGACTGGAGTGACTAACACTCCACATTTCACCCTAAAATCTCAACCCAGAGTAAGGAGCTCCACGGCAGACTTGCCTTTCCCAAAGTTTACGTGCTCGAGGAAAATGAACAGGCCCTGAATATTCCATGAAGAAGGGCAATGGTACATTCTAGAATGATACAGGAATGGAAACTTCAGAGCTTTTCTGTGAGGAGCAGATCGACTCATCTAATACTCTGTTTTGGAACATTTGTGTCAAATTGACATTCCAATTTCAAGACTGTACATAAAACCCCATTCAATTATTTAGCACTGTACAGATTTTACATAACTCGAAGTTACTGACTCAATTCATTTTCCTTCGGTCTACAAGACAGATTAATCTAAAATGAATTAAGACAGGCCACCAGAAGTAATGTTACCATGGCTGGTAAACATCTTTAAACTGTTGGATCAGTAAGCTGCTTAAGGGTTCTGGAGAGAACCGGATGCCACATCTGCTCGACAGTCATGTGCTTTCAAGCCAAGGATTTAGAAACTGTGTTCCTCCACGATGACAAAAACTTAAGACAGCGGGTGATGCTTAACCCAAGCTTCAGCTTTTACAAATAAGTACCAGTTCCTTCCTCCCCGAAAAGAAAGGTAATGAAGATGATTCAGGTACCAACGTTTCAAGTTATCTCAAAATGCATAAATGCCTGCAAATTACTATAATGGAACACTTCTGATAATTCAAAAACAAACATCTCTAAAATACCCTAAATTATCCCTGACATCAGGTTACTTAGGGTTGAATAGAGAATGAAAATAAAGAAACGATTATAAGAAATGCTAAGAAGTATTACAATGAGGGGGTTGTGATGTCAAAGTGACATCAATGTCAAAGAATCATCATGGAAGACTTCCCGGAGAAGGTGACATCTAAACCAAGAAAGAGGGACAAGTAGGGGTTGAAAGAAGGAAAAGTAGGTTGAAACTTGTTGCCCCCAAAAGATGTTGAAGTCCTAAGTCCAACACTTCAGAATGTGATTTCTTTTTTCATAAATAAGGTTGTTAGAGATAAAAATTCATTAAAATGAGATCATACTAGAGTAGGTTGGACCCTTAATCCAAGATGACTAGAGTCCTGATAATTTAAGGAAAAAGAGACAGGGAGGAGAATGCCATATGACACCCTTGCAGAGAAACACGAAACACAAAGGGAAAACAGCCATGTGCCAGTCACACAACCAAGGATATCTAGAGATACAGGAGCTGAAAGACACAAGGGAAGCCTAGAGACTTCAGAGAGAACATGGCCCTGACAACACCTAAATGACTTTGGATTTCTAGCCTCCAGGACTATAGGAGAACAAATGTCTGTTGTTTAATGCCACCCAGTGTGTGATACTCTATTATGACAACCCAAGGAAACTAACAGAATAGGACTGAGCCAGCATGGGCAGATGGGCCCCTGGCAGGGGTAACAACAAGTGTTAAAAGCTGGAGGTAAAGGGGAAGAAGGCTTTGGTTTCAAGGAACCACATGGATTCAGGTTGGTGGGGAAAAGGAAATTCAGATTGGTTGGGCTTCCCAGGTGGCTCAGTGGGTAAAGAATCTGCCTGCAATGCAGGAAACATGGGTTTGACCCCTGGATCGGGAAGATCCTCTGAAGAAGGGCAGGACAACCCACTCCAGCATTCTTTCTGGAGAATCCCATGGACTGAGAAGCCTGGCGGACTACAGTTCCCTAGGGCTACAGCGAGTCAGACACGACTAAAGCGGCCGAGCACTTGGGGAGAAGGGAAGGTGGGCGGTGGCCGGGGGACACTGTCCCTGGGGCAGTCCTCTCCTCTGTGTCACAGCATCCGATGCGCCACTCTAAGGACTGAACACAACCTTCAGGAGGGTGTACAAGAACCATAAAAGTGCTTCCAGTAAAAATGAACCAACAACTAAAACAACACCAGGATGGAAGTGTGCTCTGAAAAATCATCGTAGTTACTGCTGATAAAAACAAGTTTTCAGCACAATCACAAAACCTGGAGCGAGTGACTGGAAGAGATGCAGCTTCCTGTCAGGATTCTGTCCCTTCATCTGGGTGCTGGTTACACAGGTGAGTTCGCTTTCTGAAAAATCATCAAGCTGAGAACCTGTGATTTGTGCACTTCCCTATATGCATGGTACGTTCATAAAATTTGCAATGAAAGAGAGAAAATGCAACATATGGCCTCCTGTTCCCCCATAGGGACTAATACGATCCTATTTATAAAGATAAGATGTCCATCATCTTGAACTTTATTTCTATCCCTTCGTCCCCCTGAATCCAAATCTGATCACCTTAGGATGAATTTTAAACCTCTAAGACATTACTAAGTAAAATCACCTCCATTCTCCTTACATATTATCCTCTCTTTTGTAGGCTAATTAAAGAGCATGTCTAGGCTGGCCTGGGTTAATAATAGAATATTACTTCATATTTAAACAATAGATCTCACATTTGAAAGGTTTCCTCTCTTGCAAAACCTCAGGTTTTATATTCAACGGCAGAGTTGTTTGATGCTTGTTTCTACCTGGTTGCTAAAGTGAACAGCAATAAAGCCAGAATTGGGTCCTGAGAAGCTGAGGTCAGGACCAGACAAAGATTCAGGATTCTGCCTCTATCCCTGCTCACCTGGATGGCATGCAAACACTCATGCCACTGCTTTAGAAACTAAAGAAAAAAATCCTAAAACTAAGCCTTCAGTTTAATGAACAAAACAGGTATCAGATAGAAAACCTCTTAATTGGAAGATTACATTTCTAGTTATAACTCCAAAATGTCTTTTGCAAATTACCAAAGCAGCTCAAATCTGCACAATCTTAATTTAAAGCAACATAATTCAAGACCATGAGGAACCTAATTGCTGGTTAAGCGAGTGTTTCCAACCATAATTGGCTTCACACAACCCTGCGCACAATCGTGTACACACATGCCTAAACCACCGGACGTGGAGGCCTCTGGACTAAGCACAGGGCTGCCAAAGGAATCTTTAGAAGAATGCAACAAAAGGCGTGATCACTCACAGAGGATTTTCCATGCATTGACTCAAAGCAATTTCACTTTCCAGAATGCTTCCCTGAAATGTCAAGAAGGAAATTAGTGCTGTTCATTGCACAAGGAATTTTTTTCCCCTTGCAACTCATTCCCACACTTCTTAGAAATTCTCAACAACTTATGACAGAACATTGTGATATATACATATACCAATAAAGATTAAACTGGTTGAATAATGCCCCCCCAAATGCCTATGTTTCAACCCCAGTACCTTAGGATGTGATCTTATCTGGAAATAGGGTCATTATAGATGCAATTAGTTAAGTTGGGATGAGGTCATACTGGAGCAGGGCAAGCCCTTAATCCAATCTGATGAGTGCCCTTATAAAAAGAGGAAATTTGAACACACACACAGAGAACACCACGTGAAGAAGAACACAAAGACTGGGACAAGGACCTCCCTGGTGGTCCAGTGATTAAGAATCTGCCTTGCAGTGCAGGGGATGCAGGTTCGATTCCTGGTCAGGGAACTAACATCCCACATGTTGTGGAGCAACTAAGCCTGCACACTTCAACTACTGTGCCTGCATACCACAACTAGAGAGTCCGTGGACTACAAGGAAAGCTCCTTCATGGTGCAACAAAGATGCCACATGCTGCAACTAAGACCCCATGCAGCCAAATAAAGAAATAAATGAATACTAAAAGAAAAACCAAATACGGAGTGAAAAGTGAAAGTGTTAAGTCACTCAGTTGCGGGCAACTCTTTGTGACCCCATGGACTGACCCCACCAGGCTCCTCTGTCCATGGAATTCTCCAGACCAGAATATTAGAGTGGGTTGCCATTCCCATCTCGAGGGGATCTTCCCAACCCAGGGATCAAACCTGGGTCTCCTGCATTGCAGGCAGATTCTTTACCATCTGAACCAAATACTGAATGTGTGTGTGTGTGTGTGTGTGTGTGTGTACACATACATATATATAAGGATTCGGGCAATGCTTCTATAAGCCAAGAAACACCAAAATTGCCAGCAAACCATCAGAAGCCAAGTATAATATATAAAACTGACTCTCTAGAACAGATTGTACAAGGATCAGGCCTCCTAACACCTTGACCTTGGACTTCTGGCCTCCAGAACTGTGAGGTTGATGTTACTCAAGCCATCAAATTTATGGAGGCTGTTAAGGAAGCCCCAGCAAACTAATACAATGTACATCTACAAAATTTTTAATGAAAACCTTCATGTACCCCTGTGTCCTATTTGTCTGTGCACAAACATAGGCACCCACTAATGAATAACCTTAGATTACTGACCCCTTGGTTGCTTGATTTGCAATAGTTGTGGGTATATGAGGTTAATCACAGGACCAGGGAAATTCTGACTCACACTCCCCAAAGGCGGAAGCTCCAAATTTTGTCAGGCAGCCCCGAATTCACTTCAGCTCTGGGAAATCTCAAATCCCAAAAGAGAAACACAACCTGGTTTTCTCTCTCTTCTTTCCAATACAGATACAGGTATAATTTAATAATAGTGTCCTGCTTCCCAAGTGCAATTAAAAATGGCCTTCATTACTCCTCTGAATGAGTGTGTTTTATAATACTGCAATCTATGGTTCAATAAAAAAAAAAACAACTACTGCACCTATCATGGCAAAGCTGTAAAAAGTGATCAATGTGCTCTTGGTAGCTCCAGAGGCAGAGGGAAAAGAAATTAAAAACAAAAAAAAAGACTTAAAGAAATACACATGAAATAACCTAGTCCAATGTGAGTGGCTTTAGAAATCCATGTTTCTTCATTTTTGAAAACTATGATTTCCTTAACTTTAATTAATTCTTTTCTCTTTCCCTTAGGAGGGAGTAAGATGAGGTTAGTAACCAAAAAAAAAAAAGGAGGTAAAAATGGGAGAAATAGACTCAAATGTCTATGCAGAAGGTGACCTAAGACTTGAATACAAGTAATTCTAAGGGGTTCTCTGAACAACTATCCTCCAAAAAAAAAAAAAAAAAAAAGCGTGTGTGTTTGTGTGTGTGTGTGTGTGAGAGAGAGAGAGAGAGGAAGAAAAAGTCTGTGAATCAGGGACAGGTTGGGCAGAACAGGAATACTAATTAATACAAGCAACCCAGCATTAAATTGTTAGCAGAACCACAAGTAAATGGTGGGTTCTACTGTAAGAAAGATTCTTTTCCTTAGTTATTCATCTCGTATCACTTACACCCAGAATAGGACCCCTTACATCTTTGTAGAAATGGAATGGTCATCTCCTGGGACGGTCATCTCCCAGGCCCTAAGGTCCCAGGAGTCTTTATCTTTCTTCCTCTCACCCCTAACCTTTTTTTTTTTAATTTAAAATTTTCTATTTTGACATGTTTCTTGTCTTGTTTTGTTTTTTGTTTGTTTTGGCTGCACCAGGTCTTAGAAACAGCATGCAGGACACGGGATCTAGTTCCCCGACCAGGGAAGTAAACCCGGGTCCCCTGCATTGGACTGCCTAGGAAATCTCTCCCCAGCCATTCTTAACATGATGATTTGAACACACTCAAGGTTTCTGTGTGTCAGACACTATTTTAAATACTGGGTATTATGAAATATTGCTAACATCCCCTTTTTAGATTTGCAAAGGTTAAACAACTGTCCCAAATTACTTACCCAGTTGGTAAGCGGCATAGCCAGGACTGGAACCCAGGATCTGGGTTCCAGATTCTAGCATCTTCACTACCACCAACACTGCTTTCTAGTCAACAGTGGTTAAGTAACCGAAAGTCATACATCCAATGCATGCAGAATGCTTTTTATAGTCTCATATTGCAGACCTCTGACTAGTCCAACGTGGAAAAGATAACATAGCCACGCTGGCTAGTCAGCCCTGGTTAACAGTCTAGGGGATTATTCATAGTCTCTGCTTCTCTTCCACGTTTATTGGCCTTTATTATTTCACCATTTTTCCAATGGCTTCAGAAAAACACTTATTTTGTTTCGACAAAGGAAAAGAACTAAAAATCTGCATGTGTAATCCTTCTAAAAATGCTTGTCTGGAGAGAATTTTAATAAAATGTCACTTGGAGATGTTGCAATCATCTGGTCTCAGTTCCTACAGCCACAGAAAGCAAAAACAGTTCACTCTAACAACTGAGTTCACTGACACTATTCAAGCTTCTATTTACAAATTTCCCCCTTTGCTAGAATCAGAAAGAGACAGCTCGAGGTCTTTTCTCCATACACCTCTGCTTTTAACTTTTGTGCTACATTTCGATCCAGACCTAGTTATTGATGGAGGTATCCAAGGTAGAGATGGTTTTAAAAGCAGTGAGTGAAATCAGAGCTGTATTAATTGTGTTATCTAAAACATACTGCAGATGCTACAATAATCCTCTATAAAACAATGCTTAGTGTATTATCTGATCAAAGATACAAATATAGAGCTTTTTCAAATATTCAACTAGCCAGCAGCATACAAGGGAGGAGTGTAAGCTAATCCTTGCTGTCATGGTCTTCTCTGATTAAAAGGAAGCATATGCCCTTCAACACTAAGGTCTGTCTAAGGCCATTTCAGGACCATGCCTGATTGAACAGTATTATACGATGGGTTAGCATAACTGAGGGAAAAGAGACCTGGACTTGTGAATCATAGAATCTGTGTCTTCTTAGGTCCCCACTCTGCTGGGCTGGTGACCTTCCAACAAGCCCCTCAGCCTCTCTCCACCATAGCTCCCTTGCCTACAAAGCCAGGATGGCCAGGATGGTAATACCAACTCTCCTTCTGACTTGAGGGGGTGGTGCCACAGATCAAATAAAACAACATATGTAAAAAGTACTTTATAAAATACGGCTGCTAGTGCAAGAGACACGGGTTCAATCCCTACTCTGGGAAGATCCCACATGCTGTGGAGCAAGTAAGCCCGAGCACCACAACTATTGAGCCTGTGCTCTACAGAGTCCAGGCGCTACAACTACTGAAGCCCACGAGCCTGACAGCCTGAGCTCCGTGACCAGAGAAGCCACCACAGTGAGAGGCCCGTGCCACAACTAGAGAAAAGCCCGTGAAGCAATGAAGACCCAGCACAGCCAAAGAAATCAACAAATACAATTGTAAGAAAAAAGGACTCTGCAAAATATTGAGCATCAAAGTTATCACTGAGCCCTGTGGGGAAGACAGAGTTAAACCAAATCTATATCCTTTAATATAGCCTATCTTTTCAGTGGTAAACGGCTGTATGTATGTTTTACAGCTTCCAGTATATTTTTGTATGTTAGAATAATATTTATGAGTTCATTTCAAAGCTTTCTAATTTCAGTTAGACTCGGTGGAAAGCTTACACATTAAAATTTCTCTATAAATCATTTATTGTGCAAATATGAACTTTTATGAAAAAAATTTTTTTAAAAAGAGGGAGTCTTTAATTGATAAGGACTGCCTAACCATACACTGTGGGTTGCTTCTAGGAACATGTTTTTCATACAGCAGGTCATTAATAATATATTACAAAGGTTTTGTTATGATCACTAAAATATGAGATCTTTAGGCCTCTCTGCCAAAGTCCTATGAAACTACTTCCAACCAGAAAATCCTCATTGGGTTAAAGTCATCTGATAGCTAAGTTACAAGATATATGTATTTAATCTCTCTTTTGGACTAAACATTGAGCTAATAATTTCAGGAAGGTTTTGACATGAAAAACTTATGACTCAAATAAAATTTCTCTGTTAGAAGCTCAGGTCCTGACATATGAGCACGATCAAATGGACACTTCTGGAAGATGACCAATATTAAGAACATAAAAATCGTCACCCTGGGTCAGACCAGAAGTCTAAGTTTCCACTGGACTCTATGTGTGATAATCTCAACAAAACATATACTGTACAGGATTGTCTGCCCATGTGATAGTGAACTCAGAGGTTGGTGGTGTCTGAACGTTGCTGGATGTTGAGAAGTCACCACTGGATTCTGTCTAAACCACCCATCCCTAAACACATACCCTGGCATTTCAGACGGCACAGGCGCTTAGGATAATAGGTTCGATACGCCTGTTATCCTCTGGGAAGATCCTTTCCATTTCCCTTTATTTGAACTAAAGCTACTCCCTCCAGCTTAAACAGGTGCCCTTTTGTTCCAGCATCCTGGGATTAGATGAGCAAGTCTACATTCCACCTGCCCCTACCCTACACATCTCCCTTCATCCTACCACTCTCAAGTCCTTATCTTTCTGCTCTTCATCTGGAAACCATGCTATGCTCTGATCACTTTAGTCACCCTGATCAATCTATTTTAATGAATGCAGAAAGAGACTTGGGTTTTCCACCCGAAATAGAATAGAAACTTGGCTGAAAACCAAGAACCTCCATAAACCTTCTGACTTATAAAACCCCAGCTAAACTGACCATCAGTGAAACCTCAGTAACAGCTTTCATGTTAGGTACAGATTGTGTTGTGTGGACACTGTTGTTTAGTCAATCAGTTGTGTCCAACTCTTTAGACCCCACGGACTATAGCCTTCCAGGCTCCTCATCCATGGGATTTCTCAGGCAAGAATACTGGAGTGGGTTGCCATTCTCTTCTCCAGGGGATCTTCCTGACCCAGGGATTGAACTTGCATCTCCTGCTCAGCAGGTGGATTCTTTTACCACTGAGCCACCAGGGCAGACCAAAGATTGTGTTACCAAAGAGCAATAACTTGTTTGCTGTCTGTGAAGCTGATACACATGAATGTACAATGGAGGAAATAAAAAGAAGAATGAGGAGTGACATAGGATAAAGGATACACTCTTAATTTCCCTTAAGATTAGCTCCCAAGGTTAACCCAATAATGTCTGTAATTGTTGCTCATTATTTCAATAACTTCAGAGATTTATTACTTTCTGGAACACAGCTGGGTAGATTAAAAGAAACAACCAATTACTTTTCATGACTGGAATAAAGTGTGTCCCATCATTTATGGAGGAAAATGCCTGGGGAGACAGTAATGGTCAAATACTTTGATCCTTGGATCATTCATAACATGAGGCTTGGCACCTAGGCATATTTTGGTATGTAAGAACTGTATCAAAAGTCAAGTCAAGTGAATGAAGGGAAGGAAAAGAGGAACAAGTGGGTAGGGGATTTAAGTCTGTGGCTTCCATCTGGTGTCATAACCGAAGTCACAAACCACACGAAATTTCAGAGCAAGGTCCCATTACTTCCTGGAAAATAACCAAATGTGACACAGTATTCCGAATGCTTCATAAAAGAGCAAAACCATTTCACTACTTAGGATGACTTAGGGTTAACTTGGTTTTTGTGATTAGCTAAGGAAAATGGAAGTTTGTAGGGAATAAGGTAGAGAGAAATTGACTTGAGAGATTTTCCAAGCACTTCAGATCCAGTAACAAACAAGCAATGGGCTAATTATAAATATCTCCAGAATTCTTAGTAAGAAGGAAGGTTCCTGACCATTGGCAATTAAGTATGGGGCTGCCACCATCCACACAATGGATAAGAGCAACAAGTACCCCTTCCTTGACTCTGGTTTAGAAGAAAGCTCAGTTAAACAGGAATACCTTGACTCCCTTGAACATCTGAGATCCAAGAAGTGGACTGATGTAACTGTAAACTGAGTCCTAGGCTGAGAGAAAAACACAGTGATCAACCTTGAAAAATGAATGAGCGCCAAGTCCAGATGCTGAGCTGTACCTAACAATTCATCACACCAGCCCTGCCCTAAATGCTCCCAATACGTTCTGTATTTTTACAGACACAAGATGAAAACTCAGCAGTTAAAGGAAAAAACTAAAAAGGAAGAAAGTGATGGTAAAGTTGAAAAAGTGGCTGCGACATAAGTAATACAGATCTCAAGCAGCTTATCAGACTCAAGACGTGAGCAAAGCAATAGAGTGGCTCACTCATGATAATGTCAGCTCTGGAACAGGCAGTGCCATTTCTTCCTTTCCGCCACATATTTGTTCACTGTCCCATTCTGGCTCCATATCAGGTTCTAAGCACCTGTGCCAGATGCTAGGAACAAAGATATCTGACGGGAGTCTCGTCTTCAGTGGACCAGAAGTCCACTTTGCCTTCTTCTCTCCCATCTCCTCTACCCTATTTTCTGGATTGAGAAATGACAATGTGAAAGAATCTTAAAAAAAAAAAAGGGGGGGATGGTGTTTATGTTTCAAAAAATAAACCACAATAAAAATAAAAATAGAAGGAAGTACCTTACTTAACCAAGATTCTTCTTGACATTGTTTTATGATCAACTTTTCTAGAATGGCTAACGTCTTAGGAATTGGTTAGGAACAACAAAAAGATAATGCTATGGACTGAAAATGTGTTTGACAGTAAAATGCAACTGTTTTCCAGAAGGCAGCACTTCCTCCCTACCCAAAGGAAACTTCGACCATACGTTTATCCATCCAATCAACCATTTGTCATTCATTATCCATTCATGCAACTGTGATCTATGGCAACTCTGCTATGTATATTTCAGGCAAAGCACAGGCTCCAGGGTAAAAGGGATTGAGAAAAGGGAGGGAGGGAGGGAGGGAGGAAGGAAAAAAGCAAAGGGTAAGGAAAAAGCAAAGCAAAACAAAGCTGCCTGTCTTCATGGAACTTGCAGTTGAGAAGAGGAAAGATACTATTCAGTCATGTGAATACAGAATTTAAAAACTGTGATATATGCTATAAATGAACAGTCCAGGTAACTGTTGTGAGGGACCAAGGAAGGCTTCTGTTTGCGGGATTAACAGAAGAACTAGGGGTGAGCTTGGGGAATTGAGGAAGAGGAAGACCCAGATAATGAGCTGGAGAGTCAGCGAGGAACCAGATCACAGGAGGCACATCCTCACAGGACTTAAACAGACTGTCTTTCACCTAAATTGCAGGAGGGAGATGACAGATATTAATATGCTTTAAACACTAGTGTGAGAAGCTCAGATTTATATGAGTTCAAACTTTATCTTGATGTTTGTATATGTGTGTTTCTATGTATGTGTACTCATGAATCCTTATATGTGCATAGAATATCTTTAAAAGGATACAAAAGAAACTGTTAATAGCAATTGCTTCTGGGGAAGGAAACTGAGAAACTATAAGCCACGGTAAAAGAAAGACCTCATTGTCATTGCATCCTGGGGGCAGAGTGGGAAGGAAGTCAGTTGCTATTAATATTATTTTTTTTTACTGAATGAGAAAGATGCACAGGACTAAGGTGGGCAAAAATAAAATGAAAATGAAATGAAATAGAAAAGAATAGAAAAGGAAAAGCAAAATAAACAACAAAATCAACTCTACTTAATAAGGGACCAGATCCATCCCTGACTGATGCTTGCTGCCTTCACTGTGAAGGGAACAAAGTGCAAAACGCATTTCTAGGTTGTGAAAGCAGCCAAAGACCTGCACAGCCGACATTCCAGCCAAAAAACATTGGCTTGTGGGATAAAAACAAAAACAAAATGAAACAACACCAGCTTTAAGATAAGGGAAAGAGCTTGATAATATCTATGCTGGCCCCGCTCAGATGTGCCTTGAAAGACAACTGAAGGGAAAAGAAACTTTCTCCAAACTGCTACTTTCAACAGCATTTACCATCTGGAGCAGAAAAGGTCCAAACAAGCAAAATACAAGGCAGGGTAAGCACAGGCAGAAGACTGGAAAAAAGAGAGCGAGGCGGGACAGGCTTGCAAGGTCAGCAAGTCACTGAGCGGCTAAACGAGGGGGCTGAGAACCTCCTACAGTGCAGTTTGGGGCACAGGGAAAAAAAGTGATTAAAGGAGTTTTGTTTTTTCTTTCTCCCATTGTTGCTGCTGTTGTTGTTTTCCCAGAAATACCAGTTCTATCAAAGTTTTGACAATTATGAAACATGTCAGCTGATAGTGAGAATTCATCAAATGTGCCACAAATGACAAGAAATGAGAAGCCGAATCCTGAAATTGGATGGGTTTCAAAAGTCCCTGACAATCACAGCCATAAATCACCCAGGCACATCAATCTTTGGCTGCAGGAAGTTTTGCAGGGAACAAAAAACGCAAGACAAAAAGCACATGCTGAAAAGAGGTGCCACGCTCTGAATGCGAAAGGCTGATTCTCTATTGTCAGGATTGTCTCTCGAGTTACAGAGGTTGCAGTTATGCAGAGCCTAGGAGATATGTACGACTCGTCCTCTTGCCATGATGAAACAACACGGAGGTCTCCATCCAGGCAGGAGGAGAGCGGGGGCCCAAGCCCAGCCCTGCAATCTTCTTGGGATCTTGGGATCCATACTAACTCTTCTAAGAGAAGTCAGCCTCCACTTCAGAGAGGATACCACCTCCCCTGTCCAAGACACCCTCAGTGCTCCACTGAAGTGAGGACTGCAGGAGAAAACAGTATAGCCAAAGGATGTACTTCATTAGAATCCCAAGATGAAAAGCTTGGGTGATTATCACTTCTTGTTTGCACAGTCTATGGTGTAATCTTGACAAAGACTTTAAAAGGTAACAATGTCTTCTAGATGCCTCTCTTTCAACTCTGCAACTTTTATTTCTTTGAATGCAATTAAACATAACAAATGTGCCTCCCAGTTACAGGTTTTTAATAAAATATAAAATGCCACAATTTCAAAAGGGTAGAATAAACTTCTGAGATCTCTCCTTGAAGGACACAATATATTCATTCCCCCACCCATGTTGAGGAGTCTGACTTCTGTTAAGCCACGAGTAGTAACTTGACTTTTATTTGATTTTCAGCTCTGCCATAAATGCTGTTACAGTCAAACTTAATTGTTGGGGGCTGGGGTGTCTTTTATCTCTGCGGGGAAATGGTGATAGCTACTAACAACAAACATCATCTGCTGATACACCAGATTCTTGGGCTACATCTAATACCTTCAACAGTCGGTTAGTCACACATTCTAGACAGTGCCTTTTCCAAGCCCAAGAGGGTTCATTTGGAACACAGAGAACAAAATCTCAGGCATCAGACTGCCCGAAGTAATGACCCAGTGCAAGCTATGAGAATCTGGGTTACCATAAGAAAAAAAAAAAGGCACCTCTAGACCCAGAGAATAGATCAAAAACCGACTTTTTTAATAAGGTTTTTTTTTTTTAAAGAGAGAAACTACAAGCACTACTTGGGGACTTGGGGGTGGTATTCTCGAAGAACCTCAAGTGCAAAGACTAGATCTACAGTGGTCCATCCTGTGGGTCCATTTGTCTCATTGGGAAATTAAGAACGGGGAGGTATCTGGTTCCCCATGTTTAAAAGAGTTTACAAAGTCATTTCTCAACATCCTACATTATCTCAGGGAATGCTCATAATGGCCCTAACAAAGCAGCTACATTCCACAAAGGTCGAAGAACTGAAGTTTAGTGAGTTGAACAGATCTGGCTGAGGGCATGCAGCAAGGGGCTAAGCCAGTCTCAAGCCCAAACCTGATTTATCCTCATCCTCGTCTCCTTCTACCAGTGCCTGCCTTGAGTACCAGTTTCCATGAAAGTGTTAGTCACTCAGTTGTGTCTGACTTTTTGCGACCCAGTGGACTGTAGCCCACCAGGCTCCTCTGTCATGGGATTCTCCACATAAGAATAATGGAGTGGGTTACTATGCACTTCTTCAGGGGATCTTCCCGACCCAGGGATTGAACCCAGGTCCCCTACAAGGCAGGCAGATTCTTTACTCTCTGAGCCACCAGGGAAGCCCTCAGCTTCCATGAAATGTAAATCCAAAGGCAAGAAGACTCCTTTTTAACCATATAAGGCTGAGCTACAACTTCTGAGAAGCACTTGCCGTGGCACTGCAGGCCCTTAGCAATTATCCGAAGAAACCATCTGCTCCACGGGCAGTCACCATGCCCTCACACTGACACAAAGTCTTCAATCTCTCATCACCTGTTGTTGCTGTTCAGTCACCAAGTCGTATCTGACTCTTCATAACCCGTGGACTGCAGCACATCAGGCTTCCCTGTCCCTCACCATCTCCCAGAGTTTGCCCAAGTTCATGTCCGTTGCATCGTGATCACCAATATTTAGTCCAAAAAAAATTTCCCATTGCATTATCATCACTCAGATCAGTTTCTGCCTGCTTACACATAGCCAAACACGGCAAACTGGCCAGAGCTGAATTTGAAGCCGTCCTCAGCTCTCTTCCTGACTGTCCTGGGCATTATTACCTTTTATTAGTGCAATTTCAGAGTTTACAGTTATCAACAATATACAGTTAACAACACATATGAGCCAGGCTGTTGGATGTTTGAGCTTACTCTTCCATTAATAGGAATAACACAGTTTCTAAATGAATCACAGTGGGAATTTATGGTTGCCAAAAAGAAGAGGGTTTTCACCTACAAGTGAAAGTTTTACAATGAATTATGCAGCTACAACCAGAGAATAAGAGGGAGAGTTGTGACCCCAACCCTCAAAGGCCCTTGTGGGGAGGACAACAACTAAAATGCTTAAGAGTCTACAAAAATAGCAGATGGTGACAGACCCCAAAGCTTGGACCCTGAAGCAGCCTCTCTCTTCCCAGAGCTACCAATACTCCACTGATGGCCCAGAATCACTCAGCCAAAGGGCAGGGATGCATCCGGCCTCAAGGAAAAAGAAAATTCTTAATAAAAACACACTTCTGTGTTAATTGGGAGAGTACAAGGTATCTCCAGAAAACTGGATACATGTGAGAATTCTCAATGGAAAATCTAACATGCTCTATTCACCAGATGCTGTGCTTTTTACAGAACATAGGAATATGCCTACTTCATTTAGGTGGGAGTCTGAAAACCTAGTGTCTTACAATTTTCCTAAATGAAAGAAAGGAGATTAAAATATTTATTTCTCTGTACATATGGCTGATTGGTGGAGGAATCAACCACAGAAGGAAAAAATAAAAAGAAATTTTAAGTCATAAAGCTATGCATTACAAAGTAAGAGGAACTTGCCTTAATATATACATCAATATTCATTAAAAATATAAACATGTTCAGGCCATGTCAGATAGATGGTGTGTGCTAGGCAATATCCAAAGAACTTTACATACCACCTAGTTTAGGAGTTTAAAATAAGAAATTTTATAGTGATGCATTTGTAGATTCAACATTTATGAGTATAAAAAGTTAAAAAGAATAGTCTTCCAAGGGCCAGAACATATACACAAAATATGTGATTCAAAAGGTGGACCTAGGGCTTCTCTGGTGGCTTCGTGGTAAGAAATCCACCTGCTAGTGCAGGAGACATGGGTTCGATCCCTGGTCCGGGAAGATCCTGCATGCCACACGGCAACTAAGTCTGTGTGCCCCACAGCTACTGAACCAATGCTCTAGAGGCTGGGAGTGGCAACTACTAAAGCCCATGCACTTAGAGCCTGTCTCTGAAACCAGAGCAGCCACCACAACGAGAAGCCTGTGAACCAGAAGTGGAAAGTAGCCCTCGCTTGCCACAACTAGAGGAAAGCCTGTGCAGCAATGAAGACTCTGCACAGCCAAAAATAATTAACTTAAAAAAATGATTTTAAAGTAAGATGGACCCAGATCACAATGGCTTAAAACTAGAAATCAGAGAAAGAAAGTGAAGTCGCTCAGTTGTGTCCGACTCTTTACCCCATGGACTGCAGCCTACCAGGTTCCTCCATCCTGGGAGGGATTTTCTGGGCAAGAATACTGGAGTGGGTTGTCATTTCCTTCTCCAGGAGATCTTCCCAACCCAGGGATTGAACCCAGGCCTCCTGCACTGTAGGGAGACACTGTACCGTCACCACCAGAGAGAAAAATGACAAAAGGTGAACTCAGGTCTGGCTCTTTCACATATGAGCTGTGAAACCATAGGGTAACTGACTTCTCCAAGAGACAGTCTATCTGTCCCCAAAATGAAACTCTTGACAACGCTAAATTTCTATGATGAACCACGTGGCACAAAGGAAATGCTGAATAAATCTCGCTGATTATTCATCTGTGGATAAACGTTGACTTGAATATCCTAAGACAAAGAGTCAGTAGGCGTGGTCTTTAGCAAGTCAGCATGCCCAACCAAGACTCAACATCTTCACTCCTTTTCCTGCTCTTGACAAATGCTACCCGGTATTGACTTCAGCTGCAAAGTAGATAGAGCTCTCAGTGTGGGCAACGTACTGCCTGCTCCTTATTGATTCTGAGCACAAATATTTTCCCACAAGTATTGTTTACTCTCCCCCAGGTTAAATTACAAGTTCAACCAAACTCTGAAAACACATCATTTAAACTTCACCAAACAGTTCTGGACCCCACACCATGTGGGTGGCCTGAATTTCTGCACACTGTCAAAACTTAAGAATGATATGTTTATCCAGAAAATTCCCAGGAATATTTCCTCCTGAAAGTTGCCAAAGTATTTAGCTCTCAATCTGATAATGATCAGATTTAAGCCTGGGCTTTTCTCCCAGAGACACTTAGAATATCTTCCTCAAAGAAAATAACCACAGTGTGGGTCATGCAAGTCCAAGATTTTGTGAGAAAGATTTCCTTCTGCTCCGTGTCTTCCCAGATGCACAGAAGTTAAGGATATAAAAACCAACCTGAGCAGGGCAGATTCAAGGTGCTGAGAGCAAATGGGAAAAGAAATACCAGAGGGACAAATAGCAGGATTCAGAAAAGAAAAATGTCTATACCATACAAACAAGAATTAAACCACCTAGGAGCACATATTCTCTTATCAGGAATATCATCATCTAGATCCCAGGTCTATAGTTTAGAAAGAGAAATTAGAGTTCTCTGGACCTCCCTGATGGTTCAGCGAGTAAAGAATCCACCTACAATGCAGGAGACACATCTATCCCTGGGTCAGGAAGATCCTCTGGAGAAAGAAATGGCGACCCACTCCAGTATTCTTGCCTGGGAAATCCCTTGGACAGAGGAGCCTGGCGGGCTACAGTCCATGGGGTTGCAAAGAGTCACACATGACTGAGTGCCTAAAAACCCGGGTCTTGGTTTCTGTTTCCAGAAAGTATAATTCTTCTTTTCTCCTCTCCCTTCCCCAAGTAAAGGGGGGATGAAAACATAGAGTAAGAAATAAAAAAGGGACACCTGACCACTTTCACTGCTCAGTTTGTAAAGGTCTTCGAAGTGACTAAATGCTTCCCTTCTCCCCATGGGCATTTGTACCATGAAGGAGGATGCACATAATGCTGGATCTGCATCTAATGATGCAGAGGGCGTCACTAGTCAGCATGAGCGCAGATGGAAGAGAAAGGTCCAAGGGTGTCACAGCTGAGAGCGACGGACAAGGATGGACAGGAGAGGTCCTGCCTAGTCTAAATGGGGAACAGGCGGGGGAGGAAACAGCAGCTACGCACTGACAGCTAACGGCAGATGAGTAAGAATCTGGGTCTGGAGTTTCCACAGCTTCTAACTTTTCGTCCAACAGAAGCCAGAAATTTGGCTTTGATTTTTTTTTTTAATGAAAAATCTTCAGTTAAAGTCAGCAAATAATTCAAAATTAAAAGGCTTTAGAGCCAATAAAACTCCTCAGTGGACAGTCTTTGACTTTTGAACTCTAATGTCTACTTCCCCTCGACTAAACTCATCTTCATCAGACCACCCATGTTGTAACTAAAAATGTACTTTTTATACCTCTCCATACCTGACCCTCAAAGAGAAGGTCATTTCTTTTTTTTCACGTATTTACCCTTTTTCTGGTGGTGGTAGTAGGAACAACTGAGGTCTACTCTCTTGGTAAGTTTCAAGTATGCAACACACTATTATTAACTAAGCTTACCATGTTGCACATGAAATTCCCAGAACTTATTCATCTTACAACTGAAAGTTTATACCCGTTGACCTACATGTCCTCATTTCCCCCCCCACCCAGCTCCTGACAACCACAATTCTACTTACTGATTCTATGAGTATGACTTATTTAGACTCCATACATACCATACAGTATTTGTCTTTCTCCATCTAGATTATTTCACTGAGCATAATACTCTCAAGGTTTGTCCATATTGTTGCAAATTACAGGAATTCTTTCTTTGTTATGGCTGAATGGTATTGCACTGTATTCACATACCCCATTTTAAATTTCCATCCACTGATGTACACTTGCTGCTGCTGCTGCCAAGTCGCTTCAGTCGTGTCTGACTCTATGCGACCCCATAGATGGCAGCCCAACAGGCTCCCCCATGCCTGGGGCTCTCCAGGCAAGAACACTGGAGTGGGTTGCCATTTCCTTCTCCAATGCACTTAGCTTGTTTTTATATCTTGGCTACTGTGAAAAATGTGGCAATGAACATAGGAGTGTAGCTATCTGTTTGTGAAACTGATTTCATTTCACTTGAGTATATACCCAGAAGTGAGATTGCTGAGTCACATGATAGCTTTTTTTTTTTTTAATTTTTGAGAAACCTCCATACTGGCTGTTTTCCATAATGGTCGTACCAACTTAGATGTCCACCAACAGTGCACAAGAGTTCCCTTTTCTTAAGGTTAAATTTCAACATCAACTTTGACACTTCTTTATGATTCAGGCTTTGCTGAAGATGATGGTTCAATTTTCAAAAACTTTTACACAAGGTGATGGTTGTGACATTGGTAGCTTTAAACTGGCCATGATGGAAGAATGTGTACCACTCAAACTGGCAACAGTACAAACTACAGTTCTTCCTCAACCCTAAAGCCACTTGTGAAACACTGACCAGGCACCATGCTTATGACGTGCCATCTAAGGGGCCACAGTCTTTAAGTCACTGGCTGAACAAGTAGGTTGAGAATAAAATGAATGCACCAGGTTAACTGGAATGCTCATGTAAAATGAAGTAAACTGTTGGGTTTCCTCTAATCCAGTGGTCCTCAGAGCACAGTTTCTGGAGCAGAGGCAGCAACATCTCCTGAGAATTTGCTAGAAACTCCAATTCTCAGGCTCCCCCTACCCTCAGTGAATCAGAAACATGGGGGCCAGGGCCAGCAACCTATAGCAGGAAGCCCTCCAGGTGATTCTGATGCCCATGGCTGTTTGAGAACCACAGCTTTCAGACAATACAGATTTGTCTCAGGGTCCGTGCTCACTTTCATGACTCTACCATAATCCAGTATCTTTAAGATCCCATTAAGGTTCCATAGTATCTTTCATACACAGTGGGAATTTAACTTTTAAGCTAAACTGAAATTGTATTCCCAAGTATATAATTTCATTAATAACCAGGCATCAGGTGTAAATTTAGTAGCTCTCAAATGAAAATTCTATGTACACTTCTTTCCACTTCAACCTCTTTAATTACAAAACATATCACTTTAGGAAAAGGCAGCACCAATTCAGTTTACAACTTATTACAAGAAAATCTAAGGCAGGGTTGCTACCCATGTGGCTGTCAAGAGTCCTTGAAGTAACTTTAAGTATTTATACCCACTGCGATTCCTCAAATACCTCCCCAGTCTCTGTTCTTTCATGACAGATCAGTCTACATATTTGTAAAGACTGCCTTGCTGCTGTAACATATGAGGTTGAGATCTTTCCATTCTAGACTGTCCTAATCCTTTGGCTGTTTGTAAATTTAGTACTTTTTTTCCCCCCTGTTGTCCAGTGCTCAGAAATCTTTCGTAACAAAAAGAAATGTTAAAATGGTATTGATGATCACACTATATGAACTGTATCAACATTCAGGTCTTTGTGTCAAGAACATCATCAAAATGTGTATATTCAGATTCAGGGCATGGTTTCTACCTCTAAGGAACACTTCCTCAATTCAATGTCTCATTTGTTGAAAGAAAAGGTTGTATCTTCTAAAACAACTCTACTTTCTCTGATTCTGCACAACATGCATGTATTAGCAAACTCCATATGCATGCTTTCCTGCTGCCTCAGAAGGTAAAGAATCTGCCTGCAATGTGGGGGACCTGGGTTCAATCTCTGGGTCAGGAAGATGCCTTGAAGAACAGAACAGCTATCCACTCCAGTATTCTTACCTGGAGAATTTCATGGGCAGAGGAGCCTGGCAGGCTACAGTCCATGGGGTCGCAAAAGTTGGGACAGGACTGAGCAGCTTTTCACTTTCACTTCATGCATGCTAGGTAGTTGTTGCGTTGAACCATCACTATATAATTTTAATCATGTTACAAAAAAGGTGAACAGAATCTAAAGATTAATTGGGAATAGGAGACAAACTGAGAATGATGATAATAATACAAATAATAACGCAAGAGCAGAGTAAGATTTATCCAACATCCATTATAATGGATGTAGGACTCAGATTATTCAGATGGCAGAATACTCTATCCCCAATGTATTGGGTTGCTCTTCTAAACATATCATTTTTAAAGAGGCAGTTCTTCGTGTACTTTGTTCATTCTTGACACAATTTCTAGAAGTGACCTAGTTTAATTTCCAGTCCCTTTGGAGTCTTGCTGTGGGTGATTCTAAGACAATCCCCCAAAGGTACTATCATTTTTTTTTAAAGGAAGCTTTGCATTAGGGACACGTTTCCTTGGTTACCAGCATCACAAGCATATGTGCCATTTCAAACATTTCCTTCCAGCTATCTTAAGACAACATTTCTGGAACCTGAGCAGAGTCTATCTGCTTCTCAAAGAAAGCCTGATAAAGTCCGATAGCATCTCTCAGAGTTCTAGATGGAGGGCTGGTTATTTGCAGGCAAAGAAACAACTGCAGCCCTGATGGTGACAGAAAAGCAAAATGGCATTATATCACACAGATTTAAATGTGACAGTGTCCCGGCTTCACACACACACATCCAAAGTCACAGCGGTCCTGATGACAGGCAGCACTGTGGGACGGGGTAGCACCGGACAAAATTCTCACCTGTTGCGTTCCTGATGGGGTCTACATTTCAGGCTACTTTGACATTCAGGATAACCACCAATTCACATAGGGGACTGGGTCAGGGACCTCTCTAATCCTATCCTTGCCAAAGGCTGCAGAGGCAGGAGAAATAACTGCACCAATGGCCAAAGCATGACACCCATCATGCTGTTAGGACACAGGGAAGTCACTGTAGGGCAAGCAGGGCAGCTCCATCAGAAAAGTAGAACCAGAAACTGTCCCCCTAACCCAAACATTAACAACAAAAGGTGACTTTATAAAGCTAAAAAGTTTTCACAATTTTTAAGGAAAATAGCTAAGTTAGAAATGATAAAACTACACCAGATGATTTGGAAAGCATGGTTTCTGACAATATGTTTAGTATCATGTTAAAATAGAGCATTCAGTGGTAAAGAATCTGTCTGCAATGCAGGAGACCTGGGTTCAATCCCTGGGTTGGGAAGATCCCCTGGAGAAGGGAACGGCTACCCACTCCAGTATTCTTGCCTGGAGAATTCCATGGACAGAGCAGTTCTGGCGGGCTACAGTCCATAGGATCACAAAGAGTGGGACATGACTTAGCGACTGAGAGAAAGCATGCAAAATAGAACATTACAAAAGGATCTTAACAAAAACAGAGCATGACTTTTGTGGGAGGGAGGATGGGAAGTAAAGAATAGAAAGGGAATGGACATGTTTTGAATACCAACCCCGGACAGGTTAGAACTGGACTCGGGTTTTCATCCAAAGTGTAACTTAACCCTGAAACTCTCCCATGCAATGCGCACTGCCATCCTAACTTGCAAACAGGAGCCTGGAGCTCAGAGGTCCTGAGTCATTTCCAAGAGCCCATGAGTGGCAGTGCTGGGAAGTCAACTGCATCTGAAGCCATGAAAAGTCAATGTATTTTCCAAAACCATACTCTATTTATCGCTGCAAATCCACTAACAATACAGCTATTGTAAATTTTAAATTTAAATACAGCTGTTGTAAATTTTAAAAATAAATTTGCCTTTTTTTTAAGTTTAAACTGTGTAAACTTCTAAACTGTAACTTTAGGATTATCATTTCTTCCTAATCTAGAATTTTTAGAGGAAAAAATAGAAAAAAATTGATGTTAAAATGAAAATGTCCCCCAGAAAAATGATTTCAGATGTAACTTCTATAACTCAATTAAAACAAACAGACACACACACAAACACACCAGTAAATCCAAAACTCAACAGTCACAGTTTTTTAGTACAATATTTAAAACCGTATCATCATCAGAAACATGATTTCTTTCACCACATAGTTATGGGAATGACCACACTTGGAATCTAAATTGAACATTTCTCTGAATTTATAAATACTCTGCATTTGAACCTCTTTCAAGTTAAAAAAAAAAAACAATAACAGAAAGTTGACATGATGGCTCCTGTAGGAATGTTCTACTTTTTCAGCATGAGAAGTTGAATTTCATGGATTCATGAGAACAGATCCTATAACCTCTCTGTGACCTCTGGAGATACCTTCCTCCATCCCTGTCCCTACAGCAGTCTGAGTGTTAGCCCTTATCTCATTAAGCCTTACAAACAAAAGCACTTAACCAGTTATGACCCATCTTACTATTATTTCTCTTGCCTCCCTGACTCTGTATTTCTCTCTCTCTCTCTCCTCTTTTTTTTTTTTTTTGGTTCATGTCTCTGTGGCTTCCAAATCTATATTCTTAAAATTCCAACTCACTCCTAAATTCCACTTTCAAAATGCCAGAAGGCTAACAGATATCCTCATCCACACACAGCCCTGGGCCCTTCAAATTTGACATGTCTCACCATATGATCTGCCACCAGAATCCTAAGTGTCCTTAGGGATACCATACCCCTGTCCAGCCAGAAACCTCAGAGGTCCCTCTGGTTCCCTCAGCCTTTCTCATGCCCCACACCCTATCCGATCCACTGTCTAAATGCCTCTCGGCTGCCTCCCCTCTTCTGCATCCTCCTAGGCCTCACTTTAGAGCCTCACTCATCTCCTGCCTGGAGCACTGAAATGATATCACACCTTATCTCTAAGCTGGACCCTTTCCCGCTGCATTCCACCACCAGACTGGTAATTCTAAATCACTTGTCTGATTCATAGGGCTCTCACC
The DNA here is from genome assembly GCF_019320065.1 of Cervus canadensis. NCBI lineage: Eukaryota > Metazoa > Chordata > Mammalia > Artiodactyla > Cervidae > Cervus > Cervus canadensis. Next base: position 44,041,344 of record NC_057397.1, on the reverse strand, counting down.
GGACAAGACCCTGATGCTGGGAAAGATTGAGGGCAGGAGGAGACAGGAGAGACAGAGGATGAGACGGTTAGACAGTGTCACAGACTCAACGGACGTGAATTTGAGCAAACTCTGTGAGATAGTGAAGGACAGGGAAGCCTGGTGAGCTGCAGGCCATGGGGTCACAAACAGTTGGACATGACTTAGTGACTGAACAAGAATAGCATCTGACTCACCAAACACTTTACAATAGTAATTTCACTGAAGTTGGACAGGGTAGAATTATGGGAACATTTTGCTTTGGGGATCAATTTATTCCAACTGTTTCTATTCAATGTTTCTGTTTTTAATGGACAAATGTTACTTTTGTGATCATCAGTAAGGACAAAAAAACATACACACTGAATGAGGCAACAGGCCCACCATGAAGAACTCTCAGCTTTACACACAAGGCCCTAGGCCACGGTCTCCATTACCTCCTCGGTTCATCTTCCCCACCTGACCACCCAAACCCTCGAGTCACAACACCCCTTTCTCCAGTGCTCTTTTGAACCCGCAAGACTTTGCCAACTCTGTTCCCTATTCCTGCAATACTCTTCTTCCAAGTGAACTTCTATCTTCTTCCCGTCTTAACTTTCTGTGTTAAAAATCTGCTTTATCATAGCCAGGCTAAGTCAATGACAATCTCTGGGGAAGAAACCAGGCAATCCAAATTTTGCTCCCCAAGAGACGCTTATATTCAAGCAAGAGTAGGAAACATTGGCCTCAAAAAATCCTTGCAAGAAACTGACAAAGGGAATTTAAATTCCTACCTCAGCATCATTTTACAGGTCATATTTCCTAACTTTATGATCAATGCAGATGGCTCTCTTCAAACTTTTCTCCAGAATATTCTAAGGAAAACACCTGTATGAAATAAACAAGCCTCCCACTGACCTTGAGATGTACAAGTATGCATTAGGGAAAGGTATGAGAGGTGGCCATGAGCATGCACAGGTATACACATGGACACACGCATACACACACATCTAAACACCAATGCCTGCCCTCAAGCACTTTATAACTTTCAGGTGAAAAGATGCTGAAAAGCAATCCACTCTTAACAACAAATCAGAAAAGGGGGCTCTGTGTTTATTTTCTGTTATACACACACACTTTAATGATCTGACTGCTCCAATGCAGCCTGCATGCATACTGTTGAGTATGCTCTGCCTAATTTTACACATTAGTTAAAACCAAATATGAGTTCTCCACTGAAAACTGAAAGGTCCAAAATCTATTATCGTCTCCATAACCAGCTGGCTAAGTATCCTTGGATGAGTCAGTTTTTAGTCTTTCAATTGTCCTCCTTTGAAACAATTCCAGCTATCTCATTATATCAAGAAGAGATTTTAAAGGAAGTTTAAAAAAAAAAAAATTCAAAAAGAACTTGAGTTCTGGGTCCCAAAAGCATTTTGTTTTAATGCAGGAGAGAGAGAGATAAATCCTAACAGTATTTAAAACATAATGTTTAAAAAAAAAACAAAAACAATTTGCTGCATAAAGACAAATCACAAAAAGAACGACTTGTATTGGAGATTTATTTGCTCCCTTAATAAATAAAATGCAAATTCAGTTTAAATATATAAGGCAGGGAAGCAGGCAGGGGGCAAGAACTCAGTAATTATCAAGGCCTGCCATCCACTCTTTGTTTGACCCTTATTTTGACACAGCCTCCAGGACTTCTCTCAGCTAGCAGCCTAATTAAACTAGGTGATTTTAATTTTCATTTATGATCCAGCCAGTCCCCTTCTTCCAAACTTGCATTCATTGAGGATCTAGCTACACACAGGACACCTCCCACTTATAAGAGCACTTGTTGTTGACTGAGCCCTGACTGTGCCCTGGGGCCCTGTGCTCTCTGCTGCTCTTAACAACTATGCATGGGATGGGGTGGGGAGGGAGGCGGGAGGCGGGATCGGGATGGGGAACACATGCAAATCCATGGCTGATTCATGTCAGTGTATGGCAAAAACCACTACAATACTGTAAAGTAATTAGCCTCCAACTAATAAACATAAATGAAAAAAAAAAACAAAAACAACTATGCATGGTAGAGATTACTCCTCCCTCTTGCTAAGAGGACATCCAAGAAGTAAATTTGAGATTTGAAGTTAGCCCTGTCTCATGTCAAGCCATTACTCTTTGTCTTGTTCACTTGGGTTGCTATAGCACAAATGCCATAAACTGGGTGGCTTGTAACAATGGACATATATCTCTCATGGTTCTTGGAGGCTGAGAAATACAAGATCAAAGCTCTGGCAGAGTCTGGTGTCTCCTAAGAATCCATTCTGTAGTTCTTAGACTGCTGTGTTCTCGCTGTGTCCTCACACAAGAGGCCAGGGGTCTCTCTGGGGTCTCTTTTATAAGGACTCTAATCCTACTCACAAGAGCTCCACCCTCATGACCTAACCACCTTGCAAAGGACCCCACCTCCAAATACCGCCCCACTGGGGATTATGTTTCAACATGAAATTTGAAGGGTACACAATGTTTACAGCACTCTTCATTAAACCATACCAAAACGATCCTAAGATGCCTGCTCACTCTCCGCCCTCACCCATTTTCCATAAAGGACTCTTTGAACACTGACCATGACCTGAACATCCAGCTCCCCTGTCTTAGCCTCCTTCCTTTGAGACGGACAATTTGTTCCTTTCATGGACCTTGCTGTAGCCAGAAAAGGTCTTGTTAATTTATTGAATTCTCTATCTTCTCTACATACACACCAAGAAGAAGAACACAGGTCCCTTTAGGGCAGTGGCTTTGAATGTCTAGTTCACTCTCCCATATCTTACTATCTGGAACACGGGGCTTAAAAAATATTTGTAGGGATGAATAAATAACTCATCAGATTTTTTGTGGCATCATCTCATTCCAAACAGTGGAAGATAATATATATATATATATATATATGTATGTATATATTTTCTTTTTTAATGTATGCTGGGCTAGACATGCCCAGATATTTTATGTCGTGATTCTTTCTTTCACTCTAAAGGTAAGCCTATATTCTGTTTCAACATTAAGAACCAGGAAATACAATGAAAAGACCACCAACTGGAAATATCAAGTCAAAACTGCCAGGAAAAAAATGAGAATTTTTGAAGAAAATGCTGATGAAGTGTTTTCACTGAACCCCCAAGCAGGTGCCAATAATTCACAAGAATTCTGAGTGAAGGTGAAAGGTCTGAAACTTCCTTCAACTGGGCAGGTGGGAGGGAGCAGTGACTAAGCAGGCTTGATGGTTTTTTTCAAAAAATAAATGAACACACCAAAAACACAAAACCCTTAAAGCAGAGAAGCCGATAAGAGCACTTCTACTATTGGTCTTTACTACATTAGCATTTTCACCGCATTTTCATCCTGCAGTGTGGTTACATTTCAAAACCTCTGTGACGGCACAACAGCCCCCAAAAAACACACAGCCCAGTAATGTTGAAAATGCTGTTTGATGAAGAAGCTTTCTGGCTCAGGAAAATCTCAAATGAGAAGTAGAAAGCGCCAACGTTTGACCTCTGAAACCTTCCTTCTTATTACAGTAAGAAACCAGAGTTTGGAGTGGGGGTGCGTGTGTGTGTGTGCGTGCGTGCATGTTTTAAACATTTTAAACAAACTGCTCTGTCATCAAAAAAAAAAAAAAAAAACCCTGGTGACTAGTCCTCAAACCACAGATTCACACAAACCCCCACAGAAACTCTCTCTTCCTACAAGTATCTCCATTGCCCAGAGATGGCAGCCCCAAGGGTAATTAAAATGATGGATGCTTGCAGGAAACTACCTTTACGTATCTTTGTGAAATTACCTTTTGGTAACCTTGGGAGCTGAGGATAGGAGGAGATGGTAGGCACATTGGTTGGAGTTACTAATTATTTCAAACATCTCCCCTTCATCACCTCTTTCCCTTTGTCTATGTTTTGCTTTGTTTCCAAAAACTGGATTGCAAGCCTACTAGGGCTGTGTTCAACTCTTATCAGTAGAAGTTTCCTTTAGGTTTCTTTCAAGATCACCCATGCTACCGTGTTCTTCCAGACCCAGGATTGCAGAAAAGCCTGTGAGGCACCCAAAAGCCCTCTATCTCTTCTCTCCTCCCAGTTCGTGTAGCTTCGATTAAAGCTCTTACCACATTCTGCCCCACTTCCAGAAGTTTTACCTCCTCCAGCAGACTAGAAGCTCCCAGGGGCAAAGAACCCTCTCATTCCTCACAGTACAGAGGATAAGGACTAACAAAGCATCTGTGAATGGAATGGCCCGTCCTTGTTCAGTAAATCCTTGGACTGTTTTTGTCCATTCTTCACATGAGTTTCGGTGGCTGAGCCCCTAAATTTCCAACCCTGGCGCTTCTCCAAACTCAGGCCTGACCCAGACTCCAGGAGAGGATTCAGGCTCCAAGTCACAAATTTTCCAGTCTGTCAGAGTTAGGTTATAGTAGGGAATCCCAATCTTGGGCAAAGCAAGCACTCTTAGCAGGTGTGAAATCGGGAGAAGTGAACAGACACATTGTTGCAAAAGTATAAAACAAAAAGCCATTTCTAAACAGCAGCTGACTTATTATAACTTTTTATCCAGAACAGATTAGAGAGTGACTGAAAGTATCTGTGTGGACATTCCACAGCTACAATAAAAAAAAAAAAAAAATACCTTGAGACTTCCTTGGTGGTCCAGTAGCTAGGATTGCATGCTCCCAATCCAAGGGGCCCAGGTTCAATTCGTAGTCAGGGAACTAGGTCCCACATGTGGCAACTAATACCCAGCGCAGCCAAATAAATAAATTAAATAAACATTAAAATAAGAAAACATGGAGACCTCAAGTCTGAAAAACACTGCGATTTCCTCCTCTAGGCATCAGGGAGGTGATATCATGCAGGGTGAAAAATCCAGACTTTGAAATCATTCAGTCTTGGCCTCTAATTCCCACACAGAACCAGTATGAGGTGGTCAAATCATCTGCCCTCAATTAATCTTTTCAAACTCTAGCACCTACTGTGTGCCAAGAACCTTTCAAGGTGTGGGAGACACAGCAAGGAACAAAAGAGATTAAAGTCCCTGCCTGAAAACAACAAGGTAGGGATTCAAACCCCTGCCTCACTGGGATCCTTATCTCACTGGGCTATTGTAAGAATTCCACACCAAGAACTAGAGGTGAAGCCCTTAGAACAGGGTCTGGCAATTGAATCACGCTCCCACAGTGAATGGTAGCTGTTAATTAAAGCTGGAAATGTCAGTTCCTACAAGTTGCAGAAAATACAGTGGGTGTATTTAAAAAAAAAGATACAGTGCCCATATGTGACTTGTGACACTCCATGTGCACCACTGAAGTCAGGTTGGGTGAGGAGATTTGCCGGCTACAAGGATGAGGACTATAGTCCTCTCTCCTCTTTCCCCATTAAGGTTGGGGACACCAAAGTGGTCTTTGATACTTAGAATGCAGGAAGGAACTCTAAGAAATTGTGGTCCTTGCATCAAAGGATGGAGAAGGAAATGGAAACCCACTCCAGTATTCTTGCCTGGAGAATCCTGTGGACAGAGGAGCCTGGTGGGCTGCCGTCTATGGGGTTGGCCAGAGTCGGACACGACTGAAGCGACTTAGCAGCAGCAGCATCAAAGAACATCCGAAAATCATCTGCCAAGGTGCTCTGGGTATGTGTATCAATAACCCTTCTCTTGAACCTTTCACTTCAATCACAAGAGGCTTGTTAAGTGTCCCCTGAATCTGCCTTGTCCTTTAATCCCACCATGCCTCTGCCCAGCTCTTCCTGCTGCGAGGTATGCCCTTCCCTCTGCTCCCTGCCTTGACATACCTGCCATAACTCCACCCATCCTTGAAGACCAAGTTCCTGCAAAGCACAACTGAAGCCTTCCTGAACTCCAAGATGGACAGCTGGTTCTCTCACTTCTGCCCCTCTGAAGACTTATCACAGCCCCACCTATGGATTATTCTGATTTGTTTCACGTCCATTCTGTCATTAGACTACTCTGCTTGAATGCCCAATATCAAATTTAAGGCAACAGGTACCCATCATTGCTCATTTATTCAGAAAGTAATTTATTGAGCTCTGACTTTGCAGCACATTCGGTTCCAGTACGCTAGGTATATGGCAATGAATCCAGCAGCCCCAAATGCCTGCCTGCCCGGTGGAACTGCAGTCCTCATGGAGAAAGTGCTCCTCACCTCCCTCTGCCCACCACCCTTCTCACCAGAGCAGCCTGACCACCCACAACAAGAATTCCAGGCAGAGCAGCGGCTATGCATGGCATGTTTTCATGAATAAATAAATCATCCTGACTTACAAGTTCTCTGAAATGTGAAGCAAACCCAATGCCTAAAGCCATGACTGTTGCCCTGGGCTATCACCACCAAGTCCCACCTTCTTACGTCACTGCCTTGGTGATTTGGATCCGTTTTTTAAATAAAGTCATACTTTATCCATCTAAAATCAAACTTGATGCCTGTGGGGAAGGAGGCAGAAGTATTACCCAGCAAAGAGATCTTCCCAGCTGAGATGAACTACCCTCGCAAGGGCCCCATCCAGATTTTACTTCCTGAAGCTTTCACTGGTTAAGACCATCTGATAGGACTTTTGTCTCCATGCTGAATTTCCTCAGTACCTTTACACAGTGCCCCCTGCATCACACAAGCCTTCACTTATTTATTTACGTCTTTATTTATTTACTTATTTCAGTTATTTACATACTGCCTGAGCACTGTGCCTGGCTCTTTCACACATGGATGTATTTTTCTTTCAACTTCACCACCAGGTCCATGATTATAGAAATGCCCTCTGCGGTCACAACACCTTTCACAGTGTGAACATACAGCAGGTGCTCAATAAGTGCTTGTTACATTTCACTTTGTGAAATCATTCCTTACACTTCAGCTATCATGGGTGGGTATGGGGGGGGTGGTGCAACTATACATCTCCCCCAAACAGGTAAACGTCTAACTCACTTCCAGAAAGGGAACAACACAAAATTTCCAAAAAGACAAACTATCCAAAGAATAAACAATACTGGCCATGTGGGGCTTCACATGATCTCATCAACTTTTTCTTGTCTGTTAAAAGCTAACATATAACTAGTTTACATCCATTTGTTGTGGAACTGTGATTCCAAGTGGTCCTTCAAAAATTGTGGTTTGCTGGTCTCTCCTTCTTAACCTTAAAATGACTGTAATCAAATCTCAGGATTACTGGGACTTCCCTGAGGTCCCAGTGGTCAAGATTCTGTGCTTCTAACATAGAGGACACAGGTTCAACCCCTGGTTGGGGAACTAAGATCCCACCTGCTGTGTGGTGCAAGCAAAAGTAAAATAAAATTTAAAAAAAATAAAACTTTAAACCTCAAGATTACTGTATAAAGAAGACTGAAGTGGACTGCTAGGTTTCTTCTCCTCTTTAACATTTTCTATGCCCTTACTATTTTTAGCAACTTTGTAGAACTACTTGTGTGATCTCACTGGAGTAGGTTGCCATGCCCTCCCATCAGGGGATCTTCCTGATCCAGAGATTGAATCCGTGTTTCCGCCTGCAATGTAGGAGACCCCGGTTCGATTCCTGGGTTGGGAAGATCCCCTGGACAAGGGATAGGCTACCCACTCCGGTATTCTTGGGCTTCCCTTGTGGCTCTGCTGGTAAAGAATCCACCTGCAATGTGGGAGACCTGAGTTCGATCCCTGAGTTGGGAAGATCCCCTGGAGAAGTGAAAGGCTACCCACTCCAGTATTCTGGCCTGGAGAATTCCAATGACAGTAAAGTCCCTGTGGTCACAAAGAGTTGGACACGACTGAGTGACTTTCACTTTCACTTTTCTTATGTCTACTGCACTGGTAGGCAGGTTCTTTACCACTAGCACCACCTGAGAAGTCCTGTGTGATCTCATTTAACATCAAAATAACCCCCATGGGGCTGGTTCTTCTATGGATCCCATTTTACAGCTGATGAAATGGAGATTCAGAAAAGGGTAAGTTACACAGCTAAGAACTGGCCAGTCAAACCAAGAGCTTCTAGCCCCACAGCCCATATACTGTAAAGAAGACTATAATGCCCATATACTATGCCAGGAGTCAGAAAACTTTGGCCTGAGGCCCAAATCTGGCCTACCACATGTATTTATAAACAAAGTTTTATTGGAACATGGAAAGCTCATTTGTTTATATATGGTCTCTGACTGTTTTCATGTATCAATGGCAGAGTTGAGTCACTTCAACAGGACTATGGCACACAAAGCCTAAAATATTTACTATCTGTCAACAAATCTGAGAACAAATCTGCCAACCCCTGGTCCTGGCTACACTGGCAAAGATAAAATGTTTAACTCATAACAATCCCCTAAAAGTCTCAACATATCGTTCACAAAGTACAGAGCCAGCAATAAAAACGGAAGCTTTCCAGTGACCTTAAAAATCCCGAGTGGGAATAGTCTTTGCGAGTTGTCTGCCTTCTGTGTCTAAATTATAAGTGGAGCGTGGCATTAGTAAATGCCTTACAACTCCAGCTCCCATCCAGAAATAAATGTACTCGGAATATCAGAAGTATTTGTTGCTTGCAGAACTGTCCAGTAGCAAGGAAACTGCCTCTTAGTCAAAGAGCAATAGAAGATTATTTATCGAGTCCCTATGCAAAATATTATACTCAGATCTACACACACCAGGGCAAGAAAGTACAAGTTCAATATAAAGGACAGATGGGATGTTAGTAGTGGTATGAACCTTTCTTCATTCAAGTTCTTACACCACTGAAAATTAGAGAAAGATTCTACGGTATCCCCAAATAGGCAGTCAGGGCACGCAGAAAATATATAACGTGACACTGCTTTGCCTGTGATGAAGGCCGCAATGTAACTTTACCTGGAACCTCATTCACCATCCTCTCCTCTTTAACAATCAGCCTCTCATCCTGTTCCGTCCATCTGTGAATGTCTCCCTTCAGACTGAAAGCTCAGTTCCTTTCTCCCCATGCGTGCTAAGTCGCTTTAGTCATGCCTGACCCTGTGACCCTATGGACCACAGCCCTCCAGGCTCCTCTGTCCGTGAGATTCTCCAGTCAAGAATACTGGAGTGAGTTGCCATGCCCTCCTCCAGGGGATCTTCCTGACCCGCGGACTGAACCCGCGTCTCTTATGTCACCTGCGTTGGCAGTGGGTTACTTCCCACTAGTGCCGCCTGGGAAGTCCCCCTTCCTCCCCACCCACCATACACAGTAGGTATCTGAGTCCCTGTACCAAATCCATCCCTTCTTTCTATTCCTGCTGCCTTCTGGCTTATTCTTTTTTTTTCAGCCAAGCCAGGATCTTGAGGCCCTATCACATCCTACTCCAGTTCCCACTGGGTCACAAGTTTCTAGAACCACGTCCAGTCCCCCATTCACACATCTTCCTGACCCCTCATGGACCCAGAATGAAGGCAAATTCTTGACCCTGTGAATTCAAGGACTAACAGAGGAAGTTTAGCGAGCTAGGATGCATGCTTTGCTGTGATTGTTGTTCAATTGCTAAGTTGTATCTGACTCTTTGTGACCCACAGACTGCAGCACAGGGGTTAGTGACCTAAGATGAGTACTCTAGGCCCATCAGTTTAGCAAAGGCCAGCTGGAAAGCTTAAAGGAATACACAGAAAAAATAAAAAATTAAGCAATACAAAATGACAGCTCATACTGATTGAGCTTCCATACTGGGCTAGGTCAGCTGTGTTCACTTTGCAGACAGGAACTGACTCTTGCCTGCCCCCAGCAAAGAACTGGAACATCTGCTGCGCCAAGGAGGGCAGGGAGGCTGAGGGGCAGTGGGTAAGTGATGGGGCAGGAGTTCAGACCAAACCGGGTAGACTGCAGAGCCCACCCCCCACTCCACTGCCCCCTGCTTCCACTACCTCTGAATTCTTCAATACTTTGAAATCCTCCTGACTTTTAGAAAATTAAGCCGAGAATTACTTTTATATACTTCCCTTGCAAAGCTGAAAACTCCTGGAGGGCAGCAGTTTAGTTTTATTAATCTGTGGACTTCCTCAAATACCCAGCCTGGTACCCAGCTGGAGGAACAAAGGGATATTCCCTCCTCCAGGAATTCTAATAGATGAATGAAAAAGAAAAGATCGTTCAGAAAAAAATCCATCAACAGAATACCCCTAAGAGGTCTTTCTTTGTGACTTGTTTATACCCCAACATATATCCACTGGGACTTCCTGAAAATAATTTTGAAGTAACAAAAACCATGAAAAATTAGCTGCCAGATTTGGAATGGTGAGTTACTGCGGAGGAGGAGGAACTAAAGGAATGGCCACATAGGGCGACTAGACTTCCTAAGGAGAGTAATTCATCTCACTCCAAAAAAATGGGCTAAAGCCGCTGCTCTCAACCCTGGCTGCACACTGGAATCGCCTGGGGAAGTTTTAAAAATTCTGAGAGCTGGGCCAAGCTCAGACCAAGCACATCCAACTCTCTGGGGGTGGGCTCCAGTTATCTCTGGTTTTTAAAGCTCTCCAGGGGGGTCCAGCAGGCAGCCAAAGTAAAAACTGCTGGAGTGAAGGGACCTTTCTGGGAATCCTGGCTCCACCAATTACAAATCATGTCACCTGGACCAAGGTGCTCTTCGCTCGTCCTTCTCCTGCAAGCCTCAAACAATCCCTTACAAGCTCCAGGACTGCAGCTCAATCCCCACCCCTTATAAAACGGGAATTCTTCCAGTACTTAACCCTCATAGGAGTACTGTCAGAACTGAATGAGGATACATTTAACTTCTCAGAACAGTGACCAGCAGATGGAAGGCATGCAATAAATGTTATTTATTATAAATCTTTTATCAGCAAAGGTATAAAGGGTTTATAATACACTCAGCCCTCCATATCCTTGGGTTCTGCACCTGTGGATTCAACCAACTGAAGATCAAAAATATGTGAAAAAGTAAAAATTCAAGAAAGTTCCAAAAAGCAAATTTCTTCAATTTGCTGTGCACCCAGCAGCTAATTGCATAACAATTACACTGTATTTATAACTACTTACAAAGTATTGACATTGCATTCAGGATTTTAAGTAATCCTGGTGACTCAGTGGTAAAGAATCTGCCTGCAGTGCAGGAGGCTTGGGTTCTATCCTTGTGTTAGGAAGATCTTCTGAAGAAAGAAATGCCAACCCACTCCAGCATTCTTGCCAGAAAAATCCCATGGACAGAGGAGCCTGGCAGACTACAGTCCATAGGGTGGCAAAGAGTTGGACACAACTTAGTACTAAACAATAATGACAGAGGTGATTTAAAGTATATGGGAGGGTGTGCATAGGTTATAGGCCAACACTAAATCATTTTATACAAAGGACTTGAGTATTCACAGACCTTGGTATCCAAAGGGTCCCTGGGACCCATCCCCCATAGATACTGAAGAATAACTATCTATCTCTCAAGCTAAGGACTAACTATGAAGGAGTTGATATTTTTTAAATGCTTAATAAATGGCATTCTCTTTTCCCACTTTTACATTTCACTCACAATTCTCTCTGAATACCTGATCCAACTTGGGGGCCCTTAATATAGAGAAACTTAACTTACCAGCACTTACTGAGGGCTACCGGGTAAAAGACAGGGGTATACTCAATATGATCAAATATAATAACTACAATATAATTTTTAAAAACTTCACTGTTTATCTGAAAATCAAATTTACCTAGCTATACTCCATTTTTACTTGTTAAAATCTTACAAACCTACATTCAACTTTTACTGAAATTTAGGCTAAAATTCAGGGGGGAAGCAGAGTCTAGTCCATGGAGACACACATGCACATGCAAACTCACGAGGCGGGGGGTGAGGGGGGAGTGGAATTAGTACCTTGTACCTTTTCTGTTTCACTCCCTGGTATCCAAAAGACATATTACTACATTTTATGAACAACAAGTCAGTACCCCCCCACATTGGGCAAGGCAATGCATTGTTCAGATGAACAAAACCCTGGAGGAAATGATTCAAAGGCAAAGGACAGCCAAAAGGGAGCAAGCTTTCCCAAACGGACCCTTCTGTTTTTCAGTAATTTACCTTACACATCAATCAAGTGAACTGGAGATTTGAAAAGAAAACCTTGCCTCCTGGTAGAACATACTGCAACCCTCCCACAGGGCAAAAGCTTAATTATAAATTATTTAGCCTATAAATGATGCAATATCAAAACCCAAAGTCATGTTATGGACTTTGAGAGTACGTGTTTTGTTGCATGTTATATTTGCTTTAAACCTCCCTTTCCAAAAAACTAAGCTTATTTTACTTTATTTCATGTTTGATCTATGAGAAGAAAAACAGAAAAAAACAGACCCATTTAAAAAACAACTTTCTTGAAACCTCTTTCACAAGGTTTTCATTTTGAATTCACAAAGTCTCTAAGGAAATGTTAAATTCTGAACTATATCCACTAGAGTATTGGTGGATGTGTGAGAAACTAAAGATTAAACTACAAAAGAAGATAAAAAGCGGTAAGTGCCAATGAGTCAGCTAGTTCTATGAGAAATGAATTAAACCAACCACTAGATTGTTCATTGATTATCACAAACAGCAACAAAGTTCTCCTGCAAAGGCATGGTTTCCAGTTCACTTGGCTAATCCCTTCTGAACAAGGATCCAAGGAATGAATATTATTTATCCAATGGCAAGCTGTACAAATTAATCACACTCAAGTACCATGCTGGCAGCCAAACACAATCTATAAAATAATTCCAGACGATCATCATAAGCCAATAACAAGAACGAACGCTGTTATCCATTCTCCCCCCCACCGCCAAAAAAAAGCCAAGTATCAAAAGACTTGAAATTACATCCCTCTAACCTCTTTACAGCCAACTAATCAGGAATGGTAGGTTACATGAAAATATGTTTAAAGGAAGAGAAAGACAGAAAGATAGAACATAATAATTTTTTAAAAACAGTAAGAAAAGTAAAAGGTCATACGGGCATATCATTCACCAGTCCAGACAAAATTCGTATTAAAACCCAACTGCAATGAGCACGTTACAGAGCATCAGCTTTACTCCCCGTTTACTTAGGTGAGTTACCACAGGTCCTAATAACCTAAATGAGTTTGATACAATCTGATTGAATTTTTTTTTTTTTCCTACAAACAGTAGTAAAACGAACTCTTTTTCCTGGACAAGCAGCAAAATTCAGACGGTGACCCACAGGCCCCAGAAGCAAGTGGTTGGCAAAGTTCCGACTTCGCAAGGTGGCTAATAATACACGCGGCAGAGACAGCACAAAGGGGAAGGAGGCCAGGAAGACAAGAAATGCCCCATTCATGACTCCCTGCATCCCTGGAGCAGCCAACTTGAATGCCGTTCTTATGAGGCTGCCAGCTTTGAAAGTAAAAAAAAAAGGGGGGGTGGGGGGGGGCAATATGTGTAACTTAAGCAGGAAAGAAGGGAGTTCTCTGTTTGCGGTGCTTGCTAAGAGACAGAGGAAGACACTGCCAAAAAACCTTCATCTTCATGCAGAGTGGCTTTGTGTTCTTTTTTGGCCCGAGGAGATGCAGTATCGAGGGAGCCACATCAGCTTAACCAGAAGCCTGCTAACTGGGAAAAAGCACGGCTGGTGGGTGGAGGCGGTCCCGTGACCCCCGGGGCCCCCTCGTATCCTCAAGGGAGACACGAAAGTCAACACCAGGTGTGAACCCCTCCTCTGGAGGTCAGCGCTCCATGTCCCCACGCCCAGCGCTCTCTCTGAAGTTCCCCCAGCACGAGGATGCCTGGCCTGCTTTCCTTTCATTCAAGGTCCAGACCAGTTCTATCTACCTATTCACCTCAAGGTGAAATGCATTTCGCTGCCTTCCTGGGCCAAAGAAAGAAGCTGATGAATAAAGGAAGGAGGAGGGCAGGAGTGAGAAATACATTTCTAACTCTTGTCAGGCTTGGAAAAGAGTATTTTCTGTTACAGTTCTGTTAACAGGTGACCTGGGATAAGAAATAGAAATTGAAAAACTGGTAACACCTATAACAAGTACTAGCTGAGTATCTATGAGGCACACACACACACAAATATATTATACATATTATATATAATACAGCTATTAGACATAATATAGCTATTAGATATAATACAGCTATGTGTCACTTATATATATTATACATAGTATATACTAATAGATGTAGATATATAATACTACAAATTGTTGCATTCCACCTATACATATTCATTTACATAAAGTATCATGTAGTTATATACATCATATACAATATATATACATACTCTATGTTCATTATCTCATTTCACCTTTACCAACATCTTCTGAAGTAGAACAATCTGCAGTTGACTTACCTTTGAGGAACCAAGGCATAGACTCCATCCTGCCTGCCTCTAAAGCTTATGCTCTTTCTCTTACTGACGGTTCTCAGTTTTCAATCTGCCTCCACACCAGGGACAGCAGACTCGTCCATGAAGAACCAGAGAGTAAACATTCTAGGCTGTGCTGACCTTAAAGTCTCTATTGCTATAACTCACCTCTAGCACTGAAAGAAGAGATCAGCCAGAGAGAGCAAGCCAATGAATGCACACACCTGGTTGCAATAAACCTTTAGGTGTGGACACTGCCATTGGAATTGCAGGTGATCTTCATGTGTCACAAAACGTTTTTCTTCTCTCGGTTAATTTAAGCATTTAAAAATGTGGAAGTCATTCTAAGCCCACAGGCTGTAGTTTAGCAGCCCTGCTCTACAGCATTCATAGATAACATGTCGATTCAATTCAGAGTAGGTAAAGAGGAAGAGAGAACCCCATGAACAGTATGAAACATGCAGATATACTGATGTTTAATTAAAATGAACTCAGTTCACAAACTAGCATACAACCTTGAAATTCATCTCTTTTTTTAGATCTCTGAAGCATCCTATGAATTAAGTTTGCTTCTTGGGCAAAATTGCCTCTGTTATTCTGATGGGAAAAGAAGACCGAATAAAATCAGTTGAAAATTTGGTTAAGCAGGGAAAACAAAGTAGAGAGATGATGTCACTAGGCAGGGAAAACAAAGGTGACCCTGGCCAGAGATGAGCACATATTACATTATGAACATCTTTCCACGTTCTCAGGGACAGGCTGATTTCCTCATCTGAGAGTGTGGAGTTAACTTACCAACTAATCAGTGTATTTTCTCCCATGATTTTTCCAAACACACAGCTCTGGCTAGTTGCTGTGGGTAAACCTAGTCACCTATAAACACTACACTAGCAGTTATCAGGAAGATCAATTGTGCTCTAAATTGCTCCTAAAAATATACTGTCTTTTCTGGCTTTATTTCTCCACATGGCTGGCCTGTTATATTCTGCTATGCATTCCTAACAGAAAGTGTAAATGTAACCACGTTTTGAAGTCAATCCCAGCCTTGCCATTGGCCTTTGAAAAGGTGGTTACCATACCGTATGCTTCCTAAAAAGTAAATGCTTGCTAGGGGATGGCGGCATTTCTAAGTGTCAGAAGCAACTTTAAGGAGAACAGAGGGAAAAAAACTTAGAAACCAGGAGTGTCTGCCCCTTTAGTGTCTTTCTAGAACAAAGTCATATGTGAATCAGATCAACTAACCCCTAGCATCATCAAAACTTTAAGAGTCGGGGGATAAAATCGGGGAAGAATCTAAAAAAGAAAAGACGTGTATATGTATAACTGATTCACGGTGCTGTACACCAAAAACTAACACAACATTGTAAATCAAACTCCAATAAAAAAATTTAATTAAAAAAAACGGGAAAAAAAATAAAATAAAACAAAAAAAACGGGAAAAGGATTTGCAAGTGAACATGATTAAGGAATCTACCTGCCAACGCAGGAGATGTGGGTTTGATCCCTGGGTTGGAAAGATCAAATGGCAAATGGGAAGATCAAATGGGTTGGGAAGGAGGAAATGGCAACCCACTCCAGGGTTCTTGCCTGGGAAACTCCATGGTCAGGGGAGCCCAGCGGACTTCAGTCCATGGGATCGCAAATAGTTGGACATGACTGAGCTACTTAAACAACATGATTAAGACTACTCCTCTGAACTCAGAGACTAAGGTACCACAAAACATTAGCCAGTGGGGAATATGGTCAATTTTTATTCTTTGTCAATCAGTTTTGAAATGTTTAGGAAAGACTATCCAAAAAAAAAAAAAAAATCCTTGGGACATTCCCTCCTCCTACTTGGGATTCTTTTTTTTTTTTTTTTTTTTTTTTTTTTTTTTAATTTCAATCAATAAGTCTGAACAGCAAGACAGGGACAAACATTGAGCTTTTATGGAAATAAAATGTTGCTGAAAACCTCATTCCCACTTTAGGACAGGTCAAGAGTCTTCTCCACCATAGCACACAGAAAGAATGTAGAAAACTCCCAGCCACCGACACTGTATTATCTGCTCTTCAGTTTTTTTTCTTTTGGGCTTGCTTGTATTTCTATAGTTTTTCTCCTTCAGTTCAACCCTAACCCCAATAAAGGCAACACACATGTCAAATGAACCTGAATTATTGGGAAGAGTTTGCATATTTTTAGGACAACTGGACTTACAGAAGCAACGTACTCAAAGAATGATATATGTTAAGCCCCAGAAGTAGCTTCAAGTTTTTGAGGTTAAAAAAAAAATCTTTAAACCCTATTTAATATTCACCTCTCCAAAGGAAAGAAATACTGGGCCAAACGATTCTCCCTTTGTTTTGGAACATTTCAAATGCTGTCCCCAAAACAGTTTAGATTAATGAGATGAGTAAATAAAGTTAACAACAAGAAGCACAATGTTATCAAATAGCCTCTATTTAGGACAAAGGATGCCCATCTGTCTGTAGAGAAGGCTACACAAGAGTTTAAAAATAATCTGCCTTTCCCCCCAGGGGACCTCACTCCAGCAGGAGGGTACCTCCTCTGTGTTTGGAATGTGAGGAATGTGGGCAAGAGCCCTGGACTGTAGCAGTGCTGGGGGAGCCTTCTTTGAAAGCAGGCTACAATGGGGCCAGCTGCCACTCATGACCTTGATAAGCCACTGCATCCGTCATTCTGCCAGGCTCTATGCTGCTCTCGCTTTGCTGAGGTGGCAGGGAGGAAGTCCTCATTTGTTGAAGCCTGAAACATCCCTAATAGCATTTCCTAAGTTATAAAAGCAGCAGAAGGCCCGGGTTGGGAAATGGCCCGAGGAGGCAATCTGGCCATCATTCCAGGTCTCCATTGTCACTGAAAAATCCCATTGGAATGGAGCCCTTTCATGTTTTTGCTTTTGCGTCTGTGAAGGGCTTCCTTCAGCTCCAAGGAGATTTCCCTGAGGCCAAGGCCACTCGGAGAAGTTCTCTTCCAGCACATAGCCACTCACCTCAATGACAGCCATTTCATGCCTTAGATATCATTTTCTGCTCTGCTGAAGGACACCTGGCACCTACGAAGTAACACAAGGATCCCTCCACGGGCTCGGGGAGAAAGAATCAGTGTGGAGACAAAGTACTGGTTTCCACATTTATCTTTCAATGCTTTCTTTTCAGACTAATTTTTTAACTGGTCTTTTCAAGAGATGGACACTTTAAAAATCAATTCAAGAAGCCTGGAGACAGGAAGACACCACTGTCTTCCCATAGGTGCTTTTCAAAGTCTTTTGAATAAAGGAAGAAGTGCTAGGCTGTTTTCTTCAAGCAGATAATTCATGGTTTCCGTTACAATTTATTTATTCTCACAACAACTCTATTGGAAAGGACCACGATTGTCCCCATTTTACAGGTAAGGGAACTGAAGTACAAATAGGATATTTGCCAAAGGCTACGAGGCTTGTAAGTGATGGAGCTGGGATCCGAATCAGTCTTGACGTCTGATCAATGCTCTGAACTGTTCCACTTCTGCTAAAACAAACCTCCACAGCTAGAATGGTTTACTCTGTTACTGTATGAGCTCCAATCCTTTCTCCCTCCCAACATGAAAAAGAAAATGTCATCTTCATGAAGCTTGGTCTAACCACTACACATCCTCAGTGGCCCCCAGGGACACTTGAGAGTGTGGAGATACCTGGAATTGTCATGATTGGGTAGGTGCCAGAGTGCTACCAGCATCTACTGCGTAGAGACCAGGGATGTTGTTAAACAGCCTATAGGGTACAGGGCAGCTCCGACAACAAAGAACTATCCTGACCAAAATGCCAATAACGCAGAATGATCAGATAAGAACCCACACGACACAGACCTTTCTTACCCACATTCCTTCTCTTCATCCTCACTTTCAAGTCTACATGAATTTGCATCCAAAACTAGCTAGGAAACCATCTTTCCTAACAAGCAGTCTTTCTTGTTCTTCCCACCTTACCCCCCTTGTCAAAACTTATTCATGTCGGGTCACCTCTGCATTTTTACACAGCTAATGCCATCTGTCTTAACTCCTGTACAGCCTTCAAAAGCTATTTCTTTTCTGCACAGCCTGTGGGAACTGAGTTCCCAGACTAGGGATCAAACCCTAGCCTCCTGCAGTGGAAGCTCTGAGTCCTAACCACTAGACCGCCAAGGAATTCCCATCAGAAGCTATTTCAAGTGAAGTTTTGCCTGAGAAGACCAGCCCACAGTAGCTAATTCCTTCCCCTAGAATTTGCATCTCCAGTTTAGAAGTTACAATGCACCACCAACTCACGGGGTTAATAACAATCATCACTGCCATTGCATTCCTACCATGGGACCCAGACTTTGGCCAAACATCTGATACATGTTTAGGTTCACAAAAGGCAAACCTGAAGTAAAGATACTGTCCTCTGTTTTCTCCATAACTAAAACTGAAGCTCAGAGAAGTTAAGGGAGTTCAAAGCCTTCATCCAAGAGAAGCCGAAGAGCCCAGATTTAAATCCACTCCCAACTGATGGAAAAGGTTGATTTCTCTCTGAAGAGGTCCCATGGCCAGGCTCAGGCAGCCGTGTTTCTCACACACCTCCAATTCTCCCAAAATACCTGGCAGAATGTTCAAAATCCACCCACCGGAGGACTGGCCTGACGATAATGACCTCATTGGGGTTCAGTGGCCACTCCATGAATGAGGTTTCCACTGTACATGTTTTTATTTCCCCCACATATATCTACACCATTCTCTTTGCTTTCTCCTGCTGCATATGTTTTTCACAGCTTTATGGAGGTATAATTGACACACCATAAACTGCCCATATTTAAATTGTATACTTTGGAGAGTTTGACACATATACACAGTCATGAAAGCAGCTCCAAAATCAAGTTAATGATCTAGCCGTCACCCTTGAAAGTTTCTTCCTGGTCCTCTGCTTTACCATCAATCCCAGCCACTCCCAGACAACCACTGATTTATTTTTTGTCCTTATAACTTAACTTGTATTTCCTGGAATTTTAAATAAACAGCATCATATGGCACACGGAGAAGGCAATGGCACCCCACTCCAGTACTCTTGTCTGGAAAATCCCACGGACGGAGGAGCCTGGTAGGCTGCAGTCCATGGTGTCACAAAGAGTCGGACACGACTGAGTGACTTCACTTTCACTTTTCACCTTCATGCATTGGAGAAGGAAATGGCAACCCACTCCAGTGTTCTTGCCTGGAGAATCCCAGGGACGGGGGAGCCTGGTGGGCTGCCATCTATGGGGTCGCACAGAGTCGGACACAACTGACGCGACTCAGCAGCAGCATATGGTACATACACTGTTCCCCACCCCCCAACTTCTTTCATTCAGCATAATATTTTGAGACACGTCCATGTTAGTATGTATGAATAGTTCATTCCCTCCCGTTGCTGGATATTATCAGTCTCTCCATCCAAATGTTGAGGGATATCTGAGTTGTAATTAGTTGAGGGTTACTACAAATAGTTGCTGTGAACATCCATCTATGTACAAGTTGCCATTCTCTCTCTTTTTATTTCCACTTATTTACTTGGCTGCACTGGGTCTTAGATACAAAATGCTGGCTCTTCACTGCGATGCCCAGGCTTTCTCTGGTTGTGGTGAGCAGGCTTAGTGGCCCCTCAGCATGTGGGATCTTAGTTCCCAACCAGGGATGGAACCCGCACCCTCTACACTGGAAAGCAGATTCTTAACCACTGGGCCACCAGGAAGTCCTGCCCTTCTCTTTTAAATTCATTCACATCCAGAGAAACACTTTGCCAGATTATAAAACTGGGTTTTGAACCCTCTTTCCAGCATACAGAAATGGAGATGAGAAACCAAACCATGCTCCCTTTCTGAGCGCATGTTGCAGAAACAGCTAGAAACATGTTCTTCCAGGAAGATGGTGTGTCTTGTCATTTGGACCCATCCCTTAGTAATCATTTAACCTTATTTCACTTTCCTGATGTATAAAATCAAGGTAACATGACTTCCTTCCTAGGGCTGTTGTAAAGATTAAATGATGATGATTATATACAATTGTAACCTTGTACCCAATGTATAAGTATTCAATAAATATGGGATAAGATTGCTGTTAATATGAATATCTATCATTAAACCATGACTAAGCCTCCCCATCACGCCTTTAAACAGAGAAAAGTGAAAGTTTCAGTGGCTCAGCAATGCCTGACTCTTTGCAACCCCATGGACTGTAGCCTGCCAGGCTCCTCCATTCATACGATTCTCCAGGCAAGAATACTGGAGTGGGTTGAAATTTCCTTCTCCAGGAGATCTTCCTAACCCAGGAATTGAACCTGGGTCTCCTGCACTGCAGGCAGATTCTTTACCATCTGAGCCACCACAGAATTCCTGTTATTTGTGCCAAATTCCTCTAGACTGATTTTTACCTTAAGTGATCACTCAACCACTTCGAAGGCAGACAGTAAACAAAAAGAGGATCTACCAGAGTGCTTCTCATGGTTTTATAAACCATGCCTTCTTTGGAGGAAAGAGAAAAAAATATTTAATAGAAGTCTCAGAAGAGTTGACACATTGTGCCTGAAAACACACCCAATGGAAGCTTCTTTCCCAGGTCAAACAGGACAGAACCAGGGAGAACATGTTGCAACCTTCGAACCTGTAGCTCTCTCTGAGTCACCTGATTATTCACTCAGCAGCAAGAAGGAAATGAATGGATTTAGCGAAACCCATCTAGTTCCTATGAAGACTGTGATAAATGCTCCGTGTACCTGATTTACTTACCCTACTCCTCCCCTCCCCAACTTACCCAGCCCCTAATATCCACCTCTTGTACCAGCACATGTGGAGGCAAGTCTAAAAAGGGAGTGTTTGAAAGAGAAGCAGCTGGCCCCAGGTGAAGAAGAAGAAACGTGTGTGATTTGAGCCTGGGTGAGCATCACTCCGTCAATCCTAAAGGAAATCAACCCTGAATAGTCATTGGAAGGACTGATGCTGCAGCTGAAGCTCCAATACTTTGACCACATGATGCCAAGAGCCGACACATTGAAAAAGATCCTGATGCTAGGAAAGATTGAGGGCAGGAGGAGAAGGGGATGACAGAGGATGAGATGGTTGGATGGCATCACTCAAGGGACTCATGAGTTTGAGCAAGCTCTGGGAGACAGTGGAAGACAGAGGAGCCTGGCGTGCTACAGTCCATGGGGTCGCAAAGAGTCCGACATGATTGAGCAACTGAACAACAGAGCATCTACCAGGAAGCCGGGAAGGGATCCTGGAGTGGGCAGTCTGGTCCAAATAAACAGTAAGTTTTCCACAAAGAGAGGACAGGCACCTGACTCGACCTCGATGGAATCAGGAAAAAAAAAAGAGAGAGAGAGAGAGAGAAAAGCTAGGACAGGACAGATTGTCAAGGAGCTCTACTAGAGAAGAGAGCCTGGAGGGGATCTCTGTGTGAGTTTCCTACCTTGCCTGGGAACAAAGCAGCTGGTGGGCTTGGCAGGTGTGGTTGGAGAGCTCGGGAGGCTGACTCTGTCAGCCTGGAGGAGCACACTCCGCAGATGACAAGTCAGCTCTGCCTGGGACCAAAGAGCGCTGGAGGGATGACTTCTGTGGTTGTTTAATCGCTAAGTCACGTCCGATACTTTGCGACCGCATGGACTGTGACCCACCAGGCTCCTCTGTCCATGGGATTTCCCAGGCAAGGATACTGGAGTGGAGTGCCACTTCCTTCTCCAGGGGATCTTCCTGACTCAGGGCTGGAACCCAAGTCTCCTGCATTTGCAGGCTGATTCTTTACCACTGAGCCACCAGGGAAGCCCCAGAGGTGCAACCTAGTTTCCTCCAAATGGGCCTTGGGACCTGAAGCAAGAACATGCTCAAGGACACTCTTTTTCCTGACCACAGCTACAGGATGGCTTAATGCAGACATGGCAGACAGACTAGTCTATTCCCCGAGTTTAT
This sequence comes from Cervus canadensis, assembly GCF_019320065.1. NCBI lineage: Eukaryota > Metazoa > Chordata > Mammalia > Artiodactyla > Cervidae > Cervus > Cervus canadensis. The sequence continues at coordinate 44,019,099 of NC_057397.1, read as the reverse complement.
CTCCACCCCAAAGCCCTGCCTTCTCTAAACAACCTCTGTGCTTATGCTCCCAATTTGTGCTCCCATTGCAACACCGAATCACCTCCTCCCCAGAGCATTTACCATAGTAATGAGTGTATGTATTTATTTGTATAATCATTTGATGACTGTCTGTTCCCCAGCTGCAATGTAAGCTCTGCTCACCACTAAACCTTTCAGCTCAATTCCTAAGGCGCAGAACAGATGCTCAATAAATACATGGTAAATTAATGAATGTGATGAGTCGAATTCACGACTGTTCAACTTCCATTCTTTTGTTCCGCACCTGGGCCATGACAATTAGCCAACCTTCCCACTGAGTACCTAGGAGGGCCAAGTACCCAGGTCAGTGCCCAGAACGTGGAGGAATTCAGTATATGTCTGCTCTCTTAAAATATTCTAAAATGATCTGCACGTGAGCAAACCACTATCTCTACTCAGAATGCTCAGCTGTTTCGGGAGAATGTTCCTTGAAGATAGCACATCTCTCTACACTTCTACATCACATAACCCTTTCCTCTCCCACATACACACAGACATCAATACACACCAGAACATCTAACGTCAGGAGGAAAGATGGAGTTTGGTCATTTTTGCAGCAAGCAAAACTGATGAAAAGGCATCTACCAAATTGAAAGTAGGTGATAAGGAAAAACCTGGTTGCAGGGCTAAGAAATAAGGAGGGAAAACTGGTTGCTGTGCACTAGGTAACTTCCAAATTAACGTTCTAAGGATTGAAAGTAATTTCCCTTATCTTGTTCAGCAGTCATGCTGCCTACCAGTCAAGAAGGAGTAGCCAACTTTTCAATAAGAAGCTGAAGTATCACCTAAAAGCAGCCCACACTTTGGCAAAAACTGCCAACTTCAGCCATAAACTTACAAACATGCTTCCCTCAACTGCAAGTATGTAATTCTGTAACAACTCTGTAGTCAGACAAAAGGCAGACAAATTAAGAAGCTGGAGTTCTCATTTATCCTTGCATCTCCTCAAATGGAGAGAAACCAATTATCTCACTGAAAGGTTGAAAAGAGGCTGACATCTAAGACTGTTTTGAGTTTATTTTGTGTGAGGATTTCTAGAACTGAAATTTCTCTCTGAAGAGGATTATTGTATCTAATTGATACAAAATTCTTTCAACATAAGATAGTAAAAGACCCATAAAAGTCTCCACTGAAAAGCTTTTGATGTATGTGTTTATAACAGGATACAGATTATACTGCAAACAAATTCAGATAGATAAATACATAGATAAGTGTATGGACATGGATTAGAATGAAAAGAAATAGATACTGATGGATGGATGAACGGTCTGACTGATTGTCAGGCAGACAATAGGCAGGCAGGTAGACAAAACTATAAGGTAGCAAATTTATGTGTGTTGGCCCAAAGCAAAATTGAATTCAGCTTCCCTCAACCTAACCTTAGTTTCCTTCTCCCCTCCACTTCCCTAATTCTCTATATTTGCTTCTCCCAGATACCACTTCTTTCCTCCAACCCACCAGACTCAAATTTTCCAGGAAGATCAGAGAAAACAATTAACCTTAATATACATAAGAATGACTCATAAAATGCTGGAAGGATCCTAAACAGAAAAGCACCTCCTTTGGCCTGCCTAAAGCAGGAGTCCCTAAATCTGCTATTTCATTTCCTTGTGTCAGCGCAAGTAGTCTTTTAAGGGCAAAGGAGAGAATTCAGCAGTTCTCAGTACACACTTCTGAGGATGGAGTCATTCCTAGCCACAGGGGATGCTGACGGTACATGGGTCAACTTGGTTAGCTAGGAGCCCTCATTTGATAGAATACCCTTCCCACTATGCTCCAGTGAGAGCTGGCCATATGAGGAGCTTGTATAAGATTTGGAAAGTAGAAGTGAAGTTCAGTCCATGATTCTCAGAGGGTCGATGGACAGATGGAAGGTGACTGGTAGGGCCCAGCGTGTCCTTGCTGATACTCTCACATCTTTGTCTTCCCAATTAATTTGCCCTACTGAGTAACAGAGGTCACCACTAGACATTTGACTGCAGACCACAGAGGTGGCAACCACAACAATTTTTAGAGAACTCTCATGGGCTTCTTTGGTATGATCCCTTTTTAAGACCAGGTAGAACTTTCTTTAAATCCTCTGTCTTCTCTGCCACCCCTCAAGGCCTTCGCTTCTCTCATATTCAAGAAATGGCCAGTTTCTATTAAAACAAGAAAAAAAATTCCTTCATCCCATAACACTCACCATGGTTCTGCTTCTTTGTCTGAAACTTATTTGATAAATAAGATAATACAGAGATAAGACCTCAGTCCACAGCCCCTGTGCCTACTACTGATCCACTTTGAAATCACTTATAATTTCATGCAACTGGGACACATGGACCAAAAACTTATTCATTAGAGAACATGTTTCTATAGCCCCATACACATAACCCATCCAAACACTAGAACCACACAGAACCCGTGAAGGTCTTCACAAAATATGGCTCTCCACCAGAGCCCCAAGATGGCCAAGTTTCCAATATTTTGCAATTCAACAACTCTTGAGCAATAATGCCTAAGTGACTTCCTTCTTACCTGAAAGATAAATCTTTCTCAGATTCCATCTAGTCAACTACCCGTAAGTTCATTTATCAACATGCCTTAAACCAGTGGTCACAAGCTGGGTTCCTGCAAGCTGATTCTGGCCCACAGGCATGTTTGGTTGGGCACCCCCCCCCGCCCCCAACTTTTTTAAACAGTTGAACTGGTTTCAATTTTTCAAAATTGGGAGATTTCCTCTAAAATTCCACACTTCAAAGTTCTCGTGAAAGACCTGATAATCTTGTTGTTGTCCCCCCCAACCCCGCACCCCTTCTGCCCCAGCCCCACTCTCCTGCAGGGCAACCACCTCAGTTCCCACCCTGTTCTCCACTCACAACACCTGCTAGGGCTGGGAGAACATTCGAGATTGCAGCCAGCAACCTGTGTTCTTAAGAAGCCAGTACTCAAGGGCCTCGCAGGCTCAAAAGAGATTACCTTTATATGATGTTGAGTTTTCCCAGTTGTTTCACCCTAGGATGTTTCTGAGTTGGTGACCGGTGGTTTTGAGGGGTTTCAGTAGATAATGGTCATTAACATTTGGGGTTGCTAAAAATGCCTACATTTTCCAGGTCCTAATATAGCACAGCCTTCATGTCAAAGGAGAGGTGATTAACAGGCACATACCTTGTGCAGTTAAGAGGCTGTACCAACACGTCCAAGAACAAGACGGAACACCACCCAGCTCGGCCGCCCCAGGTAAAAAGCACAGCCTGAGAGTCCGAGAAGCACACCTGTTATTCTTCACCAAGGAGAGCTGTTTGATGAAAATGCATCTGCTTGTTATTATCAAAAACACTGCCTGGTATCATTTTCTCTTTCTTTACATCCTGAGAAGGTGAGAGGAAAAGCAGAAATGGTTACCCAGCGGACGTTCTCAAGCGAACGTGATCTTTAGGCAAGATGCCTGAGCCTGAAAGCAAGGAGCCGCAGCAGACACACACGGAAACTCCACAAAAAGTCTGTGTCTGCAAACTGTGGCCGGACAACTGGGGACAGTTACTTCCCTCCTCGCTGCCCTGACTTCCTCGGCTAAAATCAGTCATTGTAAGAGAACTGTCATGAGAATGAAATAAACCCTGCCTGCAAAACACTTGGCAGAGGGGCTGGCGTGCAGATTCAATGGAGGCTCAAATTACTGTTATGTTTTATTATTATCAACACAGACAATTCATGCCAAAATTAAAAGCACATTCAACCAAAGCTGGGAAGGGGATTCCTTGGCAGCCATGCCAGTGAAAGAGAGACATTTATAAATCAAGAGTCTATAAGCTGGGGGTTGTATGCAATGCAATTTGGAAACTCTTTAGTGTTTGGTTCCATTCAAGAGTAAGCAGCAACAACGTCTCCTAGAAAATGTGCTAATAAAATTCTCCATCTGTGTAGACTCGTGGTGTGGCTCATTATGCACCTAAAACCATTTCATAACCCACAAGGTTCAATACCCCAAGCTTTCTACCCAAATGTTCAAACGTAAAGTAAGATAAATTCCCCATGACGGGCTCAGTTCATCATAGGGTGGGGGGCAGGACTGATTAGGTCTCTGGAGAGTCTAAGAAGCTAAAGGAGGCACATGAGGTAAAATACTCATATGTCTAGTTGATCAGCCAAATAACATTCCAAGATTTTAAAAGCACAGGCCAGTTTCTAACAGAAAGTCCAATAAACTGAGTTCATCTACACAGAAGGTTTGGAGATCAAATATTTCCATTCTGTCTCTCTCAAGATAAATTAGGAAAAGCAAGGACATTATCCCCACTTTATAGGACAAAAAATCTGAGTAACTAGGTAAAATGAGAAAACGCTTTGATTAGATTTTAAAATTTCAAAACTCCCAAGTATTTTTACCTTGATAATGGAAAATAACATTCCACCGGAAAATAGAGAAGAAAAAAATGACTTATAATGGTTGCTGCTGTTTCAGTCGCTCAGTCATGTCTGACTCTTTTCAGCCCCATGGACTGCAGCACACCAGGCCTCCCTGTTCCTCACCATCTCCCAAAGTTTGCCCAAGTTCATGTCCATTGCATCAGTGATGCTATCCAGCCATCTTGTCCTCTGATGCCCTCTTCTCCTTCTGCCCTCAATCTTTTCCAGTATCAGGGACTTTTCCAATGAATCCAATGAAAAGACCCCTGAAAGTCCCTTAGACAGCAAGGAGATCAAACCAGTCAATCTTAATGGAAATCAACCCTGAGTAGTCATTGGAAGGACTAATGCTGGAGCTGAAGCTCCAATATTTTGGTCATCTGATGCAAACAGCTGACTCACTGGAAAAGTCCCTGACTTATAATGGTAGAGTTTTATTTAAAAAAAAAAATTCATTAAAACAACAACAAAAACAATTCTCAGGTAGCATTCATTCATTTTTAGAGGTTGCTCCAATACTTTGGCCACCTGACGCCAAGAGCCAACTCATTAGAAAAGACCCTGACGCTGGGAAAGGTAGAAGGCAGGAGGAGAAGGGGACCACAGAGGATGAGATGGTTGGATGGCATCACTGACTCAATGGACAAGAGTTTGAGCAAGCTCCAGGAGACGGTGAAAGACAGGGAAGCCTGGCGTGCTGCAGTCCATGGGGTCACAAAGAGTCAGACACAAATGAGCGAGTGAACAACAACAAAGAGACATCTACATATTTCCACTGATTTTTTTTTCAGCTTCCTAGTCATGATGGTCTCTACTTCTCCACAATCCTTCCACAGTTGACATGGGTTCCAGGAAAAGACCATTTGGGGTCTGCTAAACTATTCCACTGCATGCCATTCAATGCCTTGCGCAATATTTAGGCAGAGGGCCAGTATATGTCAAGTCCTGACTGGCCTACAGTTCCAATGATAAACTGGATCCGCGGCAGGGAGGCAGACTTGCAGACACAAACTCCCAGCACAGGACGAGTCATGCTTTACAAAAGGCTCCCTCAAGGGCTCAGGAAGCTCAGGAACTGACCCGGTCAGCGTCACCTGGGGCATGACCTCAAGACTCAACGAAGTGAGGGCAGGGACCCACGTCTGCAGGAATCATCAGAATGTTACCAGCTGGGGGAGAAGGAGGGGGTCCTCGGGGCATTCAAAACACAGAAAAACAGCACATTACCAGCCTAGGGATGTGAGCCACTCATGAGTAACAGAAGTAAGGGTGACCTGGGAAGGATGGTTGGGACCAATTTAGAAAGAATCATGCCTCAAAGTGTGATTTTTGTTGTGGTTGTTTTTGTCTCTTTGTTTTGTTGTCTACTGGAAAATGCAGGTACAGAAAGCTTTAAACAAGAAGCTGGTCCAACTGGACCAGTATTTTCAGGAAGGGATGTTCTATATGTGGATTGAAGAAAGCAAGGAAACTGTATACTAGACTATTGTCAAAAATGAGCATGTATGGGCTTTGCTGGCAGCTCAGAGGTAAAGAATCTGCCTGTCAATGCGGGAGAACACAGATCCGGGAAGCTCCCACATGCCAAGAAGCAACGAAGCCCGTGCGCCCCAAGTACTGAGCCTGAGCTCTAGAGCCCCCAAGTCCCAGCTACTGAGTCCACTGCTGCAGGTACTGCTGCCCACGCCTGAGAGCCTATCCTCTGCAACAAGAGAAACAACCGCAACAAGAAGCCCAAGCGCCGCAGTCACCACAATTAAGAGGAAAACCCATGCAGAAATGAAGACCCAGGACAACCAAAAATAAATTATTTTTAAAAAATAAGAATGTACAATTTACGCTGCTTGCCATTTTTCTGTTACCTATCTATCCCCTCCACACTCAACCGCCCCATAGCTATCACTGCTGCTGCTGCTAAGTCACTTCAGTCGTGTCCGACTGTGTGCGACCCCATAGACGGCAGCCCACCAGGCTCCTCGGTCCCTGGGATTCTCCAGGCAAGAACACTGGAGTGGGTTGCCATTTCCTTCTCCAATGCATGAAGGTGAAAAGTGAAAGTGAAGTCGCTCAGTCATGTCTGACTCTTAGAGACCCCATGGACTGCAGTCCACCAGGCTCCTCCGTCCATGGGATTTTCCAGGCAAGAGTACTGGAGTGGGGTGCCATTGCCTTCTCCAATAGCTATCACTAGGTTATTATAATTTCATAAACTCAAAATAATATGGAAGCCTAGCTTTCTGGAACATTAAAGGTACATGCAAATATGCAAAACAGAAGCAGAAAACATCTCATACCTATCTGAAAGGAAAAATCCACTGCTAACATTTGACCAATGATAGCTTCTAAAGAGTTTGTTTTTTTTTTTTAACTTGAGTTACTTTTAAAACTTGCCATCACTGACAAGCACAGATTAGGTAGAATTTTTTTTTTCTTTGAAACGACAAAAGATGGTAGAGATTAAGCAACTGGCAGTTATAGTAAAAAAAGAAAAAAAAATTCAAGTTCCCTTTTAAAACAAAGACGTGCTTATCTGCTTAGTAACTATAGCGCTAATCAAGGCAATCACACATCATTCAAAATTATTTTCCACTGCAGTTCATGTAGGGGTTTTTGTATGAAAGGTGTACACCTCAACAAGGCTTGCCACATTCAATGAAAGCAGCTACTTAGTTATTTTCCTACCTCTCCACAAAAGTGGATGAGGCATGTTCCCAAGCTTTTGCTGAAGCGCTAATCACACCATCACAGTTTGGACGGAGTTGAAACACAGCAATTGCTGTGACTACCAGGTTCACTACATTTGCCGATGGTCCCATCACAGGCAGATGGTTTGCTCTTCTGGGTCTTAAAAACAAACTGCTTGACTTCTCTGAGGGAACACCGAGGAGTCTACTCAACCAGGACAGAATAAATACCCTCACAAATAACCCTGCAGAATTTGCTACAAATTCCGGCCTTCAGTTTCTACCTGTGAGACCACAAGCCCAATTCAGGAGGCTGTTTATGCTGTAGGTTTTACTGAACTATTTGCTTCTCAGTTCTTATGTTACTATTATTGTGTTACTCTTATTACACGGAGACAAATAGCATACACTTAATAAGACCAAGTGACATGCTTTTAAATATGATTTCAAATGTGCCTCCAGATGAAAGCTTTGAAAAGGCTCTCAGCTCCCCAGGAATCAAAGAAATACATCCGTAGACTCTGCAGAGTGGACACAAGCAACTAAAAGGCAACAATGAACAGACCAGAGAGACCAGGACCACCACGACTTCACAAAGTTGTGTCCCTTCTCTATTTCTTCTCCAGTTTCAAGTCAGAACATTTTTAAGGGTTTGAATTCACAGTCTTCGCCAAATGAATCTGAGAATCTGGTACATGTTATAAAACCACCTACTGTGTTAAGGCATTGGGGTGGGGAGTGGGGGTGGGGTGGGAGAAGAACCCTGACATTTGAACTTACACCCTGCAAACTTGCTAAAGAAAGGCTGGTATTAAACACAGATTTTGCAAACCAAGCACCACCGAAGATAAGTGTTTAAGAATTCTAGCATATCTGTGTATAGAGGAAATTGGGGAGATAACATTTGGTGGGTGGGCATTTTTAAATACTCCTCTTGTCCCAATTCTTTCAACTGGATGGTGGGGTTGCAGAAAGAGGCTGAAGTTCTTGCACTAAATATCCACCTGACCTTGGACATGTGACTAAAATCTCTGTGGGTCCCAGCTGTCACACTGGGAAAGAAGGAAAGTTCATGAGAAAAGGTGAGAAGAAACTGGACTAAAAGATTCTAAAGACAACTGTAGGTCTACATCTAGTTCTAATTAGGTTTCCGGCCTGAAATGTCCTAAAAGTTCTTCTCCACCACACTTGCTTGAAAATTAGTTAATTTTATGGATGTGCTAATCACCTACTTGCAGATGGAGCTGAACTTTCTGAAAAAGTTTTAAAACTAAAACCTAATATCCTAGATGCTTTGCCAGCTAACATTCGTTAGATAAATGTCTGTTCGTAAGTGATACAGCCACGTGGGGAAATTGTAGCTGCCATCTCTAAGTCTCTGGTAGGTTGTTGTGCAACATGGTCACGATAATCCTCTCCCTCCATGTAAAGATCTTGAGAAATGTCCTTCTTCACTGACTCTGGGTGTAGCCAGACAACTTGCCTAGACCCAAAGAATGCAGTGGAAATGATACTATGAGACTTTCAAGCCTAAACTGTGAGAAGCTTGCAGTTTCCACTCATTGTCCTCTTGGGACACTGTATCCATGTGGACCAGTCTGGGGCTGTCTTTCCTCCTGGAGTCTGTTAAAATCCCACCAGCACAGGGGCTGGTTCTCAGCAAGTGTTCATGAGATGGCAATTCTGACTTAAGACATAGCTTGGACTCGATGGAAGAAGCAAGGAGCAAGAGAGAATGAGAGGACTTCCCTGCTGGTCCAGCAGTTAAAAATCCACCTGCAAATGGAGGGGACACGGGTTCGAGACCTGGTCCAGAATGATCCCACCTGCCTTGGAGCAACTAAGCCCAGGTGCCACAACTACTGAAGTGGATGTGTGGCTGAGCCTGTGGTCCACGAGAGAAGCCGCCGTACTGAGAAGCCCCCACGCGCCAAAACCAGAGAAAATCCAGAGCGCTGCAACAGGACCCAGCACGGCCACAGTATATAAATAAATCAACCTGGGAAAGAAAACTATGATGAGCATTTTTTTAAAAAGACAGCAAGAGACAGAAGGAGAGAAGTCACCCCAGCAGAATGGAAGGAACCTCTCCAGGGCTCACTGGCCGTTTCCTGCCCAATAAGCTGTCCAGTGTGGACCCAGCACATCACTGAGCCTAGCTTTAAACTAAACGCTGGGGACTTCCCTGGTGGGCCAGTGGCTGACTCTGTGTTCCCTATGCAGGGCACCTGGGTTCGATCCTTGGTCAGGGAACTAGATAACGCATGCTGCAACTAAGACCCGATGCAGCAAAATAAATAACTAAATAGTAGGAAAAAAAATTAAACTAAACTGTGCACATCATAGCTAAGGAAATTGGGTAGAGACAAAGGGGCTCCATCCTAGACCAAAGCAGTAGTTAGATCAATACTAACTGGAAATTACGGACATTATCCTCCCCCAATTACTAAAATTGCAAAACAACTATCCTGAGATCTTATCTCAGCAGGGTTAAGGCCAGTTACATGCTGGTTGGTTTTCAGAAATTGCACATTAAATCAGAGACCTTATCTTGACACAGGCTACTTCTGCTAAACTCTCTCTTAGCTTGCTAACATTTGTGTTGATCCATGATTCATGAGCCCCAGGCTGTAAGCATTTCAGGGCTGGATCAACTGAGTGACAACAATGAAAGGCAAGTAAATCACTGATTTCTTCAGTGTGGAAGGTGAGCATAAATCTCCAGCTACAAGGCACCACTGAGGCCTGGTTTTAGAGCATTTTCTATAACTGTAACAACAGTGACTCTACCTTTCTGACTGCCAGAGCTGCCTCCCATTCCTTGCATTCCCATCCTTACAAACACTCTCTCATTTCATCTTCACAGAGATTTTCATGGAGAAACCATTTTCATTTTGGAGCTAAGCAAGTGAGTTCAGCAAGGTTGCATGGGGCTGGACCCCAGGTCTGGCTGACTCCAAAGTCCGGGTTCTTCAATAATGTGGTCAGTGCCTGTTATTGGCATCCTGAAAGAAAGCTCAAAAATGTAGATACACTTCTGAAATCATACCTGTCTTGAAGAAAGATCATATTGGATTTTAATCACATGTTAAATGGTCTGGTTAAAGTAGTAACATTAAAGATAAACAGAAATTGGCACTGATAAACTTGCATAAGTTTATCAGATAAACCTGTATCTGAAAAAAAAACTGCCTCCTTATAATCAGCAGGATGTGTTCTAAAAACACGTCATTCCACGTGCATATGCCTGAAAAACAAGACACTACTTAGAAAATAATTTTAACAGTCATCTTGAATGATAACCATTTTTCATATTCCATGGACAAGAAAGAGATTTGTCCCAAAGAAGAGCATTTGCATTACTGCTATCACTGTTATTGTTTTGCTGTTATTTGTTCAGTCCAAGCCAAAACTGCAAGAATCCTTGCAGCTTCCAGTCCTGCCCTCTTGGAACCCTGTTGGCACGTAAATACGGCCAAGCTAGCCTGCTGGGAAGGGATACCCCACAGATGCGCCCCACCTCCCCCAGTACTGTATCTGGCTCATAGCAAGTATCCATTAAACAGCAGTTCTCTACTAAGAGAAGGGCTTTCCAGGTGGCTAAGTGGTAATGAATCTGCCTGCCAATGCAGAAGATGCAAGAGACTCGGGTTTGACCCCTGGGCTGGGAAGATCCCCTGGAGAGGACATGGAAACTTATTCCAGTATTCCTGCCTGGAAAAAGCCATGGACAGAGGAGCCTGCAGGGCTACAGTCCATAGGGCCGCAGGGAGTCGGACACGATGAAGTGACTGACAGATAGCAGACTGACAGAAACCTAGCTTGCAATAGGTGGAAGTAGCAAACAGTATGATGCAACCAGAGAGAATGAGAAAGGATGCTTGAGAAGGACGCAATTAAGCCATGGAGATCTTCCCACTTGCCCGCGACTTGTCTCTATAGCTGAGGTGAACTTCCCATGTGTAACATTTCACACAAAGTGAGACAACAACCCATCAGCATTTTGAGCCTAAGGTTTCTTCGAACAGAACAGGAGGGCAGTTTCACACCTGTGACTGACAGCATCAGTCCCCAACAGCTGTCCGCCAAGGCGACTGTCAGCCCAGTTCCCCACCTGTCCTGTTTCATTCCAATTCCATGTCCTCCTCTCTGGGCTGGCTACCTCAGAACTCCTACTGGAGGCCTATCTTGCAAACCTACCACCCTCTTCCATTTACAAATCATAAGTCTCCTGTGCTGCTGAAAAGGAAGTGAAAAGTACTCTTTGGCAAAGTCTAGGTGGTAGAGTGAGAATTTGGAAGGACTACAGATTGGGAGTTACTGGAGACAGACAGGAGGAGACATACGGCAGGAAAAAAACAGACACCAACAAAGGACAACCTATGGCCAAGTTCAATGTCAGGGATAAACTTCACAGAAGGGTTCAAAGATTCTTTGTGGCAATGTCACAGACATTTGAAAGAGTTACTTTAATCTCCCACTCTGTACCATGCAAAGGACTTAGAAATGATTCTGGTAAGACCCAGGATGAAAGCCTAGCTCTTGACAATATAAGAATTCAATGATCTTTCCCTACAGGTTAGCTATGATCCAGGCTCATTAGAAAGGTTTTTGTGATACTAGCTCATTTACTTCTGACAAGAACCCTGTGAATAGATGATATCCTTACATACCTGTTATATCCATAAGAATGAGGCTCTAAAGGAAAACTATGATCATTTACTCGAGTAGGAAATGGCAACCCACTCCAGTAATCTTGCCTGGAGAATCCCATGGACAGAGGAGCCTAGCAGGCTACAGTCCATGAGACTGCAAAGAATCAGACCCAACTGAGTACAGCACAGACAGACAGGTGATCATTTACACACTGCCACTTCTGTCAAAAGAAGATGTATCTGATTGTTGCTAAAGTTTAAAGTAATCATAAAAGCTTTGGGTTACTTTTAAATTTCAGTAAACGTGATTTATACAGAAATGCAACAATGAAGTTGCACTGTTACTCCAGGAATTATTTTGAAGTCTTTTATTACTTGACTTTTTTCTGATGGCCCCAAGATTCTTAAAGCACCTCATACATTTCCATATGTGTGATTGTGTGTGTCATAACTGAACACTCATGTGTACATACATATGTACATCTAGAGGAAGCACCGTGGGTATTTCAAAAAATAATCTCTTAACACCTGAAAAGCTCTCTCTCTCTTAGGACTTTTATTTATATAACCAACCCCCTCAAATCAATTAAGTGTTTGGCATAAGGATATTTTAAAGTTAATGTAACTTAAAATTACTTTCCTTTTAGAAATCTTGGAAAGGGCAATTAACTGGGGGATTACCTATGAATTTGAAAAATCAAAACTGAAAATAACTGATTAAAGAAAAATTGAAACTGATCTTCGAAGAAACCATACCATCTGGGGAAGGATTCCATTTTTAGATTCCAGAATCAATGCAAATATAAATAATCTCTTAAACTGAAGTCCAAACTAACTCTTTTATGGCTGCTAAGTGTAAATTCATTGGAATCATATTTTATCATATAGAAATATATTGGAATCAAAGAAATGGTACCTATCAATGCAGTTAAGTGGGGGAAGAAAGAGACAAGGCCAGAACTTTCTGGTAATCTCCCTTGACATAAATTAAATTGAAATTACTTACTGCAAATGGAAGTTAAGTGTAACTCTTCTCTCCAACCCAGCTAGAAAAAGGATCTCAAGAGGTCCAAGCACTAAGAAGGGAAATAAGACTTTACATAAAACATCCAATCTAAATATAAAACCATACAAAATATTAAACATGCAATTTGAATGTTCATGAGGCTGTTTGAAAACCTCCATTTGCGATCTGACCCTTTCAAACTAAATCCTAATTTATTTGTTTTGAAGTAGCTTTTATGAACAACTGCCTCTCATTTCAGTCATGTAAGTGGGTGCTGCAAACACACTTAAGGTGTGAAATTTAAATACATATAGATAGTGTCAATAAAAAGCGAAGTAGTCTGCCAAAGAGCCCATCATTCAATTCCTATAAATTGGTAGGTAGTGCATTTTGCAGTGTCCGTCAGCATTCCCAAACTTAGGATGGAATAAATAAATGAAGAATAAATAATTGTGCCAGCACTTGGTTCAGGAGCCATGTTTATAGACTGCCATCTGATGACAGGATCTTCAAGACGACGTATTAATACGGGGTAAAATTCCATAGTTCTCTGTGTGCGGTGACACATACTGTGATGGCACTCTGTTCTTTATCATGGGCAGGATTACAAGGCAGGAGTTAATGATAAGCAGAGTTTTTACGGTTAAAATCTTCAAGACATAGAGATAGCTTTGTTTGCATGTGTTTTCCCAAGAAATGTAAGTCAGATGGTGATGATTACCATCACTAATGGTGGAAAGTAAGGGTAAGAAAAGGACTGTTTCGATGAATGAATGATGACGAAAGCTAAAAATAACTCCACTGCAAAATGACATGATTTCCGCCTGCTACAGGAACTCTTCTGATCCCTGTCCTATTTGGTCCTTCCATCTGTCCATTCCACAAATATTCCATAAAGGACGAATATTGTACTTAGTCCTGGGGTTTAAAAACTTATCAAGTCAGACATGTTCCTTTTCTCTGCAATTCTAACAGATCTTCTTTGGGCAGACAGTGTGATAATGACATTGTTATCACTGCTTTGAATAAACAACAGTTCCCATCCCTTAACAGCTTCCCCGGTGGTCAGATGTAAAGAATCCACCTGCAATGCGGGAGACCTGGGTTTGATCCCTGGGTTGGGAAGATCCCCTGGAGGAGGGCATGGCAACCCATTCCAATATTCTTGCCTGGGGAATCCCTATGGACAGAGGAGCCTGATGGGCTGCAGCTCATGGGATCTCAAAGTCTTCTTTGAGAAGACTTCTAAGCCTGGCATGAGGAGGGTGACGTTGCTTCCTTCCTCATTCTGGTCCACTACCCTACTTCAACTCAAAGAGTCAGACACAACTGAGCAACTAAGCATACATGCACGCCTATTCCTTCAGTGTCTATTGCAGAGGAGGTATTTAAATCCAGAAAACAATCCTGCCCCATTTTACAACTGAGAACATCGGACAGGTGAAGCAACTTGCCCAGGGTCTTACCTACAGAGGAAACTAGGTAAAAAAGAAGCCAGGATTAAAAATTCAGGGTCTCTTTTTAGAATGCAACCCGTCTCTCCCTGCCTACCCTTCTAGCAAAAGTGTTGGCCACTCAGTCGTGTCTGACTCTTTGCAACCTTTTGGACTGTAGCCCGCCAGTCTCCTTTATCCATGGAATTCTCCTGCCAAGAACACTGGAGTGGGTTACCATGCCCTTGTCCAGGGGATCTTTCAAACCCAGGTCTTCTGCATTGCAGACAGATTCTTTACCGTCTCAGCAAACAGGGTATCAAGTCCTAGCAGAAGGAAGAAGCAATTAATCAGAGCTCTCATCGGGCAGGTATGAGCCTCCCCACCTTGGTTTCCTCATCAAACACTGAAGACAAGAAACACACCCACCTCTGAGGTGTGTGCAAAGGATCAAATGAGTTACGATCAGTCCTTAGACAAATCTCCTGACATTAGTAAGTACTCAGAAAAATGTTAAACATTATCACTGCTTCAAGAAAGCAGAAAAGTTTCAATAGCAGTGAACAGCCTCAGAATAGAGAGCAGAAACTTGTTCCAGACATCAGAGATGTTGTAAGACAGTCATTTTCCCCAACCATCTGCCTATACTCTACTCTTCCTAATTTAGCATTTGATCTGTTTCCTTGGGCTTCCCAGGTGGCACTAGTGGTAAAGAACCCGCTTGCCAATGCAGGAGACATAAGAGACAAGGGTTTGATCCCTGAGTTGGGAAGATCCCGTGGAGGAGGGCATGGCAACCCACTCCAGTATTCTTGCCTGGAGAATCCCATGGACAGAGGAGCCTGGTGGGCTACAGTCCATGGGGCTGCAAAGAGCTGGACTTGAATAAAGCAACCTAGCATGTACACACAGTGTTTCCTTACATTGTTACCTAATTGTCTGATCCAGTAAGATTCTCACCTACTTCAAGAGAGAGACCCCCACCCCCCACCCCACCATTTGTTTCTATCCCTCTTTCCTAGACCTGGTGACCAGACCCTCAGTCGACTTCTTAACTTCACGTCAATTAAAATTTGCAGGGATTAAGTCTTAAGGAAAACAAAACAGGAAGAGATCGAAAGCAATGTGGAAACTAGTTTATTTTAGAGATGGATCTGGCTATACACATTTTCTGTTCATCCAGCCTAATCATATCGACATCTGTTCACAAGTGTGCCAAGATTTTAGCAAGGCATTTGAAAACATCTCTCCAGTCTGCCTCATGGCTTGATAAAAAAAACCAGAGGAAAATCCTTAGAGGAACTCTTACCCAAAGGGATCTACTAGTGGGCCTATGTCAATTCAAGGCAAGAAGATCCCAAAGATGCACTGAAGGGCTCTTACTTGCCATTGCTCTGTCAACATCACCACCAAAGATGCAAGTGGGTATGCTGACAAAATCTGAGGGAGGTCTGAAGCTGAGAAAGAGGAACTTGGTAGATTTTGGGGGCAGAATCCAAAATTATCTCATCAGCTGGAATTTGGGGCCAAATCTATTGAGAAGAAATTTAATCTAAAGATATATGTAGTTAAGTCTACCAAACAGGAACAAGGAGGATATGTTTAATTAGAAGCCCCTGTAGAAATCTTTCAGAGATTTTAGCTAACTGTAACCACACAATGAATTAGCGAGCTAAGGTTACCTGCAAGCTAATGGATTCAAATTTTAGATTACCCAAAGAGAAATGAAGCAATACTCTCATCAATTAAGCAGAAGGTGGTAGGCGTTCATCAGAGATAGATAAGCACTTAAGATACAAGATCTAGTAAAAATAATTCGTTCAAGAGAAAGGGAACCACTCATATCCAAGGCCTGTCATATGCTTTTCTAGCTTTTGCAGGTGAATAAGCTCCCAGAAGGTAAATCATACTTGAGTTCCCATTCATTTCCTCCAGTGTTCCTATGGTTGATTCACTGAACTCATCAAGTAACCATTACCACAAGCATACTCCTTAGAAGGCAAACAGAATGATTTCATAGGAGCCTAAGGGCAGACTAACATAGACTCCTATTGCATTTGCTTGGTGACTAAGCTGCAGCCATTTTTTTTTTTTCCACTTTGTGAGAAATAATCCCTGGATATCCCAAAATAAAGTTGACTTACACACAGAGCCGACTCCACTATGAGATTTACAAAAACTTTCACTGGGAAAACTAAGAGATAAATTAGCTATCACTCGAATACTTTTGTTTGCTGGGATGTCACAACATCTTTTAATAGTGTCTGCAATTAAAAGCAGGAGGTACAGTGAGTTTCTACTGTCAGACACAGAGGAAGTGGGAGAGGTATGGCAACCAGTGAAATACTCTGCCCTCTGGATCAGGAAGAAATATTGCTTCTGTGGTTTTTATAAAATGTGCTTAGTGGCTAAAATCACATCAAAAAGAACCAAGATTAAAGTTGGATCCAACAGGTAGAAGGAAGGAGAGGAGAGGTCCAGGATACACCGAGAAAGTGAAAAGTCAAAAATGAAAGTCCAAAGCCAATAAAGAAAAATCTAAGTTCATAAACTCTGTAGCTTTTTAACTAATGCGAAAAAACCTGTATTTGTACATATAAAGGATAAACAGAATCTAGTTCAGTACTTCTAACATTATTCCATTCTACCAAAATTAATTAAATGGGAAAGATTTAGAACCCATGAGAATTTTTGAGACCAGGAGAACTTTCAGAAAAATGAGTAAATGTATATAGTGACATTAATTACAACATATAACTGATATTTATCAAGCAATTACTATAGCCAACTACTACACTGAAATTCTGCATGGATTTCCTTGTCCAACTTTTCAACAAGCCTTTAGGGCAGGTGCTGGAGATCACAGGCATTCTCACAGGCGGGACCTCACCAGCAGGAGAAGGGGCTTGCAGGGCTCTTAACATTCCCCTGCAGAGAAGGATTTAACTCTTCAGTTTACTGCGGATAGACCCTTGCCTTTGGGAGCCTCTCATTTCCCAGGCCCAGGAGGAGACAATGCAAAAATGAAAAGGGGGAAGGCATGGAGGGGAGGATGGGGTCACGGTGAAATGAGGAAATTCCCTAAGTAAACGCTGAGATGACAGGAGGAAGGGAAGGAGGAGAGAAGGCCCAGAACCGCTCTAAGCCACCAACAGGAAAAGTGCATTTTTCTGAGATAACAACCGCAAAGTTCAGAGGTTGCTCTAGGCGCGGTAAATCTTTTAGTGTCTTCGAAAGTCATTTTCTGTCCCAGACATTCATCCTTTTTGCGGCTGCAAAGAGAAAGGGACCAGCGACCCGTGCAAGTGTCAGGAATGCATCCGAGGGAGCCCCAGCGAAGTTGCAGGGCAGCTATTGTGCTTCAGTGAAGTTCAAAGGAAAAGACCGTCCCGGGGGACTGGGGCGGCTGCGTTGCTGCGCAGGAGGAGTACGCGGGAGACCCGGCGGAGGCAGAGCCCTGCGCAGGCTGGTCCCCGCGCCACCGCGCGCCACCGCGAAACAGACAGCAATTCCAGCGGGGAGAGACCAAAAGAGAGAAGGGGGGCAACCAATGCGGGGGGGGGGGGGCGGGAAAGCCTTAGGGGTTCAAGGCTTTAAATTGAGTCTAGAGCCACTTTAGGATCGGACCAGGGGCGAGGGGCTGAGATATTTACATTGTTCCTGGCAGGCTAAAGACGAGCGAGAGGTGGGGGTTGGGGGGGGTGGGGCGGTGCTGGGAAAGAAAGAAAAAGAAAACAAACTGTGCTCGCTATTAAATATTCATGACAGCAGCTTTGCTAAGACTAATGGAAAGCATATAAATCCCTTTACAGCTTAGTTAAATGCAAAAAAGATGGATGAGGGTCACAGCGTGCTCTGGGGCAAATTGGGAAGAATATGAAAATCTGGACCACAGGAGGTTGGGATTCTTGGGGAGCGGAGAGCTGGCTCCAAGTTTTATTTAGATCCATTCCAGTAGGTGTGGCTACCATCCCCATTCATTTACAATGACTACAATAAAGCACTCCTGGGATAGTGGGATTTCAATTACTGCACACTCCTAAAGGACTTTTTTTTTCCTCCTAAAAGTTTATTTTTCTTTCTCCTCCCCTCTCAAATATAATGGCATGGTTAACATTTGACAGATGTTACTGTTTTAAGTGATGCTTAAACACAGGTCCGAATTCTCAAAACAGATCTAACTTGACTGAGCAAATGGAGATCCAATCTTTTATCTGCAACATCTTGCCAAGGTATCTGCCAAATGATCTTCCAGAAAGCACCCAAAGTCGTGGGCTCTGAGAGAGCAGAGCAAGGGAATCCTAATGTGAATCAGGACTTGGCTGCACCCACACAACTGCACGTTTAGGAACCTCAGCTGGGCTGTGTCTCTACTCTCAAGCTTAAGCCACAAGAAAGGAAGAGAAGCCCATTCATTCACCTTAAGGAAGCCTCAGGAGTCCACTGTGGCAGAAGGGGGGAGGGGTGCTTTTTTGTTGTTCAGTCGCTAAGTTGTGTTGGACTCTTTGTGACCCTATGGAAAAGTTTATACCAAGGCGGTGCTGTATACTAAAGAATGGTACTAAGGATCCAAGTTTCTCATTATTTAAACAAAGTTCTTGTGGAAGAAGGAGTTGTTATTTGTACTGTAGGGGGTAATTATTCTGTTTTCTTTTACATTTTATATACTGAAAAGAGAAAATAAATACAACCAGGTGAGGCTTTAGGATGGGATTTATATATCACTATGACCATAATTTATAGATTTATATATCACCACAAACGTAATTCAGGGCTGAGGGAAGCATATTCCCGAAACAAAACATAAAATCATTCCAAAAGAACCTCGTAGAAAAGTCACCGATTGATAATACAAGAACTGTAAGATCCCCAAGTCCACAAGACACAAACTAGGCTGCTTTTAAAAGTAAATGTTAGGTACCCTGCTTTCAAGAACAAATTTCAGTTTCCACTTTCCATTACATTCCCCTTCTAGAAGGGAAGGGAAATGGTGTGAACTGCGGAATTTTGAATACCGTCCATTGCAATCACTTAATGGACTTTCATTCTAGAGCAGGTATGTAGGATAGGCTGCTTTGGATGAATTTTAACAACAAATGTAAACATTAAAAAACTTTTCAGTGTCCGTCTCTTTCTCTGTGACATTCAAAGTCTTTGTATGCACTTCCATTATCATCAGTAATAATTCCTCCTGAGCATGTGTATGTCTTGACCCCTCTCCCCACAGCTCTCCCTTCATCTTTGCGCTTTTGGAGGCCAAAACCTATGTTATTCACCCTCATGCCCAAGAACAGTGAAGGTGTCTTGTTAATTCCACAGGATGCTCAATGCTTGACACAGAGTAAGTGCTCAATAAACACGAGATACTACAATTATACAGCAGTGTCTGATGAATGAATGTTCGATGGAATTTTTAGGAGCTAGAGACACCTCTTTTTTTAGGAAATTAAATCATTTGCTGAAATTATTTTTATCTTACAATTAGATGACAAAACTGTGCAACCAAATGGAAATTGCACAAGCATTTTTATTGGACTTCCGATAAGCAGGAAGTCAACAACTATTAATGGGAAAATAAAAATATATAGAATAATAAAAATAAAGACTTCATACAGATTTCATTCTGGGAGTTGTTTTTACTAAAATGTTTGGAAAGCAGTGTTCAAATTTTCCCCATTTTAAAAGTAGAGAGAAGAGAAGGGAGATGAAAAATCTTGTTTCCAGAACTTTCAATTAAAGAAACCACACCTGGAAAAGCCCAAGTCGATGCAGTTAAATAAACAGGTTCATTTTTCTTCCAAAAAGTGCATTTTCCATTTTATTTTGAAAAATAACAAATGATCCTGACAATACCCAGAATTCCTATTAGGCAATAAACTGTCTTTCAAGATAGTATGCCAGGAATGTCAAGGGTTGTGCAGTATAAGAAAAAGGTCACCCATGAGTGGTGAGCTTCCAGCTTCAAGCTTTCTCAAGTCATCTGCCACTACAGCAAGGCTCTGCATAATCTCTTAGCGTCCAGCTCAGAGGCGTCCCTATTGAGAATTCAGCTGAGATTGCCCTGGACAAAATCCCATCACAAACTTTTAGAGCAAAAATAACAAATCCTTATTCATTATTTTTACTTACTATTCAAGACCCTGTCCTGGGAAACCCTTACAAGCAGGATTACCTTGCTGTATTTAATCCTTGTAGCCCCAGCTCACGGTATGGCATTATGAAGCTGCTGGGTAACATTTACAGGATGAATGGACAAAGCAAAAGAAATCACAAAATTGAGCAGAATTCAGCAGAAGACTTAGGTCTTCATTATTCTGAAAAGCAATAAAACCAGAATTAACATAAAGACTAGAAATAAATAGCAAAAAAGTGATAATGAATTTCCTTCATAATTAAAAAAAAACAATACAGTCACCTTTCTAGCTAGTATCTCTGTTAGGTCCATATCTCAGAAACTATTCCTTACATTTTTGTTAAGAACTCAGCACTGTCATATTAGCCACCATTAAAATCTGTACCTATAAAACAAAGGTGTCCAGGTCTGATTACAAGCGTCAGCCTTGCAAAAATATAAATTCTCCCTATGTCAGTCTACAGACTCAACATAATCCTACTCAAAATTTAAGACTTTTGAGCCCCCACCCAAAAAAAAAAATCTGTACCTATAGCATATAATCTGATTTCATTTGTGTTTCTTTAAAAATCAGAACATGGGCAAGTACTTAAATGCTTCTATGATAAATTGAGTGTTCATTCTATGCACTACTGGCAACATGTTTATAGATTACTTTTAACATTCATTATATTTTGCGTTTCTTTATAGTTTTATCAACCAAGGATGCCTCCCTAGACAGGATGATTTTGTCTTGCCCATTTTATAGAACAAAATTTGTGACATATTTTAAGTCCTTTGACTCTACAAGTTACCCTTTGAACCCTTTCTGATCTTACTGTTTGTCTATTGAAGGGTGAAGGGCATTTAATTACATTTTTAAATTTCAATAATAAGCCTTCTGAGGTCAGGAGCACTTTAGGGGGAAAAAAAAAACAACTCAGTCCCAAAGATCATTATGAAAGGCATTTTACATAGTAAACATGTAAGTCATTTTTCTAAAAATGAAGGATGAAGAAGAAAGTAAAGTGAACAAGCAGTGACCTCTGGTTACAGTACACATCATCACATCAAACCAGGTGGGAAAAATTTAAATCATTCTTATTCATAAATAGGAAAATGCTGAGGGATGGATGTGTTTAGTTGTCTGTTGTTGTTTTTTTTTAATTAATAATCAGGAAACAAGCACAATACATCTGCCACGACACATCTCCAGAAAAAGACAGCTTAAGAGTTAAGTGAAGGACACAACGAAACATAGATTAGATGTTCAGAACATAAAGAACAGTCCAAATGGATTCAATTCAATGTTAAGAGCCTACTACATGCAAAAATTTGCTGCCAAAACAAGAGTTAGGATCTTAAATTCCAAGAAGAGAATTTTTAGTTGTGCTAAAAGCACGTGCACTTACTGATTCATATTTTTGCTCCAAAAGTTGTCAGATGCTATAAAAATGTTACTTAAAAACTTGTCCCTCATAGTCAAGATTTTTCACAAGTGAAATGAACACCATTAGGTGTCTTGAAGAAT
The DNA here is from genome assembly GCF_019320065.1 of Cervus canadensis. NCBI lineage: Eukaryota > Metazoa > Chordata > Mammalia > Artiodactyla > Cervidae > Cervus > Cervus canadensis. The sequence continues at coordinate 43,997,229 of NC_057397.1, read as the reverse complement.
CAGGGGAATATTCAAGTCATTCCAAAAAAACCCATTTTCATCAAATCCAATTTTGCATAGGAAAAATAATTTTATGGGTATTAAAGGCAACATACTAAAAACCTAGGGAAATCTAACCTCTCCATCGTAAAAAAACAAAAATGAAAAACTATAATCCAAAGAAACTGAGCAAATGAAAGATACTAATTTTTCCATCATTGTCCACAAGTCTGATGCTAATTTCTCTCTGTGCCTTAAGAGTATTAATTCCTTGAAGTCAGCTTTTTTTGGTAAAGCACAGAATTTCTTTTGATGTTCTAAATGCAGAGAGTTCAAAGGTTAGCCTGCCACTCAACATCATGACTCGTCAAAAATCTGAACAGGAAACCCATTTCTGAACTTTGCCACACAAGGGACTGCCATCCCAAAGGGAGACGGCTGGTCATTGTTCAGCCCGCCGGCGTTTTTGTACTTTACTTAAGGATTTATTCAGAAGGGTGACAATCACCAAGGAGAAACATTCTTTCAGGTACAAAGAATCATGACCATTTCTTCTAACACGTTGTCCCCACTCACTAATTACTTTCTCAACATTCTGGAAGGCTAAAAGGGTCTAGTCAAGTTGAATAGCCCTGGGATTTAGCCTACATTATAGTCTCTCTTGTACTTTACACCCTACAAAAATTAAAAAAAGCAGAACAAAGCATGAGCCACACTGGGCGTGGTGGGGGGAAGAGGGACACATGGGCACAAACAAGGTTTACATGGAAATAAAAAATCCCTTCAGTAGACAGGAAGACGTGAAATGGCTGATGATATAAAAATAGTTTCATTTACAAAAGGTTACCAGGGCCTATAAACCCAGGGACGCCAGGTTTGGACATAAAGTGATTCATTCGTTTAGTCAATGAACATTTACTGTTGCCTTCAGGCACCCTGCTCCAATACTGAGTAAAAAGTAGTCTGTCCCCAAAAAGCTGGAAGCTTCATAGGAAAAAAGAGACCAAGAAACAGATTATTTGAATATAACTATAATACTGCACCAGAAGGGCTAGGAGAAGCAGCAAAAGTAAGGTGCTATGGAGCCCCAAAGAGAGGGGCCTCTAACCAGGATGGTTCAACAAAGGAAGACAAGATGGACTTTCTTAGGGGCAATGTGACAGCTGAGATTTCTTTTTTTTTTTTTCTTAATTTTTGTAATATTATTTATCGGCTACCTAAGGTCTTAGTTGCAGCCTGTGGGATCTTTCTTGGTGGTGCACAGACTCTCTAGTTGTGGTTTATGGGCTTAGTTGCCCTGCGGCATGTGGGATCTTAGTTCCCCGACCAGGAATCGAAGTTGTGTCCCCTGCATCACAAAGCTGGATTATTAACCACTGGACCAACAGGGAAATCCCTATACCTGAGTCTTAAAACAAATAAAGGTGAGCAAAAAATTAGACTGGGATGAGGCAAGTGGCAGATGCTATAGCAGGCCATGGAAACAGCAAATGCTGTGATCTGTACTGAAAACAGGAGTTATCAATGTCTCCTTCATACAGACCTCAGACTGTCACCAAAGCAATGCAGAAAACAGTATGGAGGCATCTCCACTGGTTCAGATCACCTGTGCTTCCTGAGTTATTCAGCTGATAAATGTCACTCACCTGTCAATAGCATTTATCAAAGAGAACTTCAGGCCATCCCAAAATCTGATCAAGTAGCTGTTTCTCTGAAGTCTATGTCATACATTTTTTTCAAGTACTCAGACTTCTATTATCTTCACACCTTTCTTTAGATTCAACATATCAAGTCTGTAAGTTAACAGATGAATTAAAAAATAATAATAATAATAATTGCCTTTTCTTTTACCTCGCCAGAAATTGGATCTGGCCATCAGCAAAACACACTGAAGTTCCGTTGAAGAGGGCCTGATGCAGACTGAAACATTTGTCTTTAAGGGAGATTGTTTTTAATCAAATACTTGCCTTTAAAAAAAAAAAAATCACTTGCTGTTTAAATGGTGTTCTGCAGGCCTTGGGCATAATCAAAAAGAATGAATTTTCCTCTGAAGGTAGTTCTTTTAAAACTCAGACAATGATAATACCTTTGAAAGCACAGGGATTTCTGCCACCAAAAGAACCTGAGCAATGGAAAACTGAAAACTATGTTCTTAAATATATAAAAAGCATCCCCCATATGTAATAACAGGGGCTGGAAAAGGTGTTGGAGCCAAATGGAGAAGTTCATACAATCCCCAGGAAAATCAGGCCGAATTCATAAGGGTACATCCTCCTTTACAAAATAGAGAACCACCTCATACTGTGAGTGGCACCAGAATCCACCGGAAGCCATAGATTTGGATTCTTATCTCGCTTTTCTACTAATTAATGCATCATCCTCTAGGTCTTAGCTTCCTCAGTCTTACCCTTCAATAGATAGATGAGACTACAAGTCTTTTTTTATTTTGGTCCTAAAATTAAATTGATAATGAGTAGTTACTATTCAGCAGGCACTTATCCTGTGTCAGGAACTGTACTAAATGCTTTCAATTCTGTATCTCCTTTAATCTCACAAAGCAACTATAATAAGACATACACTAGAATCCTGTTTTACCAATGAGGAAATAGGGTAGGGGATGGAGGTGAGGTGGGAGATGGGATAATCTTAGTTAAGTAACATGAAAAAAAAAAAAAGATGCCAAGTCAAAATCTCTACCACACCATTTGATATCAAACATGCTTAAACCCAAGCCTTAATCAAAGTTCTAAGTGATACACATAATCAGATTCCAGCTGATTTTTAAAACACATTTTACTAAAAGAAAGAAACATTTGAGCAGTTTTTTACAAAAGATTGACAAATGTAATTCAGTGTTCTTTGGAGTAAAAGGTTCTAACCCCAAATTTCCCACCTAACTCACTTGGATCTATCTCCTAGCAGATGTCTTCTATACAAGTATCTGCTTATAAGGCCAGGTGTGCTTGGGAGGGCAAATCTAGATGGTCACCAAGGATGCCCTGCTTTCATCCCCCTGCTACAGATGAGAAGAGGTATTCAGTGGGCTTTCCTTCCATAAAATGTTTTCATCAATCAGCCCCCAAGGCAGGGAGTGAGGGACTGGGCATCTTAGTGACTGTGGCTCTTCCCTGGCAGTCTTTGCGCTCCTGAGTCCCAGGAGGAGAAAGACTTGGAACGGGGCTTATAAAGAAATCGCAACTGTCATGTAATGAATTGACGCAGGCGTGCTTTTAATAGCCCCATTTAATTGTACAGTCGTATTTTCCGCACAAGCCCTCCCACCACTGATGTATTAACAATCTCTTGCTCTGGCCCCGGGGGAATCCAACTGTTCCATTTTCTCCTCTTTCAGCCCAACGCCTGCACTATTTGCCTTCCTCTTCACACTGTCACAAAGAACAAAACAAAACGCCGTGGCATTTCAGCCAGGTATTACTTAGGTGAATTAAATGACGGCATTTAACTTCCGGGGGAGAGGGGGTAGTTCTTGAAAAGAGGAGTGTGATTAACAGCATAAAAATGATGGAGGGATACCGTCGTAATCCTGGAGACAAGAAACGTTCATTTTCAGTCATTGCTTATTTTTACTTTCTCGGGCTTTATTTCTATTAATTTCATTTTTAAATTTTATTTTTTAATTAAAGTATAGCTGATTTACAATGTTTTGCCAATCTTAGCTGCACACTAAAGTGACTCAGTTATACACATATAGACATTTTCCCCCTATTTTCAGTTATTTCAAAACCATAACATCATCAAGTCCATTATAGAGAACTGAGGGCTAACTCTGACCTCAGATTAAAGCAAGTGGATGGTTTTTCCCACCCTAAGAGAACAAACATAACAGGCTCCAAAATTGCAAAATGTGTTAAAAATAGTGGGTGTCTTAATGGAATCCGTTGTGTCCAGGAGTGTGTTTATTTCTAAGCTGTCACACTATGCACCATAACACAATGCAAAAGGGACAATCTCATGTGATAAAGTCTCCCCATTGTCCTAGGAGGCATTGTTCTTCACACCTGGCGGGAAAAGATGTGCTTCTAAAACTGGAGGCCGTGAGATAACATCTGAAGATTACAACTGGAAATCTTGTGACTTTATTATTTGAAAAATTCTCCATTTTTTCCCCCGGTAAGCGATATCTATCTATTCTTTCTCAATCATACCAATGTGGATAAAACTTTGTAGAAATAAAACCATTATAAAGTCATAGTAAGACTGAGTATGCTAAAACGGAGATTTTATCAGATGCCTACGGTTTCTTTTAGCAAGAAAAGGATGGGCTGATTTTTTAAAATGTAGGTGTCAATGTTCTCTTCAACCAAAAAGTTCCAACTTAACAGACAATGCAACCCAAAACACCATTTGGGGCTAAATGTAATTACAGTATTATATAGTGAACTGACCAGTATGCAATAAAAGTTTTGAAAATCCAATTTTAAGTAACTTTCTCACAAGTTGCCCCTATTCACAGAACCAATGACATGTTGGCTGGTTCTCCCAACTTCATTTTGTAATTTCCCTAGCACATTCTAAAGTTCATCTGAAATTAAAAACAGAGAAGAAAGAATTAAGTTGGTGGTGAGGAAAAGAAGTCTGAAATTTCTGAACAGTGAGACTCGCATGAATGATTAAACTTCTCTTCCAATCAGTTTTTGAATCTGTTACCAGGATATGCAATAGAACACAATACTGATGGTTCAAGAAAGTTTTATACCTCCTTTAGAGCTGACTGGCAAAACCAATCAGTAGTAGAACTGGTAGAGTTTGGGCGATGGAGAGACTGACGTTTCCCTTTATATTATGCTTATAATTGGATAAAATTCCTTCTCAGGACAAAACAATGCCTTTAGCTAAACTCAGAACTTGAGTCATCTAAGGACCAAATTTGAGATCTAAAGACTTTTTTTTTTCCATTTATTTTTATTAGTTGGAGGCTAATTACTTTACTGAGATCTAAAGACTTTTGAATGAGCCTGGCACACAAAAAGCACTTAATAAGTACATATTCAAAGCATGAAAGAATAAATATACAGAACAGTCCTCTCCACAATTAAAGAATCTTTATGGAGAACACTGCACTATCTTCTTCTTATGTGGTCAATCACCCAACAGTCACCATAAGTATTTAATAATCCTGGTTGTCAATGGCAGTCTGGCCCTAATCCATATTTCAAAAACAAAGAATTCAAGAACTAAATCCCAGAGTTACTAGACAGATCTTCTGCCAATGCCCTAGTTGTTGTTACCTCAACACCTCTCTTCCTCACCTAAAAGAGATTAATCAGTTCCTAAAAAGTCTCTCTCACCCTGGTGTTCTCACTGCCCAGCACATAGGAAGCCCAACAGAGGTTTTCTAAACTCAGGAATCAAGCACTAGTTTTTTTGTTCAATGGGTCTCAATAAGAAAAGAGTAAAAGAGGCGCAGGTCTGTATGGAATCTGGAAAGATGGTACAGATGAGCCTGCTTGCAGGGCAGAAACAGAGATGCAGACACAGAGAACAAACACACGGACATGGAGAGGGAAAGAGAGGGAGAGAGGAACTGGAAGATCAGAACTGACATATATATACTACTGTGTGTAAGATACACAGCTGGTGGGAAGCTGCTGCATAATCACAGGGAGCTTAGCTCGGTGCACTGTGATGACCCGCAGGGGTGGGATGGGGAGGAGGTAGGGATGGCATGGTGGGGTGGGAGTGGGAGGGAGGGGACATATGTATGCATACAGCTGATTCACTTTGTTGTCCAGCAAAAACTAACACAATACTGTAACGCAATTACATGCCAAAAAAAAAAAGAAAAGGAAAAGCATAAAAGAGAACATTATCATTCCAGCCTGCTTAAGTCTTGGCTGATGCCTTATCTCTGACCTAATAACCCCATTAAACTGGACTGGGCAGAACATACCTGTCAGTTTGCGGGGGGGGGGGGCGGCGGGGAATCAAAGAAATGTACAAATGACTGGTTTTATAACCCAAGCCTTCCCAGACAAACTCAATGGGGAAGACTCCAAATCCCTGCCTGGGAACCTTGATGAGAACCTAGACCAAGGAAATTATAGGGTTTAGAGAGCAAAGATTCTAACTCTACTGGGCTAGAATAAACAGGTCTTATTCTGTTTATATTATGTTATGGTCTGAAGTGACCATGTTCCAGATGCTACCTGACCCACTGTAAGCCCTCTCATCAGAGTTACTACAAAGCAAACAGTCTGTCCTACCCGCTACAGTCTGAATGTTTGTGTTCCCCAAAATCCATATATTGAAACCTTACCACTAAGGGGATAGAATTAGGAGGTGGGACCTTTGGGGAGGGGAGTCAGTTATTGGGTCAGGGGGGTGGGGCTCTCATGAGTGGGATTAGCACCCTTATAAAAGAGACACCAGACAGATCCCTCATTCCCCCCCACACACCATGTGAGGACACAGCAAGAAGGGGTCAATCTCCCCCCTAGAAAAGGGCTTTCATCAGAACCTAATCATGTTTGTACCCTGATCCCAGATTTCCACCACCACAACTATGAGAAATAAATGTATGGTGTTTGTAAGCTACCCAGGCTGTAGAATTTTGTTAAAGCAGCTTGACCAGATTAAGACACTACCTCTGTACTTGTTACACGGCATCTTGCTCAGGCTTGGCTGTGTGCACATCCATCTTCCTGACCCAACTACAGGCTCAAAGACTGTGGGCATCGGATCTTTGTTCAGCAGTTCTACAAACAAGCAAGAAACTAAACTGGGCATGTTACAGAATTCAGCCATTGTCAAGGTTGCCTGACGGAGCATCAGGGTCACTGGTGATACCTTCAAGACACAGATGCCCAGAACCCCACTCCTTGAGATGCTGAGTCCTTACATAGCAATGTTGTAAAATAGTCCCTGGATGATTCTGAAAGCACACCCCAGGCTGAGATCCAAGGCATGGTGTTAGTTAAGCATTTTCCAGGTTACTGAGCCCAGTCTGAGCTGGGGTCAAATGCTAACCCTATCTTATTCTTTGAGTGATTCTGGGCAAGTCATTTGACAAGTCTAAGCCTCACCATCCTGTAAAATAGAGACTGACCAATACACACCAAGTGAAGCCTTTGCAAGGATAAGTGTGTGTTAAGCATAGTTCCCTCCTGATGATACACTCTTGGTGTTTAATCCATGTCAGGTATTTGGGCTGGGAGTCCAAAGCACAGGGCCTTCTACAACCCACATTGCACCACAATAGATGTAAATTGAAAGGAACTAGGATGAGACTTCATTGCTAACAAAGTACCAATGTTTCAACCACTAGGTATTAGGTATCACCCATTAGCACTTCTCATGCAAATATCTTGTAACAAATTGGTGAAGGGTTAGGAGAAAATGGTTCCGAAAGAGGTGACTGATGTTTAACTTATATCTTCAAGTTAACAAAACAATACTTGGAGGTCAAGATTATACAGTATGGAGACAAGGATGCCGAGGCTGTTAAAATAACCCATAAGTTTCCTTGGTGACGTTGCTTCTCCAAAGGGAACAATGGGAGGAAGGGTGAAGAAAAAGGGTAACACCTTCAGAATTTGGATATTATTGTGTGTCCTCATTTTGTTATTAAAGTCATACACCATACCTTAACTATTACACTATGACAGGCTATACTTTGAGCATCCAACAGAAGCTTCATTAAAAAGTCCAGGTTTCCTTTAGATTTATGGTATTGAAAGGGTTTTTCTCTCTTCTCACTTTCTCTTGCTTTCTTCCTTCCTTCTTCCTTCCCTCCCTCTTCCTCCCTTCCTTCCTTCCTTTCTCTTAGTATTCTTACTAGAGAACATATTACATTCATGGCCTAGTGGAAGACAACATCATTTCTACAATAGAAATCAGTGGGGAAAAATAATTTGCTTAATAGACATTCACTTACTGCAAACTTTAATGGAAGGCATCTATTATATAATTGGGAACTAAAAGCCACATTCTCACATACACTTAGCCATTCTATGTTACTCGTGTGTGTATGTGACTTCACTTAGACAAAAAGTGGTGCTTTTACTTAGGTAAAATGGACCTTTTCCATTGCAGAGCATTTAAAAATAAAATGCTTATCTGTCCTGCATTTTCACCACCAACGAATTTTGTCACTGTGTATTCCCCCGATAATCTATCTTAAAGGGACATTTCAAGCAGCAGAAAAATAAAGAATAATATCCCTTAGATGAATCTGACTTGTAAATAAGGAAAGCTATTAAGTGCTTAGTGTTTTGGGTCTACCGTAAACACTATAAATAATCTCAGACTATACAGCTCACTTGACTTTACCCAGGGAGACTTCACTGTTTTGTTAAGGAACAGCACCATATCAGGCCAATTTTCTGGAACCCAACCTTTATCCTTTTAAGAATAAAACAAAATAAAAGGTGGGAGGGGTGAGGCTTTCAATCAACTAAAATAAAGAGGGTAAAAATGCCAGCAATGCGTGTGTAATGTTATGTCTTGTTCATTAGATGGCTAGTTATGGTTGTCAACTACCTAAAATTTTGTGAAAGCACAGAACCAGGTTTTTTTCACACCATCAGTATTTCTATGGAGTTGGAAGTCTCTTTGGATAAACCATTTTAAGACCCAGAGTACAAAAATAATCCATCCTAAAAATGCCTTCTATTCTGAGTTCCTGGCATAAAGCTATTGTGTCCAGTGATTTCATATTATGGCCTTCCACACATAAAGGAAATGCTCTGAATCCTAAGGACTAATTACACATCCCCAGACTTCCTCTTTCCACAGAGCTTTTTAATTGGGTACTTTAAGTTGCCAAGTATGTTCAAAAATGGTATTTCAAATAAGCACGCAAAATAACTGCCGATCTAGAAGTGGAACATCCAACCTCCCCGCTTTGGATAAGGAACTGATGCTCTTATTTAAAGCTATTTGTTTTCCAACAGATGACGACAGAGAAACCAAGTATTAAGCTTATTGAATTCATCCACATTCATAATAATATGAATGTTTTAGTATAATTTCAATGCCAAAAGATAAGGTGAGAAAGGGTTAGAAGTCTAAAATTAGACATCATTACTCAAACTGGACGTAAGTATATGTACTATATAATAGATATATGCACTTTATTACTTCCTGTAAGCAATTAGTTTAATAATAGACAGAATGGGTAACTATTTAGGGGCTTAACTTTGTGGTAGACTCAGGTATTTCTGAAGCCTCCCTTCTCCAATAAAACCCTGGGCTTTGATTCAAGAGAAAGGGGTCGATATCACATACAAGGCTCTGCAACATCACACAACCACATAAAACTGTCACCGTGAAATACTGCACTGCATGATTTTGTTACTGCTTCTTTTATTCTTGCAGCAATGGACACACAACCTCAGAGGATGAATTCACCACTTCAAGGCTCGCACCCAGCACTGGATAGGAACAATAAAAATGGTCTTGGGAACAGCAGCCCCCAGGGATGTAGGCACTGCCATCCAATATGACAACAGATCCACCTCTGAATTAACAATTTTTATACTTTCCACAATCTGAGGGTTGTTTTCTTTTCTTTCCCTTAGACAGGAGTACTCCTCCATTTCCCAAAAGAAGCCCAACCCCAAAATTAAATCCAATGCTACTAAACCAGTGAGCAAATTTCCATCATCAGATATTCATATACTAAAGCTAATACCTTAGCTTCAGATTATAACTATGGTTTTCAAAATAAATATCAGGTGTTGGCAGGAATCTTTAACCAAGGATCAGAAGATCTGCAAATCCTATCAAAATGTATACAAAAGTTTGATGTGTGCTTTTTTCAAAGGAAGGTTTTAGAATATACAGAGTGGTCTGTGACCCACCCCTCCAAAAAATCAACACCTGATATAAAATTTTTTCTTTAATTATGGGGAAAAATCATAAATAGAGCTATCCCAATTGAACAGAATATTGAACAGGAAGTAAATATTTCCCCTTTTTTAGCCTAACATGTTTACCTAAAGAGAATGTGATGACAAACTTTTGTCATTTACGCCATAACAGAAAAAAAAAAAATGTGTTTAATAAAAGATAAGCTGGATTCATGCATGTAATTGGGAAGTTTTTGTTGTTATTATTGTTATGTATTAATGTACAAAAGGGATTCTTTATAGTATGAGCAGAATTTTAAAAGCTGGTAGAAACAAGCCCATTCTCAGGCTTATAAAACAAGCCTTTACAGATAATTATGTTTTATTACTCTTCATTTTATGGGGATTGTGTTATACAAAACAAATACCAGATGCCTATTTGTTTTATTCATTTCAGGGAGAAAAAAAGAATCTTACAAGCACCTCTGCGAATAGAACTGCTTTTAATTAAACACAATGCACAAGGAGCACATAAAAATTAATACTGTTTGAAGCCAGCAGGTAGAAAGTAAATGTATCACAAAGTAACTGCAAAAGACCCCACTCCCCCCTCCTAGATGAGCTGAGAAAGAAAACATTCCTGGGTTATTACTGGGAAGCTGAAATCAGCAAGCAATACTAGAACAAGGTCATTCATAGGCTTGTTTGGGATAAATTAAGGCCAATATTCATGGAAACAGAAAACCTAGAGGTGAGGGGGTGGGGGGTAGTCTTTTAATAGTACCTGTATTAAACCATACCCCACATTACTCTCCTTCTTGAAATCAGGCAGGTCTGCTCTGACCCATTTGGGTAAAGCTGTTGAGGTGGAATGAAACAGGTTCATTTCTGCTCCATCAGAAAAATGCAAAGTGATTTTTGGCATGGTTCTTAGTCTGCAAACACCACAGAAGGACATGTCAAACACTGGCTGCTATCTGATTAATACAGTCATGCTTAAGGGGGGAAAAAAGTAGGGGGGAGACAGAGAAAAGAACAGCCACACTAAAATTTGACAGTTTCTTCCTGACCCCAAAGACATAAATCATATCTGTTCAACTGTCAGTTCTAATCAGAAAGTGAAAACTCAGCATGCAGCATTTTAGTCCCACAATGAGAAACATTTAACTTTTTTTTTTCCATTTGCTTTTGCTTTGTTTGCTTTTGATCAAATCAGAGTAAGACCCACTCCCTACCCTAGTCTCAGACTTTTGATATCATCTAACCAGTTATGATTTGTACTCACTTGTGCCAAGAGGGAAAATAAACAGACATTTTGAAAGTACTATGTGAAGTAGTGCTAAAACCCTTTTCCAAATTACATTTATTTAAGGGCCCACACCCTAAATTTCACTGTCTGCAACTCTGAATCTCAGAGTAGTCCCAATTTCTGTGAAAGCATTTCTTTATTCCTGTACATAAGACTTAACGTTTTTTCAGTTAGCAGACGTTGGTCCTTCAGTTAAATCGACACACTAAACTGCATTATTTTTGTGTTTTAAAAAGCAATTAAAATCCTAAGGCTTTTTAACCTTTAAAATAGATTTTTAATCAGGCATAGGCAATTGAAGAAAATACACCACTTAAGCTACTAAACTAGTTATCCCTACCCTCCCCCCCCAAAAAAGCACTCATTTTGCTAGAAGTATACTTAGTGTACCTCTTTTTCTTAGACCAAGAATGGAGACTAAATATACAGGAAGACAGACTAAGATCAGGATTCAAATGCCATACTTGATACTCTGCTGTAACCTAAATAAGAATTATTTTCACAATGGAATACCATATAGCTATTAAAACGAGGGAGAGATTTGTATGTACTGACATGTAACAGTGCTTGATGTATAATTCAATGATTAAAAAAAATTACAAAGGAGGAGACTCTGTGTGTGTGTGTGTAAAATAATCCTATTTTCAAGAAAATAAATAATATGCTATATGCCTCAAAAACAGGATATATACACTCAACAGTTCACGATGACATATGGGTGCATTACAGGTAAGTTTCACTTTCTGTAGCATCTGAACTTTGAACAGTGCTCAAATATTAGTTCTGCAATCTGCAATCGTAATTAAATAACTTTTTTTCTCAAACACTCACTGGATTGTGGTTTACGCTATTATACCTTTGGGTGGCTCTATCTTGAAAGTTAAATGTAAACTCCAGCTTCTGAGATAAGAACCCTTAAGAGTTAGAACAGCTTGATTTGAATGGCAATAAAAGGGGTGACGTAGGATAAGGGAATTAGGGAACAGGAAGAGAGAGAGAGAGAGAGAGAATGTGTGTGTGTGCGCGCGTGTGTGTGTGTGTGTGTATGCGTGTGCACACAACCCTCACAGTAAGGCGGGAGGGTTACTAAAAAAAAATGAACTAAAGAACTAAAAAGAAGCAGCAGAGAGTAGGGTGGGTGACTCAAGACTAGAGGGAGGGTTTTCGTGAACAGCCACAAAGAAATGCCTCTGACAGTTCCTGGTTAACAGCCCCAGAGGACCCAGGAAAAAAGAGGTGTGTAAAACCCATCCTTTTCAAAAGGCAGTGGGAGATGACAGGAACTGCTCCGCAGAGAAGTGAGTGGCAACGGAAGGCCTGGAAGAAAAGAATGAGGTAGCCTAGAGAGGAACCCTGGAAGCTGAAAGCCCCCCTGCGGGAAACGGCCCCAGGTGCATGAGGCCACAGAACTGCACCCCTCGGCCTTCCGTGTACGGTCTCTGAGATGGGATCAGAGTCCACAAAGGCTGACGCACCAAGAGTGGTTGGCTCGGCACGGCAGGCGGTGCCCCATTCATTAGCAGACAGTGGGGATGGAGATTCTGGTCCCAGCAGCACGGTTGGTCCCTTTCTCGGAGGGGGCAGTAGAAATACCAAAGGAGTGGGCAGAGGCTTCTCCTGTGGAGCTGTTAGGAAAGTCCACTACACCTCCCTACAAGGACTTCTCTCTCCCGGCCTGCCCTCCGGGAGGAAGCGAACTTTGAAGCGATAGAAACTGTGCCTGGCCAAGAACCGAGGCCTCAGACAACACAGTGCAGCTCAAGGGCCATAAAGCAGGCTTTTCAGGATATTACAGAATTACGACCGGGAACCTGCTCGTAGCTAAAATGACAGTCAGAGACACAAGTTATTTCAAAGCTGCAAATCATCTGATTTTGCTGAATCTCTAACATCATAGGGCTTCCCTTGTGGCTCAGCTGGTAAAGAATCCACCAGCAATGCAGGAGACCCGGTTCGATCCCTGGGTCAGGAAGATCCCCTGGTGAAAGGAATGGCTACCCACTCCAGCATTCTTCTTGCCTGGAGAATTCCATGGACAGAGGAATCTGGCAGGTTACAGTCCATGGGGTCACAAACAGTTGGACACAACTGAGCAACTAACACTGACTATACTGAACCTAATGTGGGGTGGGGGGGGCAAAGGAGGGGGGTCTTCTAAACTTACTTTTTCTATTCAATATCCCCTTCGGGTTGCTTATTCCAAACAAAATGAAAGAGTTCTATTAAGTTCCAAAAGTCTTTCTTTCCACATTTATAGGTCACCATGGCCAAAAGATACTCATTGGACAAATATTTCTAGAGGAGCTACTATATGTTCAGCACTGTGTTAAAACCAGGAAAACAGATGAAAAACAAATCCACAAGTCTAAAGATAAAACTTATGATTTAAGTCTTACTTAAGCCCAAGTAGAATACAAAGTATGAAACCTCCAAATAACTTTGTGATCAAAAGATGTCTGGAGGGAAATGGTAGAGAGAGAGCCTATTACGGTTACTTTTCCACCATGAAATGAGGTGCTATGTACTTGGATCCCAGTAAATTTTTTGGCCCCCTTAATCTGTATTTGAAAAAGACAGATACTAAAGCAAAATTAAACTAAAAAACAGTATTTTTTTAAAAGACAAAAAATTCCAGTATATACACCATAGTCTTACCTTCATCTGTTTGGGTTCTGGAATTTCTAGAGCAAAGAAAGGACTTCAGTGGGCTAATCAAACGCAGTTAGGATTTAACTAAGTACCTGGCAAGTCAGCTGCTTAAGTGGGGGGTGAACTCTGGGGGCACAAAGGAAAAGGAACTAGCTTTACCCAGGTATACACCTAGAAAGACAAAATAGGTATCTAGGGAGACAAAACATAAATAATTACAACGCACAGTAGAATGATGTAAGGTTTAAAACTGCCCCAATCTAAATTCTGGAACTTCCCCAGGCCGGATGACAGGACATTAAAGAGGTCCCTCAAAGCTTGCAGACCTCTAAAATTATACAGGGTGAGAAAACAGAGTGGGGAGGAAACTTCAGAGAGTACGTCCACACGTGATGGAAACAGGCCCCGAGGTTACCACCTCATCGGCTGTGTGTGGACAGAGCAATGCTTAATCCAGGCTTCTGCTGATGAGGCTGGTGATAACCAGGGAATGCCCTGGGCCTGTTGATTTATGCTCCACTATCTGAAAGATCACTCGGCCACTTTTCTACCCCCTCAAGGGGAACTTAAATGACAGGCTTCAAATGACAGGTCTTACACCAGTCCTGAACCAAGGAGCAGACTGAGAAAGCTGCTGTACCTGCGAATTCCAAAAGCGAGTATCTTAGACATTAAAAGACATGTCAAAAATTCCAATTAATTCACCTCATCTAATTAAATGAGTTAACTGGAAATACAAAATGATCGTTTTATCTCAACTACTACCTAAATCTGCAAGTCAGCTTACTGGGAGAAAGAAAAGCAGTTTTTATTTTGTGGGGAAGAGATGAGCGAACTGTAGGACAAGGACAAGGAGACAAAAAAAAAAGTTCCCGATTCTTGAACAGAAAACAATATGCAACACTGACCCAATATTATTCCCAGAAAAAAAAAATGACTAAATATTTCCTCCACATACAAACACACACAAGATTAGAGTCGCTATTATGAATAAAATACACACCTGCTTATTCTCTGCAGCCAAGCACTATCGTGTTGGAGATGACGGCGGAAGGTCCCACTTACACTTAATGGACTGTCCCTAGAGTTTCTTTTACAAAAGCTGATGTTAAAGAACACTCTATAGGATTCTGTGATTTACAACAAGGATATGATCCTGTTCTTTTGGGGGAGGGGAGAAGTAATAAAGTGCCAAGGGATGAGGTGCGGCCCGTGTGGTACATCTTAATCACACAGTCAGGCCCGCTTCAGTATGGAATAAAGTAGGAATCAGATCACATCTGGATTTGCTGGCAGAAATGGTTATTTCAGAACGGCTCCTACCACGTGTTTGTTCATAACTGCAGCTGTGTCTCCCAAGAGAAAGAATGAAAATATAAATTACGATGTGTCTGAACCCTCCCAGATCTTCAGAACACAGGCTAAAATTTCCTCCCCAATGTTCACCCTGACTGCAATTACAAGTTTGTCATCAAGGGTAGGTACAGCACTGCTTTAACTTAGCACGCAGAAAGGGTCCAGAGGTCTGGTTCCTGCTGCAGCTGATAATGCCTTCCTAAAGAAAAGCCATCAATTGTTAACTATCATGCAAATTTGGGAAAGTAGAAAGTTATTCACTGTTATTGCTTCCTGATTTGCTAAGTAGCCCATCATGAGGGGACTGCGCCTTCATCTACTTGAATTGAGAGAGAAGAAAAAAGAAAAAAAGAGTATTATCTTCTCTGTCTCAAGCAGGTTTAGCTCAGAAAGTCATTTCAGGTGATGCCACTGGCAAGTCTGCCACTGTTTTACTGCCTTTTCAAAAAGCAGGAACAATGGATGGAAGCGGGGGTTGGGGGAGAATGGATACGTGTATATGTATGATTGGATCATTCTGCCGTGCACTAGAAACTATCAGAACATTGTTAATCGGCTATACTCCAGTAAGAAGTAAAAAGTTTAAATAAGAAAAAAAGGAGGCAGGAACAAGAAGATTCATGTCATTGCTCAGCTTCACAGAATGGGTGGGAAGCATGATGTGTACATTTGTAAAAGAAAAAAAAAATGTCTAAGGCATTAAGTCATATTAATGATCTGCATCCTTGGTGAAACAACTTCTGGGAAATGAAAATCTATTGTATTTTGGCAACAGTTACAACAGGTGGTTGGAATTCTGGGCACTTGCCAAACCACCTAAAACTTCTATATGACTAGCAAGCTACTGTATCACATTGCAGGTTACAGTGAGACTGAGCTATAAACAGAGCCAATGGAAGAAATGAAAGGGATGATAAATAGACACAAGCGGTAAATCGGAAGCTCTACAAGACAAACATGATTTAATGGCACAGGAAGATTAATGACAGTAACAATGGTTACTGATCGCTTACTGTGTAAGCATTGTTCTAAGCATCTTATGTGTAATATTCACTTAGTCCTCACAGTCACAACCCTATGAAGTAGGAGTTATTATCATCCTCATGTTATAAGTGAAGAAATGGGAGGAAAGAAGTCACCCAGGGTTTCATGGCTGGTGGCAGGACTACCATTCAAATTCAAGCCCCTGGTTTCCAGAGCACAAGTGCATGACCTCCGTGCCATACGGTCACACCCCTGGAAGTCAAGAGGCAGGTGCTTCATTCCCTATTCTGTCACAACCAGCCACATGACCTTGGGCAAATTGCCCAACTTCCCTGGACCTCTACTTCCTTATCTGTATAATACAACAGTTACATCAGATCTTTAAGATCATGCCAGTGATCTTATTTCTCCTCCTTCCAGATAAAACTGACACCACGATAGCATGACGATAGCATGATGGAACACCAGGCTCCTCTGCTCAGATGAAAAGACAGATGCGAAGACATACGGATGTGTGTACAGACAGACCCGACAGCTCCAATCAGGGATGGACTCACAGGACTCTATGCAAGAACACCAGTAAAGGGAAACCTGAGGACCCAGCGAGGCCCAAAGTGCTACCAACACCCCCAGAATATCTACTTCATACTTGGAATTTAAGAGCACTTAATCTCTTAGCTTATTTTTATAGACACTTTAGATTTATTCTGACAGCATCATTTACAGTAGCCAAGACACAGAAACAACCTAAGGACAGATCAAGGAAATGTGGTTCATATACACAATGGAATATTATTCAGCCATAAGGAAGAGGGAGATCTTGCCATTTGCGACAACACAGATAGATCTTGAGGGTATTATGGCAGGTGAAATAAGTCAGAAAAAGACAACTACCATATGAATACCACTTGTGAATGAAAAGTTGGTCAAAAAGTACAAACTTTCAGTTTTAAGATAAATGGTCCTGGGGATATAATGTATAGCATGGTGTCTAGAGTTAACAACACTGTAACGTATGTTTGAAAGCTCTTAAGAGAGTAAGTCTTAAAATTTCTCAGCACAAGAAAAAAAATTTGTAAAAATGTATGGTGATGGATGTTCACTAAACTTACTGTAGTAACCGTTTCACAACATATACATATTGCTAATATATAGGTGGATTTCCCTGGTAGCTTAGATGGTAAAGAATCTGCCTGCAATGCAGGAAATCCAGGTTTGATCCTTGCATTGGGAATATCCCCTGGAGAAGGGAACGGCTACCCACTTCAGTGTTCTTGCCTAGAGAATTCCATGGACAGAGGAGCCTGGCACAATAGGTATATATATAATATTCTACAATATATCTATATGTATCATCATTTGGCAATATATATGATAAATACATATATATGTATATGTAAAATCATTATGATGTACACCTAAAACTAACACAATGTTATATGTCAATTATATCTCTATTTTTCAAAAAGGTCTATTTTGATATTCCATCTTTGTTATTCTCTTTTCAGAGAAGGCAATGGCACCCCACTCCAGTACTCTTGCCTGGAAAATCCCATTGATGGAGGAGCCTGGTAGGCTGCAGTCTACCGGGTCACTAAGAGTCAGACATGACTGAGGACTTCACTTTCACTTTTCACTTTCATGCATTGGAGAAGGAAATGGCAACCCACTCCAGTGTTCTTGCCTGGAGAATTCTAGGGATTGGGGGAGCCTGGTGGGCTGCCGACTATGGGGTTGCACAGAGTCGGACACGACTGAAGCGACTTAGCAGCAGCAGCAGCATTCTCTTTTACCCTATTTGGGTCACTCCTTAGAGGCAGGTAAATCTAAAACAAGTGGAGGAAAATACTACTCCTTCTCTGAACTTTACTAAACATTTAGGTACTTAAATTTTATCTTCATATAGAATACTGTTCAATTTTTTAAAAAACATGCAATATAGCTCTACAATCTAAATACAGAGCATATTATACATTTCCAGTCTCTGAATCAGTAAAAGACTGACGACCCTACACTTACAGATTTGCAAGATTACACTTGCAATGCTTAAAAATGCAGTTATCATAAAAGGTGTTGCTTAAAGGTAGCTTTTTTAATGCAGTGTGACTTTTAAAGGAGCGTGAGGCATTTAAGAAATGATGTCTTCAAGAAAAATTTATTCTCTGTTGCTCAGTAAAGCTGAAGCATCTCGGTATTAGATCCGTTCTGATTAGATTTTCAGATTGCTTCAGATATACAGACCTAGAAATCATTTTGGAAAATGACCTTCCCAAGCTTTGTAAAAACATAAAACATAATTCATATTTAATCAAGTGTCATATGATGGCCACCAAACCAGAATCTTTATTTAAGACCTACTAAGAAGCCAAGTAAGTGTGATCCAGTGTCTTCTCTCTGATCTACACACCTTGAATACTTCTACGCAATATCCGTACAATTCCACAAGCTAAAACAAACAAGTCAGCAGATTTTTACATGCAGGAAATGGAGGCCAATGGGAGAAACAATGGAATACCTTCCCTCTGCTTTTTTATCCTTTGCTTTTTAATTAAATGATAAATCTCAATATGAATTCATTAGAAGCCTGATAGCTCAATTAAGCACTGTGTTACTATATACTCTGGGGCAACGCTTCAATATCAGTTAACAGAGTTGGGATGTAACCTGAGCAGGAAATGAAAGCCAAAAGTTATATTCAACGTACCATTTGGGAGAAAAATTGCAATTAAGGGGGGACAGAAAGTCCCAATATCTACAGACTGTTAAAATTAAATGACAAAAACACCATAATGGTTTCTCCTGTAGCAATAAATTCTTTAGATTCACATTACATAGTAAAGCCTGTCAGTTCATTTTAATTTGGTTTCACCAATAGCTTATTCAACAGAACAGGAACAAAAAGAAAAAGAAAGAAAGGCAACTACTGTGGAGGGGGAGAAAAAGGTTATTGGAAGAAATATCCCCTTTGGAAATAAAAAGAAACTGGATGAATCAGTAAATGATGCACTTGGGGAAAACACAGGGATTCCTGGGCTGTAAACCAAAGACAGGGACACCTGTAGACCCATACATTGAATAAATGGTTAACAGCATTTTGATTAAACACAGTAATCAAATAAATAAATGTTAAAGAAACGTAATTAAATACACACAAAATAAATGAATAAGTGTGATTTACCAAATAAATAATTTTTTTTAATTTACAAATAAACATAACTTGTTTAAATAAATGTAATTTCTCTTTTTCATTTATCCAACAAAACCTGAGTGCCCAGGGAGGGTGGGTCAGGCACAGTGCTGGGCTGTGAAGACACAGCCGTGAGTGAGTTCAGTGTCATTTACCGACAGGGCCTTCCTGCCCCACATTTACTGTAAATGCCCCACTCCCACTCTCACTGTGCATCCACGTCACGTAGTGAGCATTCCTAAACACCTGCACTTCATCTCCAAAGAGTCTGATTGGCCAGGAGTAGGACCTGGGCCCCACTTCCAGAAGCTCCCCAGCTTGAGATCCAATGTCTTCACCCCTTCCCGTGGGTTGTTTTCTTCCCAGGATCTAAAGCATTCTAACATAGGCCACAATAGACATGGTTATCAGTCTCCCATCGTTAGACTGGGACCATCATGGGGCAGGAATGTGTGTCTGTTTGGTTCACTGTTGAATCCCCAGTGCCTGGAAAACAGTAGGTGCTCAATAAGTATCAGCTGAGTAGGTTCAGTGACAAACCAACCTGAATCCTCCCCTCAGGGCCCATACAATTACTGGGGAGAGAGAAAAACAGATAGTTAAACAAATGGAAAAAAACACAGCCGTGCCAGATAGAACAGTTCTCCAAGAGCCCACAGCAGGGGATTGTGACCAAGTCTGGGGCATGAAGGAAGTGACTCTGGAAGAAATGAATGGAGCAGGGGACAGCTTTCCAAGAAAGAGAGAGGAGGGCATGCGGGGAAAGGAAGAGGAGGAATGAGACTCCACTAAGAGCCTGAGGACAGAAAGGCAGGTGGAGCTGCACCAACCCCAGCCCCCATCCCCGCCACACTGTATGGATGAGCCACGAGAAGCCTCCGAGGCAAATCTGAGTACGATGGTGGCATGGTCCTATGTTTATCAGAGCTGCTGTGGATGCCTTCCACCAGTCTGTCAGGATGCTGGCATATATGCAGGGTGTGTGAAATCCAGTCCAGACTTCCACCCATTAGTTCCCATGCTGGACACCCCTAGAAAAGGGGAAAAAGCCGGACATGTGCCCCAATGCACCATCCAGGGCAGCCTCTAAGCTCTAGACAAGCGGCTCCTCATCCCTTTATGGGCACGTGCCCTCTCTAATTCCTAGCCTCCACACTCCACACCTGGGGCAGCTCTTTACCTGAGCCCAGGGCCCAAGTCACTTGAAGACTAGTCAACCAAGAATAACATCACAGGCCCACACAGCAATACTAGAAAACTTCACATTTCTCATTACTGTACTGATATGTATCATAAAACCCCAGAAATCTGAGTTAGCAACAAATACCAGAACTTTGATACAAACCCCAAGGACACCCCTTGTACCCTGAGCCCTTGGGGAACTTGCTGAGCTTAGTATTAATAGATAAGCTTTCAAATGGAGAGCTTCTTTTTAGGGCCACCAAAATATTTTTATTTTCACGACAGTGGTTAAAAAAAAAAAGTTATAAAACTCATTACATGCTCCCCTACTTTCTTAAACAAAGGCCAATGTACACAAGTGATGGCTTGTGGTCGGCACTGTACCATGGCACAGTTTATCCGATATTTACAGAAGCTCTGGTTGGTGTGACCGCCACAGTGCTAGGTGGCAGGACTCACAGACACACTTCTGGGGTATCTGTAGGACACGCTCAGGCTCTGGGCCAGCTGAGCTGAAATTGCAGGGCTTCTTGAATGGATAAGAAGAGGTGGTACATATATAAAACACAATATTACTCAGCCATAAAAAGGAATAAAATTGTGCAATTTGCAGAGATGTGGATGGACCTAGAGACTGTCATAAAGAGTGAGTAAGAAAGAAAAACCAATACCGTATAATATCACTTATGTGTGGAATCTAGAAAAACAATACAGATGAACTTATGTGCAAAGCAAAAATAGAGACACAGATGTAGAAACAAACATATGCACGGATACCAAGAGGGAAAAGGGACAGTGGGATGAATTGGGAGACTCGCACTGATACTATGGATAAAATTAGTGACTACTGTAGAGCGCAGGGAACGCTACTCCAGGCTCTGTGGTGGCGTAAACAACAAGGAAATCCAAAAAAGAGGGAAAATGTGTATCTGTACAGCTGGTTCACTTTGCTGGACAGCAGAAACTAACACAACTACACTACCATAAACATAAATTTTTTAAAAATGCAGAGCTTCTTTACTTCTTCTGGGTGTTATCCCTTCCTGGCCTGCTTCCTTCTATTTGGGTTGCCAACTGTCCCTTCTTCCCAGACCTGACTTCCCAAGAATCGCTCTCTCTTTAAATGGATTGCTTTGAATCTGCTGTGAGCTAAGAAACCAGATTACCAAGCTGGTTAGAACGGTCTCTTCTTCTGTAAGATGAAATCAATTCTAGGTGAGAAACACGCGTGATACTCTATAAATCAATCACGCTATTGTTGACGTCTGTGTGTGGTCTTTATGACATCAGCTCCAGCTGTGCGGAAGCAATAGACGCCAGTGTGAAGAACGCAGGCGCAGAATGCGTACCAACGGCCCTTGGTTGGCATCCTTGCTGCGTGCGCTTAGGCAAGTCACTTATAAAGATTCTCTGAACTTCGTTCTGCATCTCAAATGCAAATCTTCCTGCTTGGGTGGACATAAAGATTCAAGAAGATACTGCCCATTACCCAGCACACGGTACGCTCTCAAGAATGCTATCATCATCATCAACCAGGCTCAAATCTGTCAGTGCCAACAGGATATGGCTTCAACAGTGTTTACCACAGCCAACTTCCCCTAACCACAGCCCCCCGTTTCAGGAAGCAACTTTAGGCTGCTCTTTGCAAAAGGATAGCCACCAATTCAATCAAGAATGACAATCTGACAGGGCAGCGTTTTAACTGATGAGGTCGCCACCAGACCCAGAGACATGGCCTAATACGAATGTCTCTCCCTCAAAGAAGTAAGGATCCCCAGGGCAGCCAATCAGGCTGGTTTCATCCAGGGCCTGC
Source organism: Cervus canadensis (assembly GCF_019320065.1). Classification (NCBI taxonomy): domain Eukaryota; kingdom Metazoa; phylum Chordata; class Mammalia; order Artiodactyla; family Cervidae; genus Cervus; species Cervus canadensis. The sequence goes on along the minus strand of NC_057397.1, from coordinate 43,974,961 downwards.
ATGAGAGAATTCAGGAAAGACTGGCCCGTGGTTGGCAGACACACAGAGGGACAGAGGTGTCAGCCAGGGCAGAGATGAAGGTCCAGATGGAGATGCCCAGGTGTTGCGCTGGGTCCTGAGAACTCACTGGAGCAGTTCCAGCCCAGCTTCTGTGTGCCCTTCACAATAAATCCTGTGACATAAGGGGGCCTGAGTGATACTCTGCTCTTTGCAACCTAAGGGCCTGTGGAACCAACCCATTCATATGCGGTATCCTTCCAAAAGTTACCCTCAACCGATCAGGGTGCCGAAGTCACCTGCAAAAGTGACCATCTGCATTCTTGGAGCAGTTGCCCAGGGAACTTGGAGGATGTGGAGGCAAGGCAGTTCCTGACTGCCCCAGAGACAGCCTGCTCCGCCTGCTTGCACCCTTGCCCCAGCCCACCTGCAAGCTCCAATGCCCATCTACGTCTTTCCACAGCCCACAGAAACAATGGGTGGCCTTCCAGAGCACCTACCACAATTTCCTGAGGATTACACATCAAGAAAGAGGTGAGCAGTTATTTCTGTGGCTTAGTTAAGAGCCAAGTTATGAAACGAAGCAAACCTCTGTGGCTGATTAGAAAATGGCAGGAAGATGGTTTTTAATAAACACCACCACCTTGTAGACCACATTAGCATTTACCAGCTTTTGCATCAGAAGCATGCACCCACACTACCTCCTTTCAACGTCCTGGTGAGGGCTTGTGATCCCCACTCACAGATGTGGAAACTGAGGCTGAGACGTTCATCAATTAATCCAGAAATATGTGTGGGTCAGTGACTTCCCTGGTCCGGGGTCACTGCACTCTTCTAACGGGCTTTGCAGGAGACAAGAGGGTACACAAGACAAGGAAAGTTCTCCAAAATTCTCACTGCTGCTCAAAGCAATTATGATGCAAAGAGAGCCTAACTTACTAGGTGTAAGGAGTGTGGTTCACTTTGTTTTCTATTTTGGTTTTTTGTTTTTCTTTTCTTCTTGGCCACACAGAGAGGCTTGCGGGATTTTAGCTCCCTGACCAGGGACTGAACCCAGGCCCTCAGCAGTGAAAGCCCTGAGCCCTAACCAATTCCCCTCTGACTTGGAATTTAAATCACTTAGAATAGTGGCTCATTTGCACTTAGAATCCCAGATCTGACCTGGACACCCCACAGGCAAAGCCTCCTGCCTCAATTCACCTCCAAGGAACTATAAACTCAACAGCCAAAGAGAAAAGAGATGAGGGACTTTGAGTGACTGATACAATTAACTTAAAAAATGACACCTACCCAGGTTAGGCCCGCAGATTCTGAGATCCCAGGAAAGGATTGCAGAATGCAGGGAGGAAGAAGTCTGCTTAGTAAGAGACACAACAGAGGTTTTTGGCTCCAGCAAAAACAAAACTTCAAAGGGACCAGAGCTGTGGGAGCTTCAAAGACCCCCTGCAGGACCAATTAACACCTACAAATGTTTATCTAAGCAGTCATTTCAGGATGGCTACTTCACTAAATGGGTGCTCAGACTCAACTCAAGAACAGCTATTCCTCCAAAAGGGACCTGGGTGGGGGTTGGGAGAAAGGAAGTGCTGTATTTTCTGAGAGAGACCTTAGTCAAGAAGAAAACAAATCCTCAGTACAGTGAAATTCATCACAGGCCCAAGTATAATAAAAGATGGGAAACAAGTTAAATCTGTTAACTAAGAAAATGGAAATCAACTAGGATACAGCCATGAGTTACTAAAAAGAACTATGCAGCCATTAAAAATCCTACTTTAATATTTTAATAGGATTTTCCTATTTAAAGGGAGAGGAAAATGCTCTGAGATAATGTTAAGAAAAAAGCAACATGTAAAGATACATTTAAAGTCGGACTCTGACTTCATAAAACCCACAGACGAGGCCGGCCGGAAGTTTGCTGTATTCGCTCCTGGATGCCCCAAGCTCCAACACTTATGTGTCTGGCACAAACAAGACACTTAAAGAAAATGTGTCAGATTCATTATTTACTATTAATTAAGCAGTAATTAACATATCTATACAAGGTACTTGGATACACAGAGACAGAATGACATAATCACAGAGGTGTACATGTTGGTTATAAAAGGCCAACTTCTGAAGTTTAATAATAGTGGTGAGCTCTTATTGTGGGGATTAGAGAAGAAACTTAATTTTCATATTCATATCTTTTGCATTTGCCTAATTTTCCACAAAAGCTCTGCAGTGTTGATTGTGGTTATGGCAGTCACTCAGTCGTGTCTGGCTCTTTGCGGCCCCATGGGTTACACAGCCCACCAGGCTCCTCTGTCCATGGCATTCTCTAGGCAAAAATACTGGAGTGGGTTGCCATTCCCTTCTCCAGGGGGATCTTCCTAACTCAGGGATCGAACCCAGGTCTCAGGCTCTGCATAACTTTCGTAACTTTTTAACTGCTGTTTTTCTATAGGGATCCTGAGGGTAGGGAGCAGTGGGGTGCTATACTCGAGAAACTTGGCCCGTTCTGCCAGAAGTGGAACCTTCCAGGGGGTCTCCCATCTCTACAGGATCACACTTTCTTACCTGGGGCAACGATCACTCCCGTACCATCTCACAGGTTCACTGACACCTCGTATGATCACTCCTGCACAATCTCATGGGTTCATGACACCCAGTACAGGGCAAACCCCCCCGCCAGATGCTATCAGTGAGGGCAAAGCTCACATACAATTCACTTCCTCATTTTCCTGGGACGAGCTCTAGGACAGAATGAAAGCCAGAATCTACACAGACAAAGTTATTAACACCCCTTGAACGGAAGAGCTGAAGGAGTTCAATGTTTTTGCTGTTCAGTTGCTAAGTTGTGTCTGACTCTTTTTGACAGCATGAACTGCAGCACGCCACGTTGATAAATGGGGCCATCTTGATCCCATCTCTGAGCCAAACTTTTCCTTGGAAAACATGTATAGAAAGGAAAGCAGTAGCAGGGGCTGGGGGGGGAGATATGATGCACAAACACTGGAATGACATTAAACTCACTGACACACAACTGTGAGCAGGTGCACATTCTGTTTGGTTCTTTAAGGTGGTAACATCCTGTAGAGGAAAGAGCACTGTCTTCGGCGTTCAGAAGCCTGGTTCGAACACTGCCATGTCCTCACCAGATGCAACTGTGGCTCCTTACTTGACCTTCTCGAGGCCTGCACTCCTATCTGTAAAATGGAGATCTCACACTGGTTGAAAGGCTTAAAGGCACTAATAAAGGCAACCTAACATCAGGCACTGGACAAATGCCATGCAATTGTGAGGAGGTCCTTACGCATTAGAGGAGCTCGGTCACTGAACAGAAGAGCTTTGAAGGAAAACCAGATGGTTGTTGAGCTCAAGGAAACGCGAACTCCTGTGTTCATATCCAGACACAAACACACTCCAGAGTGTGGGGCATCCAGTGACCACTGAGCCAGAGAGGCTCCTCTGAAGAGGCGGGAAAGTGACAGTCACGAGCGAGCAGCAGGCTTCAGAGAAATGAAAGCAGCCACACAGCTTGGGCTGGAGCCCCCACCCAGGCACCCACAGGCTGTGCGGCCCACAACGATGCACCTCACCAGAGCAGGCCTCAGCTTACTCACCTGGAACGCGACCTGACGAGACACCCGTGAGCAGAGGAGCCAGGCCCTACCAAGCACAGCCTCTGGTGTGACCTTGGCATACTCAAGGTCATGGTCAGCAGGTGTCCCACTGCCACGGTTCCGGGGAGGCACACCCACAGGCCTTCCGACGAAGGGAACACGCGTTTTGGCCAAGTCTGTGCCATCCAAAGCTGAGGTCCCAGTCACGGGGCCGACCCACGGTGGCCTCTCACGGGCAGGGCCTTCCTAGCAAGCCCCTCTCTGCAGGCTTAGGTCAAGGATTCTACTGGCAACTGTCATTTGTTGAACTGGACTCAATCAATCTGCAATGTCTTTAGCAGCAGCACACGGAACCCCAACCTTCAGGGATTCCTCACAAATGAGGTCCTTGGGCTCTCTCCAGAAAGCAAGTTCAGAGCAACTGAGAAAAGGGCGGGCGGGGGGCGGGGGGGAGGTGAGTGGGGAGGAGTGTTAGAGAAAGTTTTGGAACCTCAGTTCAAGAAGACACAACTGCCAACTTCAAGATTAGCCTAGGGCTGGCCTTAGCTTTATTTTAAAACTGTGCTTTTGTGGTTTATTTTGGAAATGTGTTGGTGCTACTGTACATCTGTGGGGGAAAGGGAGCTTCTACATTTAAAACCTGAGAAGCACAATTTCCACCTTTCATTCCTCCAAGGTTCTCTGCTGGATCGCGAACATGCTCAGGTGTCTAGGAACACAGTTTGGGAAAAGGGGGAAGAAACACATCATTTACTTGTACACATTTTGTGCTTGCCATAAATGCATCTGAATTCAGCTTCTCATTCAGGGAATTAATTCCTTGAGGCCAAACTGAAAGGTTCCCACAACTCCTACTCAGACACAACAGCTCCAGGGACCTCCAACTTAGTTGGCAATGAAAAGAAATATGCAAGCCCCCCGACAGCAAAAGTTCTCAAGTCTGACAATGCCCTTTAGTCGTGGCTATGCATCACCCCTAAAACTAGATGACAAATTATGCATGTATGTGCTTTCTTTTTTTTTTCTTCTCACAAAGCTTGTCCAAAGTCTTTATCAGCTTCCCAAATGAGTCCAAGAGAAATCCTATAAGAAACACCATCAACAAGGACCTTTCAGCGGCTGGAGACCTTTCAAGTGTGTCTGTAATTAAAGATAGAATATTGCAGGTCAAGGGAGAGAAAGTCAGAAAAAGATTTACTTTCTAGGACTACCCCTGCCACGAACCAGTTTTCTGACCTTAAGCAAATCCATCAGTCTATCCCTTAGTTTCCACATCAGTAAAAGGAGGATGTTTGGAAGTTGAATGATCCCTTAACCTCGGGACCCTTAAAAATACCAGGATTGTGAGCTTCAACAAACAACGGAAAAAGGTGTCCAAAAGGCCTGCACAGAATCCTGCCTATTACCAGAAGAGCGCCTTAAAATATTCTCCACCGCTTTCCTCGGAGGGGTCAAAGATAGAAGCCACCTCTCATTTCCTTCTCTTTCTTCTATTTCAGAAAGCCAAATTTGAAGTTTCACAATAATGCCCTCTGAAGGGATCTGAACTACGAACTTCATGCAAAAAATACGGTCATTCTGTAAGAATGCATAAGAAGCTCAAAAGATGTAAAATAGAATTTCTCTAAAGCCTCATTACAAATCATGTAATCACCGCATCAACTTCTTTTAGCCGGCGTCATCTACATCTGTGAATATATGTAACTGATGAAAATTAATTATGAGTGTCATAAAAATGGATGTTCTAATATAATCCTAGACGTCTGGGTCACAACTATTGCTCTATTACAAGAGAAAAGTCTTTCCCTTTATTCCACGTAGCTCTTCTATACCTTTAGCAATAAATGTCTGCTTTTCACAAAAGTGACGGTGAGGTAAAGAAACTAAATATTTGTCACTCAAGGCTAAATTTCACTAAAAGCAGCTTTTTTAGTTGTACATATTCTATGGTATCCTAACTTGGCCATGAGACTGTAAATTTTCAATCTAATTATCATTCCCCTAATACTAGAGCAAAGTTATATGTAGTTACTTGTGGCAGCAAATTAAACTGAAGCATTTTCATAGACACTTGCTAATAAAAAAAAAAAGTAGATGAAAACAGATTCTGTTTTCACAAGCCATTATCAAGTGAATGCTTACAGAGTGCCCTGAAGCCATCTAAAACCCATTCCACCAAAGGATAAACTAAGGTTCAAGATGATGAATCAGAAGTCACACCATAAGACAGTATGAGAAGTCGAACTTAGATGACTTCTATAGACCTAACTGCAACATCCTCCTCTAGAATGCTGGAACGAGATTAGCATTTGATTGGAGGAGTTCTGTGTCTGATACATGCACGGCTGACTTCCAGAAAACATCAGGATAAACAGCAAAGTACAGTAGTTGGGCTTACTTCAGAGCATAAGACAGGTTGTGCTCACCTGTCTCACCACATCAGAGCTCATTCTTCATCTTCATATCTTCCAAAGTCAACACAATAGGCAATCATGTTTGCAAACACCATTTCTCAATGATAAAGCATCCAGATAACTCAGTGAGAGGAATGAGTTAAAACTCCAGGTCAACCAGGCCAATGAATACAAAAGTTCTACAGCACCATCCCATCCCAGGAAAGGAGGTTAGCGCTGGAAAGTATGCAAAAGAGGAATGAAGAAAATCCAGAAGTGGCTGTGAAAGAAATCCCTGCTTAGGAGAAAGAGGCAACTTGCCTTCCTCACTAAATGCCACTTTTCAAAGGAGACTCAATCTTGAGGGCCTGACCCCTTGTGGCCTTAAACATAAACCAAAACAAGGACGTGGGTGTCAAATTTCTTGGCGCAATCACAAAGGGGTCAAAAATTAGAGAAATTTAATGAGCAAAAATTAAAGTTTTTAGAAAACGAACCCCTCCTTCCCTCATTGCCAAAATCTCTAGAAAAACGCTTCAGCAGAGAATGTAGACATTTAATATTCATTTGAGGCCTAGGAGGGTAAAGCAGATATGACTGTTTTATTGGATGGAGGGTGTTTCCCAAATAAATGTACAATTCCAATTTCTTAAGGTAAGATCTCAGGTCCAGCTCCTTTAGAAGAATGAAGACCATCATGATCTTTCTACGAAATTCAGTGAGACTGCTTTAGACTGAAAGGTTAAGACTTCATCTCGAGTTACTCCACCATAAACCAGACAAAGAAATTCTTCAAAGGCTATGAGCCTTTTTTTCTTACAAGCACCCACAGGAATAGGTCAATGTAAATGTCGTGTAAACAAAGCATTCATTACCAACCACAGTTTGTTTCTTTTGTGAGAAAAACTGAAGCCAGGGCAACTGCACCCAACATTCACAGGTAACTGCCCCTGAAGCAGGGTACAATTCAGATTCATAATTGACCCTCCAGCCTCGGGCTTTGCTTATGCTTGAAAGGCAAGAGGTGCTGGGAGTTGGGGAATCCCAGTGTTTGATCCCTTCTCCTTTACTGTCTACGATCAAGTACAGGGGGACTTGAACTTCCCTTCCAATCCCTCCAACAGAGGCCTGAGTGTCTGAGGAAATCCACAGACAACAATCAAACCTTTCATTTCAGGGCCCTTTCCCCACCATGCCCCTTCCTGCTCCAATCAGGTCTGCAAAGCGTTTCCCCTATTCCGCATTTCATGAATCAATTGCAAAATCCGCCAACCTCTGCCAGTTACTCTTGTACTCAGCGGAGAGGCTCCCCTTGCTTCCTTGGGTAGCACAAGGCTGCTCTGGTTTTTAACTGGCGTAACGTGGAAATGCACCGTAGGAGCTCACTAACTCTTTCAAAGCCAGACACATGTGGAGAAATTGGAGCTCCCATCCCATTGTCCAGGAAAGGGACCCTCCAAGCTCAGGTTAAAGCCCATTGGTGGAAACTAGTTTTGACCTCCCCAAGCCCAGTGTGTCAGTTACCATCACCCTGAAGGAAAAGGAAGAGTGAGAAAGGCTACAAAGTCTCCAGCTCAGTTACTTAGCAACTGGACAAAACTTGCTTCACTCCAGAGGGTAAGGAGGCATCTTACCACCCATTCAGAGAGTAACAGTCTCCGATTTACATGCAAATTGATAAAGACAAAAGGAAAGAGGAAATCTAAATTAGCAACTGGAGTTTACAGCAGTAGAGCTGAGGCCCAGATTTACAAACAGCTTTCTCCCAGGGGGGGAGGCAGGATATATACATACCAACAAGCACACATGAATGAATGCATGCATGCATGCGTGCATGCAAGACCACAGGCCCTAACCGGCTTACAGTCTCCCTTCATAAAAGTCAATGCCATCTGGGAGTAGGGAAGAGACAGACACAGAAAGTTTAGGAGCTAAAATTAGAGCACTTCCACTACTAACACACATTTAAGGTTTACGGAAAGATGACAATTGGGGGGTGGGAGAATTCCAGGGAAAGCAGCTTCCCCTCCCTCCTCGAGAGAACAGCAAATAAAGCATCAATCTTGGGTGGAAGGTCCCTAGACTGGGTGGATTCACAGTCTCTGGGGTCCCTATAACCTCTCACAAACACTCTCCTGGCTCCGCCGGTGAAGCGCAGGTTCCAAACTTGGATCAAACCCACACCCTTCATAGAAGACACATCACCCTGAAGGTTTTCCAAGCAAGAGGGAGACACTGTCACGTACTTGGCCCAAGAAAGTGCTCCAGGCTTTTCCGTTTGCCCGAGGAGCGCCAACTCTGGGTCCTCAGCTCTGAGCCACACACCAGAGAACCACGCTGCTCTGTCCCAGGCTTGGAGCAAGAAAAAGAGGACCGGAGGGGCTCCCCGTCCCATCCCCATTCCCCAACCTCACGCCTGGACCCAGGGGGGCAGGGCCCGGGGCTAACCCGCTGAAGCCGCCACTTACTTCTCATACTCGGTGTTGTCCCGGTCACAGCGAGAATCCTTGTGCTTTTGCCAGTCTTTGCCATGCTTGCAGGTGGTGAGCAGCACTACGTCCTCCCCGTTATGGACGTGATATAAGGCATTCCTGGTGTCTGACCCTATCCCTGTCAGGTACCTCTTCCCCTTGAAGACCAGCATGTACTTCCTGAGAGGAGGGATAGTGTTAAACTTCAAAAACCCCCTCTCCCCTCCTGTCCTGGGATGATCCTTAGAAAAGAGGGGAATAGAAACATCAAAGTTGGGTCGGAAGTTTTCAGTACTGATGCTGGCTTTAGCCAGCATCGCCTGGCCGATGTCAAACCCCACGTCCTCGGTGTAGTCAGGCCAAGTGCCGGAATATAAATTAAAAATTAAATGATTCCTACCGTTGTTCCACAAGTGGAGACTCTGCACTTTGGATCTCAAATTGTGCACATACTGAGGTGACAACTGGTCTCGGTCTAAAGTGTCCAGACTCAGGACAAAGAGGCACGCCTGGCTGGGGTCCGAGGTATAGAACCTGGAGCCCTCGATGGCCGCTAGAATGTTTTGGTAACTTTCGGCGATTTTCTCCCCTTTTTGCTGTGGGTAGACGTAGACTTTGAAGCCGTTTTTCTTGCAAAGGGTGAAATCGAAGCAGGACTCCATGCGGCACTTCTTGCCTTTGTAGATGCTCGAGTTGGCCTCTCGCTTCTGCCGGGGCGAAACGTGCACACTGGAATCCTCGTTTTCCAATTGATCCCAGGGAACGAAGGGGCGCAGAGCGTCCGGGAAGCGGGGCCAGAAATGATCCGGACTCGGGTGGTGCAAGCCATTCCGACCGCTGTGCTCTTCTCTCCGGCTGTGGCTTCTCGATGCCCTAAACTGCAAGCCTCCGAAATAAAACAAAAGGGCGAGACAAGAGCCAGCTGAGAGCAGGATGAAATAGCGTTTTTTGGCCTGCATGTGTCCTGCCTGGGTCAAGAGGATTGTAAATAAACACAAGAATCACCCAAGTTTCCCAATCAACACTTTCAGCTCCAGTCCGCCATCTTCCCGCCCGTAAAGACTTCAAACTCTCCGCTCCCACCTTCTCTGGATGCCTTTCCCCAAGCCGTGGACTGATCCAGCGCATGTGGGCGATTTCTTTAACTTTCTCCCCTTCGGTCTTTCATCTTTGGGTTGCACAATGGACGGGAGAGAGCGGGGCGGAATATCTCGCACCCAGGGCGGGCGAGCAGCGGACTGTAATTCTCTTGCATGCAACAAGACCGTGGAAAAGAAAGAGAGGGGGGGAAAAAAAAGCTCCCAATGCCCAATCAATGGCAAGACGAAGTGATTTCCTTGCCTCTCGGATTCCTCTCGGAAGCGTGGAAAACGAGCCCCTGGAAAGCAACTTCAACTCATCCAGTCTCCCGTGCAGAACACTCCGGTTCCAACAAGTCAGCCGATCCCCGGGTTCAGCCGGCTAGTGCATCTTGCAGCTGGGGCGCCGTAACCTCACAAATCCCTGCATCTCTCTTTATTCCCTTCTGCAGCGGCTCCGAGACTCCGGCGGTGTTTACTCCTGCGCTCGCGGGGCCGGCCCCCGGGACGCGCGGCGGCCCGGCTGGAGAAGACTGGAGGCGGCGGCGGCGGCGCTGGGTGACGGCGGCGGCGCGTCCTCCCCGCGGGCAGTGCCGGCCCCGAGCGGCGCTTCCCAGGCCCCCGCGCGATCGCTGCCGACCGCCGCGTTCGGTCGCCGAATGTTACCCGGTTCTGAATGTTACACTTACACATTCCATTCCCGACACGACAGCGCTGACCTCATCCATCCACGCAGCCCGCGCTGCCATTGGCCAAGCGTCACGTCCGGGGGGGGCGGTGCTTCCGCTGCGCCCATTCATAACCCCCGGCCACCGGCAGAGGCGCCGGCGCGGAGCTGGGGGTGCGGGCGGCGCGGGGACCCCGGGGCGCCTCGGCCCGGCCCCCGCGGGCAGAGCGCGGGGCTGCCCCGAGAGAGTCCCGCGGCCCTTCGGCGCGCCGGGATCCGGACCCCGGCCTGGGCCGCACCACCTGCAGCCGCCGCGCCGGGAAACGAGCGCCTCCCAGAGGCGCCTACGGGCGCGCTGAGGCTGGGGAACCAGGGACCGGCGGGCGCTTCCCCGGCCCGCTGCTCCGGCTGCCCCGGTCGTCCTCGAGAATTCCTACTCCTCGGCTGCCTGCCGGGAACGCCTCCCCGAACGGGCGGCGGGGAGTGTTCGGGTTCCTGGAGAAGGATGCTCGAAAAGTGGAGCAGTGGGGCGAGCCCTTGGGCTGCAGGAGGAAAAAGGAAAAAGAAAAAGACTTCATAGAAAGCGACCGCTGACCAGAAGGATGCCCTCTCTCTGCCCACCTTCCACCCTCTGAGGGCCCCAAATTTTCCTTTCTACAAAGCATTTAAACAGGTCCCTTATCCCCTAAATGTTTGCTGTGTCGCTTCAGTCGTGTCCGACTCTGCCACCCCCATGGACTGTGACCCGCCAGGCTCCTCTGTCCACGGGATTCTCTAGGCAAGAATACTGGAGTAGGTTGCCATGCCCTCCTCCAGGGCATCTTCGCAACCCAGGAATGGAACCCATTATCTCCGGCGTCTCCTACATTGCCCATCTTTTTTTTCTTACCCCCAAGGAACCACCCCAATCCCCATTAATAAAAAGAAAATGCTACAACCAAAAAGGAATCGTTTCGATTCTTCATATCTGTCTGTGCACTAATTCACCTATCCCAAATCACCAGTAACTTTCCGCGCATCCTTTCCTAGTTTCCGGAAGCCCTTTGTCTATTCTCTAGAAAGCTTCCAAGAGATCCAATCACACTGTGGAAAAAAGAAAGAGCTTCTAATAGCCGAGAATAACCCGGTTGATTTAAGCTCCTCCCAGTACCGAAAGAGATATTACTCTCTTTTGCGGGGAGGGGGAATGGTTTTTAAGGAGCTGTCTCTGAGGAATAGATGACTGGTAGAATGGCCAGCTGTAGATGAGACACTTGAGGCAGGAGATGACCTTTTTTACCATTAGTACAAGTTAGTCCTTCCTTCAACAGCCCTCCCACACCCCGGCCATAAGCCCCTGCTACCCTCAGGGGCCCATCACTGGACAAATCAGATAAAGATCCAGAGTCTCTCTAAAGATCCTCCAAGACTGCAAAGATGTGCTCTCAAACAGTACTTGTGGTCAAAGCCAAGTCCCTGGCCTTGCAGCCTGAATTCTGCTTTACTGGGAACACCTCCCACCCTCTTCCCCAGCCTAAGTCACAGGGGCCTGGCCAAACTCGACAAACAGTTGCCTAGGGCAGCAAGCTGTTTAGTGATTGTTTATTATGGGAGGGACTGAGAGCCAGGGACAGACACATCCCAGCTTTCCCCAAGGCTGCAAAAAAAAAAAAAGAAACTCCAGCGGGTGTGGACAAAGGACATCATTATAAACGAAGCAGTGTGAAATGATCAAGTGGAAAATTTTAGACATTTGTTGTTTCAGATTTGTTTTTAATAAAGGGGTAAAGGGGCCTGGGTGGGACGTTGCTGTACCTTTCTGAAGTCTTGCCCTATCTCTGGCCTCTGCCAAAGATGAGATAGCTTTTCCAGATTTGACGTGTACTCCCTGCACAATCAGACAGGCCTGGGAGAGAAATGAGGCCTCAGTCATCTTCCAGATACAATGACAGTGATGCAGATAAATGCAGTGATTGAAACCTCATGTGACCCAGGGGCCCACCCCAGCCTGGGTTGCTGAGAGCACCCATGCAAGGCAAAGGCCCTTCTGTTGAGATTAGGGTGCAGATTTTCTCAGCCCAGTGGAACTGAGGCTATGGGGACTGCAGCTCCTCTATCTCCTGATAGCCATCCTGTGTGACCTTAGTGGGAGAAAGTTACAGCCCTTGCTCTTTTGTGTCTCTTTCTGCTTTGATATATTTTTCCCATCTTCCCTAACCATTATGGATTCCTTCATCCCACGCTCCAGGGTTATCCAGCCCTACTGTCACATTCCATAGTGGTGTACACTGTGAGAAAACTCTGGTTCTGAAAATGAGAGAAAATTTGGATTCAGACCCCCAGATGTCATTTACGAGCGCCTCGGGCATGTGGTTTAATCTCATGGAATATCAGCTTCTCACTTAAAAAGTCAGAATAATAATATTTTTTAATGAAACTAGATACCATACCATAAATTGTTCTATGTATGCAACACTTTTTGCTCAAGTTGCACATTTCAAAAGCCAACTGGAATCTAAAGTAGCCCTCTACAATGGCATCATCATTGCGTCTCCCTCGGTTTTATTTTCTCCCCAGCCCTTCTCAATAGTTGAAATCCTTTGTTTGTCTGTTTGTATTTCTTCACTGTAAGAGGGGCTTCCTGAGTGCAGGAACCTTGTGTTACTCATTCCTCAAACCCCAAGGCTGCCATAGGTAGCTCTGGTATTTGGGTGGAGCCCAGTCACTGATCTGAATGATGAATCAATTACTAAAGTTCGACTTCACCTCAGCATTTGAACACGCTTGAAGAGAAAGGTGTCCCTCGTGGTCTCTCAAAGCAGGTCTGAGTCTCCTGTCTGAGATGGAAATATTACAAACTAGGAATATCTTAACATAAGGCAAATCAGTCCATCAAAAATCTTTCACAATGTATGTCAGATCATGTCGTTCCTCTGGTCAGAGCCCTCAAGGAAGCCATACATCAGAATCCCAGCCAAAGCCTTCACAAGCCCCTATAAGGTCCTGGAGGATCTTCCCTAACTGCCCCCATCCCTCCTCACCAGACCCCTCTTCACCTTATTTTCTACCAATAACTCTCTCCCTCCATCCCAGTCTACTCACTCTTCTCCAGCTGGGCTGGTTTCCTTGTGGTTTCTCATACATGCCAAACATGTCCCTGTCTCAGGGCCTTTGCACATGTTCATCTGGGCTAGTCTGTCCCTGGTATACACGCTACATCTTTCCTCCCTTTTAAGTCTCTTCTCAAGACCACTTTACAAATGAGCCTCCTTTGACCTGCCTGAACAACACAGCAACTCCCCGCCCCCACCACAGTTTTCCTATCCCCTCAACTGTTTTAATTTTTATCCTAACACTAATTGACATCATATACTACAAATATATATTGTCTTGTCAACTTATCATTTATCTGCTGCATCTAGAATGTGAGCTCTGTGAGGCTCTTTTAGTTCACTGCTATATCCCCAGCACTTACTTACAACAGGGTCCATCACTAATAAGTATTTGTTGACCTAATTAATTAATTTGATCCCACTATCTGTAGGGCAAATAAAGAATATTCAAGGCTACAGTTTCAGTCTCACACACGCGTGTGTGCACTCACACGAAGCTAAAGCTATCCCAGTGATTCCCAGTGATTCAATCCTTGCTTAATTTCTTCTTTCAGAAGTAATTTTTCCAGGGCCAAAAGCATCACGGCACACTTGAAACCCAGAAGATAGCAATTCTCACCTTGGTTCTGCCACTGACTTTCTAACTCTGAGTAAGTCAGTCACTTCTGCTCCCTAAGCTTTGGATTCTTCTTGGTAAAATCAAGAGAAACTGTAACATAATATAGACTGTGCTCAAGTACTGTACACATGGGTAATATATGAGAAAGCCCTTTGCAGTCCACAACACATATGTCAAATGTAAGATTCGACTGTCACACTCTTGGACAAAACTGGACACCGGTGTATGAGATCATGTTTGCAAGTCAACAGCATGACCTACATGAAATATCACCCACCAGATACTCAACAGTTTCCAGATGCTTCCCAGACTCTGGAATGGTCATTGACTATTATAAGCAAACAGGAACAAGGAAGATGGGAAACTCACCAATGGACAAAAAAGTAAATAAGACCTTTTTGGTAATGTGTAAAGCACCAAAGGCACAAATGCCTTTCAAGAGTCTATAATTACATCTGCTGGAGGGGGGAAAAAATTGACTTCAAAATGTAAAAAAGCAAACTAAAATACTTACATTGATAAGTGTTTAAATTTTCTAAAATGTAACTTTCTGTCGACTGCCAAGGCAACCCAATTTTCATAAAGTTATACACAGATTTTATTTGATGTGGGCACATTTTAATGCTTTGTTGGTGTGTGCTGGGGTTTCTAACAGTAAGCACTGCCGGCTCTCAGAAAGGTTGGGAAACTCTGCTGGGTACGTGCTGATTGGTTGTAGGAGGTGAGAAAACAGAAGGAGCCAAGGGAAAGTTGAGGCATGGTGGAGAGATTCCCAGCCAGGAAACAGGAGCCTGGGTTCCAGTCCCTTCTCTGGAACTCTGGGAAACCAGGAGCAGGTGGTTTCTGAATAACAGGTGTTTCATCTGAAAAATGCGGAATAGGACTTGACGATGCCTTTTCACTGAAACAGACAGGACAGCGCTGTGTAAACCAAGGGAGTGGAGGAGGGGAGTCACTTAGGAGGGAGGAAGCGGGAACTCTCGGGGTCGGGGTGGGGGGGGGCAATAGCCAAGGGTGAAACAAGGACAATCTCACAAAGATGTGTCAAATCCCGAGCCACGTGCTTTGTATGCATCGTCTCTGCGATCTTCCCAAGGTTCTTAGGACACAAGTACTATCCTTATCCCGTGTTGCAAATGAGGACATAAAAACTCAATTCTGGGAAGGGGCTCATGCAATTCAAACATCCATTTCATGGAATCATCCAATTCATCCATTCGTTCCTTGAGCCAGTATTTATTAAGCAGCTACTCTGTGTAAGGTGCGGTGACGAACACTGAGGGTATTTGCCTACAGTCCTTTGTCATTTACAAAACAATTTCATGACAAGAATTTTGCTTGAGCATTGTCAGGACCCTATGAGTTAGGAAGAGAGTGTTAATCCTAATTTTCTAGTTCAGGTTTTCTCAGCCGAGGCACTGTTGCTATTTTCCTGAGCATAACGTAGGGGGCTGGTCCTTGCATTATAGGATGTTTAGCTACATCCCTGGCCTCTATCCATTAGGCGCCAATAGCACAGCCCACTCTCACTTGCATGCTCAGCTGACACCAAAAACATCTCTAGACACCGCTAAACACTTCAATGAGACAAAATCACTCCTTGTTGTAACCCATTAAACCAGTTCAATGACCTACCCAATATCAGCTGATTTTCAAGTGGAGAATTTAGAATTTGACCCTCATCTTCTGACCCCATGACAAGGCTTGGCCACAACACTGCAGCTTCCTTTAGAGAGTCTAACTGATCTCCTTCTGAAAGACAGACAATAAAAAAACAAACAAACAAACAAACAAAAAAAACCTCATAGGCACTAATTTAAGAAACTGTTATTAAGTCCATCTTATGTGCAAGCCCTATGCTGGGCACTCAGAATCCACAGTATAAAAATAAATAGAGTGTCAGATCTCCTTCTAATGGGAGAGATAATAAAATAACAAGTAAATAAATAAGCAAGACAATTTGAGATAGTTATACAGAGAACACAGAGGGTAATTAAATGGCATAGATTAAGATGAAGAGAGGCAAACAGGCTCACTTTAAATAAGATGCTTAAGAGGGATAAATCAGAAGTTTGGGATGAAAACACACACTGCTATATATATAAGATAGATAACTAACAGGGACCTACTGCATAGCACAGGGAACTCTACTCAATATTCTGTGATAAGCTATATGAGAAAAGAATCTAAAAAAGAATGAATATATGTATATGTAGTGGCTCAGTCGGTCAAGATTCTGCAATGCAGGAGAAGCAGATTTGATCCCTGGTCAGGAAGATCCCCTGGAGGAGAGCATGGCAACCCACTCCAGTATTCTTCCCTGGAGAACTCCGTGGACAGAGGAGCCTGGCAGGCTACAGTCCACAGGGTTACAAACGGTCAGACACGACTGAGCAACTAACATTTAACTGCATCACTTTGCTGTCCACCTTAAACTAACAAAACACTGTAAATCAACTTTACTCAGATAAAATAAAATAGGAACTTCTCTGGCTGTTCAGTGGTTAAGACTTTGCCTTCCTATGCAAAGAGTGCTGGCCCAATACTTGGTTGGGGAGCTAAGATCCCACATGCCTCATGGCCAAAAAAACACAAAACAGAAAAAATATTGTAACAAATTCAATAAACACTTTAAAAATTTAACACCACTACAGAAAAATAAACTTGTGCACACTCTCCCTAAAAAAATAAATAAAATTGTGCATACACTCCTTTAAAAAAAAAAAGACTTTAAATAAGATAAAATATAGGATGATTGGTGAGGTGCTAACATTTCAGCTGATGTCCAGCTGATGAGGAAAGAGCCCTGGGAAGAGCATACCGCGCAAAGGGTCTGACCGGTACATGGTCCTGAGGCAGAAGGAGTCTGAGGAGTGACACCCGAGGTTTTCAAACTTCAGCAGGCAACAGAATCCCTAGACAGGCTGGTTCAAACACAGATCGCTGGGGCCCAGCCTCAGAACTTATGATTCAGTAGAGTTTGGGTATGGCCCAAGAATTTGCATTTCTAGCCACTACACAGAAGATGCTGATGCTGCTGGTTTAGGAACCACACTTTGAGAACCACTGAGTTAGAGCATCCGCAGAAAGGCTACTGTTTCTGGAGCATGCTGAGTGCACGGAAGAGGACAGGAGGGAGAGAGAGAAGCTGTGGGCACTTGTACATGCCCTGGTGCTGCAGGTCGGGCAAAGTACTGGGCTTTTCTTTTCAGTGGGATGGATAAGTCCTGAAGGATTTTAAGCAGGGGAGTGACATGATCTGATTTCCATCTTTAACAGCTCCCTCTCACTGACAGTAGAGCAAAAATGGAAGCAGGAAGTCAAGCCTATATTGTTCTTCAGTCGCTAAGTTGTGTCTCACTCTTTGCAACCCCACGAACTACAGCATGCCAGACTTCCCTGGCCTTCACTATCTCCTGGAGTTTGCTCAGATTCAGGTCCATTTTCCTCAAGTCTTTATTCCTTACAGTAACAACTGGAAGCCAGGACGGCAAGCCAGGAGAGAGGGAAACTTAAGTCCCGTCTTCACGGTACAGAAACAATGACAAGAGTCAAGCCAATAAGCCGAGTCGCTGGATACTTAGCCTGTGATTGATTATTAGGCAAGATAGTCTGTCTTAGTGTTTATCAAAACTGCACATTTAAATTGAGAATTTCCTCTATGATCTTAACTCTAGTGCTTGACATGGTCCAAGTCATACACATTTATATTTAGCTGTGTCATCCATGTGTATTTCACAACTTGAAACTGGCAGCTGTTTTCCATGACAGGACATCCTCTCGTTGGTGAGTGTTTTCTGAGAAACAAATGGTGACAAAGAAGTTATCCTTACGTGAGTCTGGATGCCATTCTAGGGGCCTTGCGAAAGTTTTACTGACCCCTGGTGGAAGGCACAAGCTCCACCCTGCTGGCTTGTCTTGGTAGCTTCTGTTTTCTTCCCAAAGAATTGTTTCATTCCTTCAACAATTCATGCACCACACAGCCCAAACTCCAGGAGGAGAAACAGACATGGGAAGAAAGAATCACAATAAAACTGGCTCCATAGTATAATTTATCAGAGCAGGAAGTTGCTAAATTTGTTTGGGTCCCTATTAACATTTGAACATCCATTTATAGATGAGTAACTGAGAGAAAATGAGAAATGGAAATGTCAACTATCGAAGGTGATGAAATCAGGAAGACACCCACAATTCAAGCCAATTTTCCCCATTAGATCGTACTATTCTTTGTTATGCAATAGTCTGTCAACATTCCCTTCACTTAAAAAAAAAAACAAACTTCTGATACCCAGTGAAATCAAGTTTGTCTTCTATCAGCTGGAAACAATGTGTATCCTCTTGCATTTATATACTACCCTTGGTGCATAATTATTGATGACTGCAGTGATAACTGAGAGACCCTGTAGGATCTTAAAAGTACCTGCTAACTCACTTGAGGGAGGCTAGATTATATCCAGTCCTATTTCAGTGATTCAAATGCAGTTCATGACTGTCAAAATCATTTAAAGTTGGTGGTCCATGTATCACGTATAGGTAACTAGTTATTAGCATGGTGATAATATGGACTGTAAAGCTAGTTATTTGAGTGATGCTTCAAGTTGTTATTTGATCAAATTTGCTCTATTTCTATGAATCATAACTCCTGAGGTCTGAGGAGGAAGCCTCCAAGCCAGTTTCAGGAAGCCTGTAGCCTTTCTAAATAGATTAAAATAAATACACACATACATCTACCAGTCTGCATGGCTGGGGACTGACCTCTGGCCTGAATAAACTGTCACTCTGAAAAGTTGTAATCTAAACAAACAAAATCATTCCTCAAATTGTAAACTGTCCGCCTAGTTAAAGCTATGGTTTTTCCAGCAGTCATGTATGGATGTGAGAGTTGGACTATAAAGAAAGCTGAGCGCCAAAAAATTGATGCTTTTGAACTGTGGTGTTGGAGAAGACTCTTGAGAGTCCCTTGGACTGCAGGGAGATCCAACCAGTCCATCCTGAAGGAGATCAGTCCTGGGTGTTCATTGGAAGGACTGATGCTGAAGCTGAAACTCCAATATTTTGGCCACCTGATGCAAAGAACTGACTCATTTGAAAAGATGCTGATGCTGGGAAAGATTGAAGGTGGGAGGAAAAGGGGATGAGAGAGGATGAGATGGTTGGATGGCATCATCGACTCAATGGACACGAGTTTGAGTAAGCTCTGGGAGTTGGTCGTGGACAGGGAGGCCTGGTGTGCTGCAGTCCATGGGGTCGCAAAGAGTTGGACACAACTGAGCGACTGAACTGAACTGATATATAATGTTAGGTCTACCCAAGTACATCAACTTCCCAGCAAATCTCTCGCTACTTCTCTCTTTAGACACCTTTATTCTTCATTTCCCAGAGACTGATCCCCTTGTGGAAGTGCAGACAGCTTGGGAACATTAAGAAAAAAGGTATGAAGAAGACTCATATTTAAATATATTTCAATATATTTATATGTAAATTTCAGCATAGGCTTTGTCTCATTGAAAATCTGAATATTTAAATGTCACAAATGCAAAAGCAGACTAAAAATATACATTCTGGCTTTAATTAAGCCTTGAGAAGGGAATTGCCCACAGAAGCACATTCTCACTTTTCCTAACTGTTCTCTTCTACCCAAGAAGGAGCCTGCCCTCACTGAAGGCCCAATAATTCCTCATCACACAGGAAAAATGCAGACTTTAGTCCTGTTTAAGACTGGATAAGCCTGACTCCTTTCTTATTCTTTGAGGCCTGTGGAGGCTTGTTGTTAACAGGAACCCCTGGTCAAAGATCGCTCCAGGTACAATGCAGACAGGCCCCAATGCTTTGTAAAACTGCCCCCCATCTCAGTTACTGTCCCTCTCACCCTGACAACTTGTCCATCTTAAGTTCAGATCTGACCTGTCACCTGCTCCTTGGCTTGTCTGATCTTAGAATCCCTTGCAACAGGAATTGCCAATGGCTGCAAATTACAAGCCGTCCTGGGGAGGATGATGCTAATACTTTAGGGGCTTAGGAAGAGACCACCAAACCGGTTTTGGAGAGTGAGAACACTCACGTCAATTGGAGGGGGTGGGACACTCTGCGGCTGTCCTGACCACCTGACTTCTGAACAACACCCCCCCAGGTGCAGGAGAAGGGCCCCCATGAATGACCTACCTTTGTCTATGACCAGCAGGACCGTCATTTCGTGGATATCGGAGACCTTTCTGATAGTTCCCTGTCTGGTTACAGTGTCATATAGCTGCTCAGCTGTGTACACTTCCATCTGTGCAGAAGTTACCTAATGAGCTGCAGTCCATTGGGGGCAGGAGAGTTGAGGGGTTAAACCCAGGAGGTTCAGAGCCTGACCATCTCAGTTCCATCATGATACTTCCACATCACACTGGCTGTGACTTAAGGCAAGTTAATTACGGGCTCTAAGCCTCAGTCTCCCCCTCTGCTCTCCCCAGTGATAATAACTACTTCAGAGGTATATGAAGTAATGCATATAAAATATTTAATAGAGCACCCAGCACCTAGGGGGAGGTGCTTAGTAAATGCTAAATAGTATAATGGCCTCCTACTCTCTATCTCTTCCCAACTCTCCAGAAACCCCTTAGAATTAGAGTGACTTGGTTTCACAATCGGTGTTTCAGCAATTCTGTCTTCCAGAATTTGAATTAATGCCCTTTGTGATTAAGATTGGCATTTCAGCAAATCATGCTGAAGTGTTACAGTGGCTGCAAAGAGACATGTCCATTCATTCATTTATCCATCAATAACAAATATTTATTGAAAGCCTACGATGTCCCAGGGAGGGCACTGGGCATGGGCCATGTGAATACAATAGACCAAATGTTACCTGGGAGAGACCATGAAGTCTACTCAGGGAGAATCACAAATAAATAAACCAATTAAGCAAGGGCCAGATTCTAGTGGTGCTCAGGGTATGAAAAGTGCCTTGAAACTGAAGCGTTATTTAAACAGAGTGACCAGGCAGTGAGAGCAGAGACATGAAGGGTAAGTAGGAGCCTCTGTTACAAGGAGGTGGGGTAGGAAGCTTATAGAGCGAAGGAAGAGCAGATGCTGACACCCAAAGGCTAGATGAACTGGGCTGCCTTATTAGGAGCAGAAAACAGGACGGAGTGGCTACAGCCTTATGAATAAGACACCAGGCCCTGCATTCAAGCAGCTGCTATCTAAGGAGGCTGTTGGTGATGATAGGTTTGCCAATTTTCCATATAAAAAGGAAACTGGAGAGACTCAGAAAAACTGAGACAAGGCATTGGGGGCAATCAAGCCCATATCCCTCCAAATACCCATTTATCAAGTTTCTCCTTAATGCCTCCGTCCACTGATGGGCTCCAGAATCAAGCCCAACATTTTTTTTTTAATATATTTAGTTATTTTAAATTATTTTTGGCTGCACTGGGTCTTTGGTGTTGCTCGCAGACTTAGTTGCTCCATAGCATGTAGGATGTTCCCAGACCAGGAATCAAACCTGTGTCCCACCCATTGCAAGGCAGATTCTTAACTTCTGGACCACGTGGGAAGCTAAGCTCAGCCTTTTAACTTTACATTGTGTTTATTTTTTTCTATGCCCATCTCCTGGGACAACAGTCCCAGGAAAAGTGAACCTATGTCTTATTCATCTTCGTAACTCCAACATCTAGCACAACGCCTCACCCTTGGTTGGTGTCTTATAAATATTTGTTGAGTGATGAGTCACCACTAAATGTATTGTACTCGATGTTGCCAGGCAATGTACTAAGTGCTCTAAATATATTAATTCAACTAATCCTCTTTACGCCACCTAAAGGTATATACTATCGTTAGTAACAGTTTACAGAAGAAATGAAGACACAGAGAGGTTAAGTAAGCCGCTCAAGCTCTTACAGCCAGGATGGAGTTGAGCTAGGATTTGAATCCAAGTAGTTTGGCTCCAAAGCCTCTACCCTTAGTCACTTGCAGTGCTTCTCAAACTACCTTGTGTGAACGTCACCTGGAAAATATGTCAAAATACTCATTCCAGAGCCCCACTTGCAGAGTTTTAAATTCAATAGTCCTATTAGTTTTCTATTGCTGTGTAACAAATTACCCCAAGATTAGAGTCTTATAACAACAAACATTTATCATCTCCAGTTTCTGTGAATCAGCAGTCTGGGCTCAGCTTAATCAGGTTCTCTGGCTTAGAGACTTTCAAAGGCTCCTCTAATCAGGGTGTCGGGGAGCTGATGCTATTTCAAGGCTTGACTAGGGCAGATCCTGTTCTCTGCTCACTCATGTGGCTGTTGGTGGACCTTAAGTCACTACTGGCTGTTAACCTGAGATATTAATTTCTCACCCCAGGGCCCTCCCCCAAAAGGATGTTCAAAATATGGCAGCTGGCTTCCCTCATAGTAAGTGAGTGAGTGACAGAGAATATCCAAGATCAACCCCATGTCTTTCTGTATCCTCATCTAGGAGTTGACATCTTTATGCCAAGTCTTGGAGATTACATCCTGTGGGAATACAGGGTGGGACCCAAGAATTTATATTTCTATCAAGTTCTCAAGTGATGATGACAATGATGCTGCAGTAGAGGACCACACTGTGAGTAACACCACGCCTATAGTAGAAGGAAGGGAGGGATGGAAGGAAGAAGGAAGGGAAGGAGGGAGGGAAGAAAGGGGAGAGGAAGAGGGAAACCCAGGACACAATCCTTGACTGGATCACGTATTGCATTTACACAGGGCCTTTCTCCAGCCTGGCCCATTCTAACCACCACCAGTACACTCAAGGCTCCTGTCAAAAACTGTCAAGAAGGTAACTATGAGCATAGAAAACCAGATGTCCACTCTGTCACTCCTTGGAAAAGCATGACTTGACCCCAGGTTGATATATCCTGTCTTCCACTTCCCGTAAATCTACCCTGGAGGCAATACAAAATAGTTCCCTGACAGCCCCTAACCCTGCCTAGTGACTTACAACCTCATGGAGCAAAGTGGGGGGGTTAATTTCAAGAGATTCTCTTTCCTGCCCCCTGCTTTTGAGAAGGAGGATTGAACTTCAAATACTCTTCCTGCTGCGGTTAGACAGGACTCTCTGGTTGGTCTTCCCTCTGAGCATCATCTTCTCCTTCCCGACCATGGTGGTGCTGGACCCCCTGCTGCCTAGCGGGGCGGGGAGAGGCAGAGGCGGCTCTGGAAGGCTGGCTCCGGCTCTCTCTCTTGCTGGCAACTCCAGAAGCTTCGTGCGGCACGCTTCTCCTTCCCCGGCAGGAAGGAGGAGTGTTTGCTGGAGCTGAACAGCTGCTCAGGGTGCAGGGAGGCGAATGTTACTAAATATATGTTCTCGTTGTACATTGGTGTGTCAAGAAAAATTATATCTCCGTGTTCTCCACTTGGGTGTTCTTAAAAAAAAAACAAAAACAAACTGCTTACACGAGCACAGTGTACCTCTTAACTCCTGCCCAACAACCTGACTGAGGAATTCAGTTGCTGTCTAATTTGTTTTTTCCCCCACACCCTTCAAATGAAACTCCCCTTGTCACTGGGAGCTTCTGGTACATTCTACCAGTCCCACTACACATGCCACTTGGCTCTTTGGGTCTCTTCTCCTTCCAGGCTTGTTTCCAAGCCTTTCTCAGGGTGGAATTCAGAGTAACATGCTTGAGATTGCCAGAGAAGAAGGATCTTTAAAATGTAGGCAAGTTATCACAGTATTGGGCTTCCCTGGTGACTTAGATGGTAAAGAATCTGCTTGCAGTGGGGGAGACTGGGGTTCAATCCCTCGGTGGGGAAGATGCCCTGGAGAAGGGAATGGCAACCCACTCCAGTATTCTTGCCTGGAGAATCCCATGGACAGAGGAGCCTGGTGGGCTACAGTCCATGGGGTCACAAAGAGTTGGACACAACTGAGTGACTAACACTTTCACTTTCTCACTTATCATGGTATTAGTGCTGTCTGTCCTTTTTGTCTAAATCATAAATCAATTTGTAGAAAGCTACAAATGTATCATATGTACTACATAAATGTGTGTGTGTAGCATGTGTGTGTGTCCAGAAGTAAGGCCTTAAGTCAAATCATTAATATTAAGCTGTGTGTGGGTGTGGTAGTCACTAGGTTGTGTCTGACTCTTTGTGACTCCATGGACTATAGCCCACCAGGCTTTTCTGTCTATGGGATTCTCCAGGCCAGAATAAAGGAGTGGGTTGCCATTTCCTCCTCCAGGGGATCTTCCCAACCCAGGGATCAAACCCAGGTCTCCTGCATTGCAGACAGATTCTTAATCGTCTGAACCACAAGGGAAGCAATATTATGTTGACTGAGCTGTCTTTATGAGGAAGTTCAGTTACTGATTTGAATGCAGCACTGAGATCCTCCCTTTAATTGGAAAGAAAGTGATGTGCACCAGTTGGTCTTATTAATCTAAGGTGGGAAATTGCTTTTAAATGCATGAGGCCCAGGCTCCTAAATATTCTCTTAGTCACCAATATGGAACTGACCTAGACTCACAATTATTCCTATTATTCCCTTTATTCCCTTCAAACCAATCTTTACCTCTTCTTTCCTTTCCTCACACTGAAAGCCGGAATTCTCCAACCTACCCAGCATGTAATTGTGTGCAATAAACTTTTGTTGAATGAACGGCTAATAGATAAACCCATATTCTCAAGAAAAGCTAATTAAAATAAAATGGAGTAGATATATGGTTTAAGCCAAGTCTTGCTTTAAGACCAACTAATTTACTGAAATCTGAAAATGGATCACTTCAGCTTGCTAAAGCTGTGGAAGAGAACTGCATGGAATGAAAGGCTCCCTTTACTGAATCCCCTCTGTGTGAAGTTGATCATTTCATCTGGCCTCAAGCACTCCTGTCCATGTCTCTATAGCTATGCTGCTCCTATCTTATTTCATCTGTTGATTGAGACACTAGAAGTCTCAGAAGGACTGTTAACTTCGTAAGGACAAGGATGATCTATTTTTCACCTCTGTTTCCTGCACATCTGGCACAGTAGCTGCCATACTTTAAGTCTGCATAAAATTCATGTGGAATGAACAAGGGAAGCAGTGAATGAATCCCTAGCTTAATGTAATTTTACCAAGAGGGTTGGGAAGATAAAATAAAAATTTTAGGTCAAAGGTTTGGAAACGAGTGCATTTTGAAAATCAATCAGCCTGGTAAATCATCTTTGAAATGATACAGGCCACTAGCAGGATGGGATTTTCTTTATGATAAGTTGACTTTCATTCACTTTTCAGTGCTGCTTATAATCAGTGAAAGGAGTCACACGTCTAGAACTGCTGTCTTATTTCTCTAAGCCCACTGAGTCTTATTCTCAATAGATTTACTACTGTCTAGGTCTCATTTTCAAGACTTCACCCAAGTATTCAATTCATTTGGCTCTAAGGAGTGGTCATTAACTGTCCCAGAATGAATGTCCCTACAGTAATGAAGCGGCTCCATGGCCAAGCAGCCAACATCAAGCTCTGCAACTCAGCCATCTTCTTGGGCCCTTCCCAAGTCTCCTGTGGGGGACGGGCTTGGAGGCAAGCTGCTAAGACCCAAGGCTGCGGGTACCTGTGTGCCTCTTCTGGCTTCATGGCCAGTGTCATCAATAAACTCTTCCCCACTTTAAACCTTTTAAAATAAAGGTTTCCCTTGCTGGAGACATGATGAGATGAAATTTACTAAAAAACCATGCTGCCAGAGAAAACCAGTTTTACCCTTTAAAAGCTGGAATGATTGCTTCCCCAAGGAACTCTGAAGTCTGAGAGTGATTCAGTGGCATTGATATTACTCGTGAAAGCAAAGGGAGCCTTTTTTCTGCTTCTTCTTTCTCTTCCAACTACAGATATGTGTCTAGCCCCTCACGATGTGAGCACAATGTCATTGGCAGAAGGGATCTCGTTCTATGTATTTGTCTTTCTGCAGAGGCTACTCCAGGGACCTACATGCAAAGAGTAAATGATTTATCTTTTAAAGTTTCTAACTTTGTGGCTGAAATGATTATAAAGAGCAAATTTTTACAAAGATTAACAAAATATGATAAAATAGCGGGGGAGGGGTTATACTTTTTCTTTCTTTGGCTAGTGTCTTTTTAAATTTATTTACTTTTAATTGGAGGATAATTGCTTTACAATATTGTGCTGGTTTCTGCTATACATCAACAAGAATCAGCCACAGGTATACATATGTCGCCTCCCTCTTAAACCTCCCTCCAACCTCCCACCCCATCCCACCCCTCTAGGTCGTCACAGAGCACCAGTTTGAGTTCCCTGCATCACACAACCAGTTCCCACGGGCTATCTACTTTACATACGGTAATGTATATGTTTCCACGCTACTCTCTCAATTTGTCCCTCTCTTTACACCCCTGTGTCCAGAAGTTGGTTCCTTGGCTAGTTTCTGATATAAGAAACAGCACAGGCAAACTCAAAAGTGCTTCAAATAAAACATCTTACCCTTAGCTTCTCACTGAAGTGGTGGTCTAGAAATTGGCTTTGTTTGGTGACACAGGTTAACAGTTTCAATAAGAATCTAGGGGCCAGAGAGAGAAAAGCAACCAATCACAACACAAAGGAAACCCCACCGGTGTTTCAGCTGATTTTTCAGCAGAAACTTTACAGGCCAGAGGGAGTGGAAGGATATTTTTAAAGTATTAAAAGGGAAAAATCTTACAACCTAAAGTCCTCTATCAGGCAAGGTCACCATTCAGAATTGAAAGACAGATCAAGAGTTTCCCAGAAACAGAAAAACTAAAGGAGTTCAACACCACTAAACTGGCCCTGCAAGAAATGCTAGAGAGTCTTCTTTTAGTAGAATATAAAGGCCATCACTAAATAAGACAATACATAAAAGGAAAAATCATGCTGGTAAAGGCATATAGCAAAAGTAGTGGATCAGCTTCTTAAAAACGTACAATGAAGGTTAAAAGACAAAAGTAGTATAGTCAACATAATTACAGTGTGTAATTAAGGGGTACACAAAATATAAAATATGATATTAAAAATATGAAACATTGGGAGGAGGAGTAAAAATATAGTGCTTTTAAAATGTCTTCAAACTCCAGCAACTACTAGCTTAAAACTGAGGACTATACATATAGGTTGCCATAGAAGAACCTCATGGTAACCACAAACCAAAAACTTAGAATGGATACATAAAAAATAAAGACCTTCCTCCATGGCTCAGTGGTACAGAATATGCCTGCCGATGCAGGAGATGCAGGTTTGATCCCTGGGTCAGGAAGATCTCCTGGAGGAGGAAATGGTGACCCATTTTTCAGTATTTTTACCTGGGAAATCCCATGGACAGAGGAGCCTGGAGGGCTACAATCCATGGGGTCACAAAGAGTTGGACACAACTGAGCGCACACACACACAAAGAAAAAACAATCCCACTAGCATCCTCAGTCCATAGGATTCTCGAGGCAAGAATACTGGAGTGGGTTGCCATTTTCTTCTCCAGGGGATCTTCCCAACCCAGGGATCGAACCCTCATCTCTTCTGTCTCCTGCACTGGCAGGCAGGTTCTTTACCAC
The DNA here is from genome assembly GCF_019320065.1 of Cervus canadensis. Lineage (NCBI taxonomy): Eukaryota > Metazoa > Chordata > Mammalia > Artiodactyla > Cervidae > Cervus > Cervus canadensis. The sequence continues at coordinate 43,947,530 of NC_057397.1, read as the reverse complement.
TAGTGCTACCTGGGAAGCCCAGTAATACTAAAGGAGTCCATCAAATCACAAGCAAAGAAACCAAGAGAAGACAGTACATGTGTGTGTGACTATATGTAGAGTGTGTATGTGTGTATATAGTGTGTATATGTGTGTACAGTCACACACACATAAAATGAAATGTTAGTCATAAAAATAATGAAATCTTGCTGTTTACAGTAATGTTGATAGAACTGGAGGGTATCATGCCAAGTGAAAAATGTCAGAGCATTACACGCCAGTCAGGATGGCTGCTATCCAAAAGTCTACAAGCAATAAATGCTGGAGAGGGTGTGGAGAAAAGGGAACCCTCTTACACTGTTGGTGGGAATGCAAGCTAGTACAGCCGCTATGGAAAACAGTGTGGAGATTTCTTAAAAACTGGAAATAGAACTGCCATATGACCCAGCAATCCCACTTCTGGGCATACACACTGAGGAAACCAGATCTGAAAGAGACACATGCACCCCAATGTTCATTGCAGCACTGTTTATAATAGCCAGGACATGGAAGCAACCTAGATGCCCATCAGCAGATGAATGGATAAGGAAGCTGTGGTACATATACACCATGGAATATTACTCAGCCGTTAAAAAGAATTCATTTGAACCAGTCCTAATGAGATGGATGAAACTGGAGCCCCTTATACAGAGTGAAGTCAGCCAGAAAGATAAAGAACATTACAGCATACTAACACATATATATGGAATTTAGAAAGATGGTAACGATAACCCTATATGCAAAACAGAAAAAGAGACACAGAAATACAGAACAGACTTTTGAACTCTGTGGGAGAGGGTGAGGGTGGGATACTATCTATGGTGAAACAGATCACCAGCCCAGGTGGGATGCATGAGACAAGTGCTCGGGCCTGGTGCACTGGGAAGACCAAGAGGAATCGGGTGGAGAGGGAGGTGGGAGGGGGGATCGGGATGGGGAATACGTGTAAATCTATGGCTGATTCATATCAATGTATGACAAAACCCACTGAAATGTTGTGAAGTAATTAGCCTCCAACTAATAAAAAATTAAAAAAAAAAAAAGAAAAATGTCAGAGCAAAGTAAATACATGTGATTTCACTTACACATGGAATGTATAAAACAAACAAAACATAACAAAAATAGACTCAGAGATACAGAGAACAAATTGGTAGTTGCCACAGGGGAGGGAGGTGGGGGGCAGATGACAGAGGTGAAGGAGATTAAGAGGTGTGGACTTACAGTTAATAAAAATAAATAAGTTGTGGGGATATAACATACACATGTGGAATACAACCTGTATTGTGGTGACCATTTCATAACATATAAAAATATTGAATCACTATGTTGTGTACCTGAAAGTATTATAATACTGTATGTTGATTATAACTCAATTTAAAAAAAGAACTCAGGGTTCCCATTTTTCTATCTTTAATGTGTCAGTAAAGTCAGCAATAATGTTATAATATGGCTACACCTGGTGGTTCAGATTGGAAAGAATCTGCCTTCAATGCATGAGACCCAGGTTCAATCCCTGGGTCGGGAAGATCCCATGGAAAAGAGAATGACTACCCACTCCAGTATTCTTGCCTAGAGAATTCCATGGACAGAGGAACATGGCGGGCTACAGTCCATGGGGTCACAAAGAGTTGGACATGACTAAATAACTAACTAACACATGGCTACACCAGCTCTAGGCATTTTGTCCTCACAAAACTCAACCAAAAGCAGGAAGAAAGAGGAGCCAAACCAGCTTTTGGCCATGCCACTCTCCTTCTAATTAAAGAGGAAAAGTACCACAGAACACCCCCTCCCCAGCATCTCTTTACATTTCATTGACCAGAAGTGAGTCAACGCTATAAATCACCAGCAAAAGAGAATGCAGTGACCATGACTGACTGCATTAGTCTGGGTTCTCCAGAGAAATGGAATCAATAAAGGAAAAAATATATATATATATGTATACATCTGTGTGATATAATTATATGTATTTTTAATTTTTTTATATAAAGAGATTTATTATAAGGTATTGGTTCTCATGCTGATGGAAGCTGACAAATCCCAAGCTCCACAGTCAGCAAGCTGGAGGCTCGGGTTCAGGAGAACTGATGGTATAAGGTCCAGTCTCAGTACAAGCGTGGTTAGAAACAGAAGAACACCGATGTCCCAGCTCTAACATAGCAGGAAAGAGAGAAGATTTTCTCAATCTAGGCAGGCTACTGGACTAGATGAAACCCATCCACATGAGGGGGGCAATCTGCTTCACTAAATCAACTGATTCAAGTGTTAAATCTCATTCAGAAACACCCTCATAGACACGTTCAGTTTAACCACATATCTGGGCACCCCATGGCCGAGTCGACACAAAATTAACCATCACTGTGGCTTAGATTAAGAATAATCTATCAGAGCTGAGACTACTTTTCCTAGCAAGTCACTGCTCAATAGACAGGCAATATTTGGAGTGTGTTAGCAAGACAAAAAGATGGAATATCGGCTAGGCCACAGGTTGTTTCTTTGCAGTTGTTTATGTGTTTATGAAAATTAAGCTTTTAAAAGTGGGTTAACAACAAACTCCAAAAAAATGTGGATGATAGTCATATGACTGTCTCTCTGGGGCATTACAAAACTATATATATATATATATATAAATAATTCTACACACATATTATTGTAGAAAATCCTATAAGTGTAGATAAGTGAAGAGGTGATAAAAATGACCTGAAATCCCATTATCAAGTGACAACCAGTGTTAAAATTTCCATATACATATACTTCTAACATTTTCCTATTCATATTAACACATTTTTAGAGAAAAGTGAGATCATACTGAACAATACTATTTTGCAATTGAAATTCTCTCCTGCAATATACTTCACACATATTGACTTATTCCATATTGACTTACACAGTTCTACTGCATGATTTTTTTGGTTATACAGTTGTTCCACATTTTGCTTAAGCAATCCCCTATTGGACATTTAACTTATAAAGATATTTCTACATAAAAAGGGATCCTGTGGTTCAGAATGTTGCAATACTCAGTGAGGGCTTCCCATATATAGCAGTGCCCCTGGGACCAGCAACTGGGGAACGCACAATCCTAGAGTGTACTTTTCATTTCTTTGAACCCCTTCTTCTTTAGTGTGATATTATTAGTTGTGGGTGAATTGCTCCTGTCCTCAACTAGCGTTTCCAGAGCATTAAGAGGATTGAAGACCCATTCCCTACACTGCTCCATACTAACTCTGGAGGCAAAGGCAAGGCAACCTGGAAAATGTGACATGGTTAGCAGGGTTCACAGAGAGTTTCTAAAACAGGTACTTCCAGAAACCTAGATGGCATCCTCTAAGACCTGAATTACAAATGTCTATTCCAAAGCCAGAGCAATACTTGGTACATTCAACAGCTTGTTGGACTTCTTTCTGGAACCACCCCAAACTCTCCTCTTCCATCACAACCACTGGAGCCAAATGTTATTAATCTTAGGAGCTTTTCATGGGTAAATTTACTTACATGTATTTTCATTACCAAAACTATAGCTAATGTGTGGTTGATTTCATAACGTGACCAGGTAGCGGTGAGAATGTGGCTTCCCCAATGGCTCAGTGGTAAAGAATCCACCTGCCAATGCAGGTTTGATCCTTGGTAGGAAAGATCCCCTGGAGGACGAAATGGCAAACCACTCCAGTATGCTTGCCTGGACAATTCCATGGACAGAGAAGCCTGGCACCTTACAGTCTATGGGGTCACAAAGAGTCAGACACAACTGAGCATGCCTGCACATTGGTCAGTATGCATTTATTATGTGTTTTGGGGTGAGAGAGATTATGTAATCATGAATAGTATTGTATATATCACATTAATTAATCAGGACTGTATAACTTTACTTGAATAATTTCCACATTGACAAAATTTGCATTTTCATCACCTATTACATTCTCTCATTTTTTAATGTTATTTTTCTTCCTAACATTTCTTATGAATATTAAAAGAGGGTCATAGAAGTCAAGACCCAGCTCAGTGCCCCATGTAGAAAGCACTTGATAAAGGATTTTTCCCTTTTCACTTTTGTACGATGCTCTAGTTCACAAAGCATTTTGATGTACATCATTCATTGGTCTTCTTGACCCTGAGAGGGATGTGACACAGTCTAAATCCATTCTGCATATGGGAAAGCATTTAAATCTAGCTGTGTCAGTCCTACTTCCTTTTATAGATCACAAATTATTTCAAGACAAATACCTTCTCTCTGCTTCTTTCTCTCAAATAGCTCAACAAGTCAGGGTTCAGTGAATGACACAAGGAAACAGTGAGAATGTTTTTTCCCATCGAAATCCACCTTAAAACGGGGTGGTCATTTTTTGCCTCCAGAAATTTTGCTGCTGATAGAGAAAGACAAAATACCTTTTCTAATGTGAATTTATGGAATGATTGTCCCGTAAAAAATTATTCTCCAGCTTGGAGCAATTAACGTGGTCTCTCTCCTCTCCAAATTAATGTAATTAATACTAGAGTCTTTGTTGTTTATCATGTCTTGATAATATCACAAGGGAATGAAAATATTGGCTCTTTTATCCCTTTAAATAGCTGAGATGAAACTGTTGGAGCTCTGATGTTACAACAGCTGTTTCTCATGTCCGGGAATATAATTGGTTAGTACTGAGGCTATTTAAATTGTAAGAAATTGCCTTTGGTTTTATGCTTGCCTACTTCTGGTGAAGGGAGAGATGGGAAACGTTAGCTTTCTCCTGTAAAGAAAAGACAAAACTCTCCCCTCAATGAAATGGCAGCTTCCGGGTCTCATCTCTGTAATTTTCTTCACCAGCGCACTGTCTCCGGGTTTGCTGGCTAACACGGCTGGGAAAGCAGGACCATTCTAGCTTTCCTCCTAATTAGCTCCCAGCCCAACACAGCTGGTCAAAATGCATCAGGGCTTTCCCACGAGGGCCTCTTTCTGGAAGTAATTGTAAAGTGGTCTGGTCTCCCGTGGCAAATTCAGTGTGGGATTGGAGACCAGGATGATTCCAAACAATCTATAGAAGGGAGAGTCTTTTGATCTGAATATCTTTATCACTTTGGGGACGTGGTTCTCAAAGTGTTGTCCCAGATCAGCACCATCAGCATCACCTAGGAACTGGATGTCCACGCAGATTTCCAGGCCCACGCTAGACCTACTGAATCAGAAGCCTGGGAGAGAGTGGACCCAGCAATCTATGGCTTAACAAGTTTTCCAGGTGATTCTGATATACACTAAACTGAGACCCGCTGGCTTAGAGGACAACCAAGTTTTCCTGGTGTGCATCAGTCTACTACTAGCTGATTTATTGCTTAACCTCCATCAGCATGTTACAGAATAGAGCCTCTGGCAAGTACACACCCCTATATACCAGCCTCTGGAGAATAAGCTCACACCCTCACTGTCGCTCTTTTCCTCAGTTGTAGGGTCCTGCCTCTCAATCTTTGCTGGACACACGAACCATACAGAGATCTTGTTAAAATGCAGTTTCCGATTCAGCATGTTTCTAGAGTGGGGCCTGAGAGTCTGCATTTCTAACAAGCTCCCTGGTGACCGTGCTGCTGGTCCAGAGACCACACAGTGTGACGGAGAAGTGACTGGAGGACCTGGCGGTCTAATCGTGAAATCAAGTACGCACTGGCACAAATGACAAATGATCCTACAAGACCAGCCAGTTGGTCTGTACAAAGTGAGAGATCCAAACAGTATTACAAGAGTTTATCAGGTTGGATCTTTTTAAAAATAATTTTTCAATTAAAAAAATGTTTTTGGCTGCACTGGGTCTTGGTTGCTGCACGCAGTCTTTCTCTAATTGCAGTGAGCAGGGCTTTTCATTGTGGTGGCGTCTCTGGTTGCAGAGCTCAGGCTCTAGGGCTTGCGGGCTTAGTAGTTGCGCATGCTCAGTTGCAATGGGATGGCATGTGGGATCTTCCCGCACCAGGTGACCCCTGCATTACAAGGAGGATTCCTAACCACTGGACCACCAGGGAAGCCCCAGGTTGGGTCTTGAAGGGGCTTAGACAAAGATCTTTCTTTCCATTGGAGAAAAGTTGTTTGTATCTACCTTCTTCCTCTTTGCCATCTCAGAACCCTCACGCCTTCTTCCCCCTCACCTCCCACACAATACCTCCCTCCTTCCTTTCCCTTCCACTCCCCGCAGTCCTTGTTCACCTGCCCAATCTTGTCACTCTGAAGCTGGTTTCATTCTTGATGCTCACATCAATTCTCATGAACCGAAAGCCTACAACCAGTACAACAACTACGGAATGAGAGCTAGTGGGAAAGTCCCAAGGGGAATCTAAGGGGAAGATGGAACTTCACCACTGAGAGAACTTTTCCAGTTGCAAAACCAGATACTCACCACTGAGTTCGGATTTCCCTGGTGTTCTCTAGCCAATGAGCTATAGCCTCTTCATCCTTGAGGCTTTCGCCTTAGACTGGAAAGAAATCAAGTACGTGTTGGATATTTCCAGCATCTTCCAGGCTGGGTAAAGTTTCCTTTAACCTTTGAAAATGACTTCAAAGTTTCCCCTTGAGAAAACCTGGTAGGCTGCGCAGCTGGTATCTTTGCTCCTGGAGCTGGGTCCCTAGCCCAGCTGCGGCTATGTAAATTGGGGGAGGGGGAGTCACTTTGATGCCTGCTGTGAAATAATGGCAGGAGACCTGAGGAGATGTGAAATTTAGAATAACACTGTGATCAAGTCAGCAAAGAAGAAAACCCAGGGCTTCCTGTTTGGACAAATTCCAAGGCAGTTTCTTTCTGCCTCCTCTCCCCCCCCCCCATTTCTTTGGTAATAGGGGTTCTTCCTCCACTGGAATGTGCACCCCATTTCCCAACAGTGCTTGTCACTGCCCTGCAGACACTGGGTTATGCATACAGCAGGAGCAGTATCAGCTTAAAGTGAAGAGTTCTGTGTTCTTACGCTCTACAAGTGAGCACAGGGCCATCCAACTCAGACAAAGAATACACCTGAGGGAACTGAAACTACACCAAGACTTACACTGATCAGAATGGCCATCATTAAAAAGTCTACACATAACAAATGCTGGAGAGGGTATGGTGAAAAGGGAACCCACCTATGCTGTTGGTGGGAATGTAAATTGGTGTAGCCACTATGGAGAACAGTATGGTAATTCCTCAAAAAATTAAAAACAGAGATGCAAGTGATCCAGCAATCCCACTCCTGGGTGTATATCCAGACAAAATTATAATTCAAAAAGATACATGCACCCCAACGTTCATCGCAGCACTATTCACAACAGCCAGGACATGGCAACAACCTAGATGTCCATCGACAGATGAATGGATAAAGATGTGGTGTATATATTCAATGGGATATCACTCAGCCATAGAAAAGAATGAAATAATGCCACTTGCAATAACACAGATGGACCTAGAGATTATCACACTGAATGAAGTCATCAGAAAGACAAATACCATATAATATAATGTGTGGAATCTTATATGTAGAATCTAAATATGACATAAACTTACTTATGAAGCAGAAAGAGACACACAGACATAGAAAACAGACTTGCTGCTAAGGGGTGATGGGGAATCCCAGGAGTTTGGGATTAGTGGATACAAACTATTATATATAGAATGAATAAACAACAAGATCCTACTGTAGAGCACAAGGAACTTTATCCAGTATCCTGTGATAAATCATAATGGAAAACACTAAGAATGTGTATATATATATATTTTTATATATGTATAATGTATGTATATGTGGAGTGTCTTTTTTTTTTTTTTCATTTTGTGGAGCGAAGATTAGAGAGGAAAATTAAGTATCAATATTAGGCAGAATGAATCAACATGAGGTATGGGACAGACATCTGCTTGGAATGGAGGAATCAGGAATAGGGTGAGAATGGAGGTCAAACTTGATTTGAGCCTTAAATGATAAGGAAGGAGGCAGCCTGGAGTAGGGGCAAGAACATGGATCTTAGAATGTGTTTCCTGACTGCCCAATGGCAGGTGAGTGACTTGGGCCAGGTGTAGTCAGTAAACATCCAAGTGAAATAGTGTATAGCAGCACCATGTGGGTCAGGAAATAAGCACAAGGAACAGTAACCACTCTACATATTTCAAAATTGGAGGAAGACAGGCAGGAACTCGAAACAGGGGCCACCTCCAGGCGTCAAAGCTCCTCTTGCAGCTGCCACCTCCAATTCAGAAGTTGCAGAAGAGCATGCTCACATCCCAGCTGCTCCACGGCCTCAAATCTCATTCCCAGACCAGGTTCCCTGGTCACTGCACAAGCTCCCATGTGGTGATCGTGTGCATCAACCAAGGCCAGCCCTGGAGAGGATGGTACTTCTCCCTTCCGCTTTCTAATCTCACGAGAGGACATCTCACGGAAGAATCCTCCGTTGTACCTAGACTTAACAGCAAGGGGACACTGGGGAATGTAGCTTTTAGCTTTCTGCCCATGTGACAGAAGGTGAACTGGAGACAGAGGTGGTAGACATGGATGCTAACAATACCTAGTGCAAGTACCAAGTGTAGTGCAGAGAATCACGAAATGCCAGTCTGCATTAGAGGAACTAGACAGCTTGGGTGAAGTCGACCTAGAGACTGGTGTCAGGGTTTTGGCCGATAAGGAAAAAAAATACTTCCTTTAAGCTGAAGGGAACTCCAGTGATTGAGGGGAAGGACTGTCACAAGGAACTAGCCAAGAAAGGAAACATAACTGTGTATTTCTCCCATTCAGCCAATGAAAACTAACAGTAGTTTTCCTTTCTCTCTGGCTATGATTGTGAAAATAATATCACAGCTTGCTCATTCCCCGAGGCTGGGCCCCACATCTTCCTCCTGCTTATCCACCAAAAGGCTGAAGCCAGTTTTCCATTAGCTCTCTTTCAAGTTCTATCAGCTGGGACCTTCCCCTTCCTGCTCAGCCCCTTAGGGTGATAAGCACATTTTCCAGCAGCTCTGGAGTCACGGTTGCTTACAGAGACGGTGCCAATCTAAACAAGGCCAGCTGGAAGGCGCTGCCTCCAAGCTTTCCTTCCCTCCTTCCAGCTGAAACCACAGGGGCTTCTGACCCTCATGACCAGCAGACATGAGCTGAAGCAAGACAAATATAAGTGTCATTTCTCCAGGGAGAAGCACAGAGTGATCAGAATGGACCTGGTTCTATTCTTCCAAGAACTTGGAAACCCTCGAAAAAGACACAAGTGAAGTACAGGGATCAACAATAACTGAAGTGGAAGTACAGACAGAACAATGTACTGTACCATCAGAGTGCAGCCAGAATATTTTCAACCTTTCACCTCAACATATCCTCCCCCAAATCAGGGATTTGTCTACCTTACATATTGCTCTGTTTCCCTATGCTAGGACAGTACTTGGAATGTAATAGGCAAGACCCTTGCTGAGATGGAGGACCATGTTGTGCTGCAGAGAAGTTGTTTAGTCGCCAAGTCACATCTGACTCTTTGTGACCTCATGGACTGCAGCATTCCAGGTTTCCCTGTCCATCATCAACTCCCAGAGCTTGCTCAAATTCATGTCCATCAAGTCAGTGATGCCATCTAACCATCTCTTCCTCTGTTGCCCCCTTCTCCTCCTGCTCTCAATCTTTCCCAGATCAGGATCTTTTCCAATGAGCCAGCTCTTCACAGACAGAGAAGTTAGCACTCAGAAAATAGTCTGGTACTCAGCATTTGCTCCCCTGCATTCTGTAGCCTCTTTTGCAATCTGGTTGGTCTCTACGATTAGTTCTGGCCAATAGGCTGTGACCACCTGATGCAAAGAGCTGACTCATTTGAAAAGACACTAATGCTGTGAAAGATTGAAGGCAGGAGGAGAAGGGGATGACAGAGAATGAGATGGTTGGATGGCATCACCAATTCACTGGACATGAGTTTGAGCAAACTCTGGGAGATGGTGAAGGACAGGGAAGCCTGGTGTGCTGCAGTCCATGGGGTCACAAAGAGTTGGACATGACTTGGCCACTCAACAACAACAACATAGACTTTGAGTGGAAAAGACACCTGTTATGTCCAAGTCAGGCCAATTAAAAGTATTGAGCTTTCTCCATTTTTCATTTCCTTCCCTGTGGCAATCTTGGAAACCAAGTCTTGATTCCAGTGCAGAAAATACTCTGACCCTCTGAGTCTCTGTAGACCTCCCCCAACCTCACTGGTCTGCATCAGATTTTACATGAGTGAGAAAGTTTTATGAGATTAACTTACTGAGGTTTCACATCTTTTCTGTTATTGAAGTATAGCCTAGACTATCCTGGCTAATAGACATTGAGTCACTCATATATTAATTCAGCGGATATAACTGAGCACACCAAAGTGCTAGCCACAGGGGCAAGAATAAATTTAGATATTGGCATAAAAGATAAAAAGCTATAGAATCAAATTCTAAGAGATTGTGAAATTCAACAGACATTGTCAACACTCACCTGACTCAGGTTCTATGAAAGTCTTGGGATTTCAATAGCTATTTGTATAATGGAACGGAAATAGTAATTTGAGACTGCCATATGCTTAGAGAAGACTCAAAAATAAAAACAACTTTTTTAACATATTTATGTGCCTTACATTCTACAAAGGCTGTCACATGCACTATCCCACTAGATTCTTCTCCATAATCCTGGGAGGATAACAGGTTAAGTACTGTTGTTCCTTTTTTGCCATGGTTTTGGAAAATGAAGATTCGGCAGGGGGAGGGCCAGATAGCTCATTTGTGACAGAATTTAGTCTCAAGCCAAGGTTGTCAGTTTTGAAGTCAATATTCTATATACCAAACTGCCTTCCAACAGTCTGATGTTTAACTTTTCATGATGCAAAAATACAAGTGCAGAAATTGAGATATAGGTTAAAGCGACAGGAATGAGGTCCAAAGAACCCTGGTGAATGGTTTTTACATACAAAGTCAGAATGTTTGTTCTGATTCACTGAGTAATAGAAACCATATGGATCCTAAATGGAGCATCATCACAGTTAATTTATCTCTGCTAAGCTACCTGACTCCATGACAACTATTAAGGATGTGAGTAAGAAAGAAAGACCAGAAAGACATTCAGATGTAGAGAACCAAGCCCGCAGAGAAGAATAAAGCAGGATGAGGAAGAGTCCTGGTCCTGCTCATCCTTTGTGACTGGTTTCTGGAAATTTGGGGGAAATATCCTGTCCCTGGGACAATTCTCCATGGGATATGTTCTAGGACAACACCCCAGCTTGTCTTACTGTGAAGCAACACCTCTTTAGGCTCAGCTGCTGATAGCCACGCAAATCTTGGGGCGGTGGTTGGTGCTGGTTTAGTTGCTAAGTCATGACTGACTCTTGTGACCCCATGGACTGTAGCCCACCAGGTGCCTCTGACCATGGGATTTCCTAGGCAAGAATACTGGAGTGGGTTGCCATTTCTTTCTCCAGGGGATCTTCCTGACCCAAGGATTGAACCCAGGTCTACTGCGCTGTAGGCAGATTCTTTACTGACTGAGCCACTAGAGAAGTCCACATAAATCTTGTACCCCCAACTGTATATATGATTCTATGATTCTCACTATACACTTGGAAGTTTTAGAAACACATGAATTCCTTGGCACCTGCCGAGGAAAGTTTTTGCAGGTCAGCTGCAGAGGGAGGCCATACCTCTCTCCCAGGTCCTTGGATTTCTCATTTCCGCTGCCAAAATTAACAAATGCTAGCAGACTCTGACTATTCAACAATGTATAAGCCATGGACTGAAATGGCATTAACCTTTACAGAATCAACCTCAGCATTAATTCTCCATTCAAATCTTACTTTTATTTCTAGGCAGAGTCTATTTTACCAAGGTTGATTATATTCCTCTAGAAGTTTCCTCTTGCCTTATGTCATCTAATGTCTCTCAATCCTTTACATCCTAACTCAAGTTTCTTTTCTGGAAACCTCCTGACCATCCTTACCCACTTTCAACCATGCATTTATCCATTCAATTCACATCTACTGGGCTCTTGCTTTATTGGATAAATTGTGCTAGACTCTAGGATCCCTATGGATGACTTATATCCATGGACTAGATTTCAGACACAGTGTCTGCTTTCTGCTCTTTGTTTCTACAACAAATTCAAGTACTCCTATATAGGTTCTTACTGCTGACACGAGTGTTTGGCTATCTTTGCACAGGTTAAGTTCTTTGATGGCACAGACCACTCATGTCTTGTATGCTTCTGATTCCTGCAGTGCCAGGCAAAGAAGTGGGCTACTTGATGAAAATATCTACTGATGTATATAAGTGACCCAACCAGTCCATCCTAAAGGAAATCAGTCCCAAATATTCATTGGAAGGACTGATGCTGAAGCTGAAACTCCAATATTTTGGCTACCTGATGCAAAGAACTGACTCATTTGAAAAGACCCTGATGCTGGGAAAGGTTGAAGGCGGGAGGAGAAGGGGACAACAGAGGATGAGATGGCTGGATGGCATTACCGACTCAATGGACATGAGTTTGAGTAAACTCCGGGAGTTGGCAATGGACAGGGAGGCCTGGTATGCTGCTGTCCATGGGGTTGCAAAGAGTTGGACACGACTGAGTGACTGAATTGAACTGAAGTAATTATTATCCAGTGTCATCTAGTTTGTAGGGGAGAGACAAGAGAGAGGAGAGTGAGGGAAGATCAGGCATGTTTCAATCCAGTCTGCCTAGAGCACAGATCCAGAGATTTGTTTGAATGATGAATAATCCAACACAGGCATGGCCCAGCACCTGTTAATTGTCAATCTTATTAAGGAAGCATGACAGAGAACCTCTTTCAGTTGAATAATTCACCTTATACTACTTGCTTAAGTTTACCCCTGGACATGACACTGTGAAATACTCGACACTTTAAAAAAATTAATTCTCAAAGACTGACTTGAGTTGTGTGTTTTGGGAGAACAGTCAAGATCAGCGATTACCTGTGTATCTGATATGGGGAATTACCCAGGCTGGAAAAAACCAACGGACACATAGTACCTAAGTGTTCAGATCTCCTTCCTTTCAGATAATATGTGTTGCAGAACTTACTTACAAAATTAGTTATATAGGATTCCAAGTCAATTTGCATAAAATATTTCTCCACAAAAGTGAAAAATCTTTGACTATGAAATAAGGATTCTTTTTAAAGCCAGAAGAGAACCTCTCAGTGGGTAAAGAATCTGCCCACAGTGCAGGAGACTCGGGTTTGATGTCTGGGTCAAGAAGATCCCCTGCAGGAGGAAGTGGCAACCCACTCCAGTATTCTTGCCTGGGAGATCCCATGGACAGAGGAGCCTGGCAGGCTATAGCACAAGGGGTCACAAAGAGAAGGGCATGACTGAGTACGGGCACAAAACAAGAGAACTTCAGGGTTAAACCCAACACAAATGCTCACTTCACACATAAGGAAACGGAAGCATAAATAACCTAAATGACTTGCCAAAGATCACACAATCAATAGGGTATCTGAAGTGCAATTACAGTGTAGTGCTTGCGCCCTGGTAGACTTCCCTGGTGGCTCAGACGGTGAAGTGTCTGCCTACAATGCAGGAGACCCGGGTTCAATCCCTGGGTCGGGATGATCTCCTGAAAAAAGAAATGGCAACCCAGTCCAGTATTCTTGCCTGGAAAATCCCATGGACGGAGAACACTGGTAGGTTACAGTCCATGGGGTCACAAAGTCAGACACAACTGAGCGGCTTCACTTTCACTTTGTGATGCCCAGGGCTTCCCTGATAGCTCAGTTGGTAAAGAATTCGCCTGCAATTCAGGAGATCCCAGTTTGATTCCTGGGTCAGGAAGATCCATTGGAGAAGGGACAGGCCACCTACTCCAGCATTCTTGGGCTTCCCTGGTGGCTCAGCTGGTAAAGAATCCACCTGCAATGCAGGAGACCTGGGTTAGATACCTGAGTTGCGAAGATCCCCTGGAGAAGGGAAAGGCTGGCTTTTCTGGTCTGGAGAATTCTGGTCTGGAGAATTCCGTGGACTATACAGTTCATAGGGTTGCAAAGAATCAGGCACGACTGAGTGCCTTTCACTTTCACTTTTGTGATGCTCACCTGGGTCTTTTATGCTGGTGATTCACAGAGTCCTATGTTAGGAAGTAGCACCTGCTGGCAAAGTGGGCCCTAGCTGCCTCCTTCTGTCATTATCACTACCCAGGCTGAGGGAGGTCAGTGGTGCTCTTCTAGAAATGTGGAGCATAGACCTAAGAATCTTTAGCAAGGAGGGTCTAAAGCAAACCTGTAAGAATTCATCTCCAACTTTCCGGACAAGGGAAAGGCAAGACTGGATCAAACAGAAAGGAAAGGATGTAAAGTCCAGAAAAGGAGACAATACCCTCAAGTGCTAGAGGGGCAGAAGGCAGGAAAACATGGGAGGACCAAGGTCTCTGCACAGTCATTTCCCAGATCCCCTGACCTAGATTAGAGCCCCTAGTTTTATGTCCCCTTATGTTTGTTTCCCATGGATGATTTAAAAAAAAAAAATTATCACAAACTTGCTGGCTGAAAACAACAGCAATGAGTTCTCACAGTTCTAGAAGCCAGAATAATCTCCAGACTGTTAGCAGGGTCCATTCAGGGCCCAATCAGATAAACCAGAGCTGTCTTTTCATTTCAAGATCCTGGGCCTAATCACATCAGCAAAGACCCCCTTCTTTTGTCCCTCTCAAGTAAAGTCACATTCATAGACACCAGGGATTTGACACGGATGTCTTGGGGGGACAGGGGGCAGTTTCTGGCCCACCAAAGTCCTTCACTCAGTTCCTGATTTTTTATAATCTCCACCCCCACTGTGAAGGTCCAGAAGGACATAAGCCTTGTCTGCTTTATTCACCACTGCTGCAAAAGCACCTGCCATAGTAGATAATAAATGTTTGGAAAATAAAAGGAAGGAAAGAAGGAAGGGGGAGGGGAAGAAAGGGAGAGAGCGAGGAAAAATCAGAAGAGGAAAGAGGGGAAGGAGAGAGTCAAAGACCAGAGAGAGAGAAAGCAGAAGAGAGGAAATAGGATCTCCAAATCTCACTACTAATTCTTATAAGATGGGAAATAAGGAAGAGTTTTAGATGATGAAGGTCAAAATTAGTAAGTGATGAAGCTTGCATTTCATTTGAAATGCACTGCTTTCCAATACAAAGCAGCTTCTGCAGATGCTGGGGGTTAAGTTAGGGTCAATTCAGTTCAGTCACTCAGTCAGGTCCGACTCTTTGCGACCCCATGGACTGCAGCATTCCAGGTTTCCCTGTCCATCAGCAACTCCCAGAGCTTGCTCAAGTTCATGTCCATTGAGTCAGTGATGCCATTCAACCATTTCATCCTCTGTCATCCCCTTCTCCTCCTGCCTTCAATCTTTCCCAGCATCAGGGTCTTTTCCAGTGAGTCAGGTGGCCAAAGTATTGGAGTTTCAGCTTCAGTTTAAGTTAGGGTGGGAGGGATTAGAAACAAAGAAGTGCTCAGCGTGCTCTCGACATGCTATTCTCAAGCAGTTCACAGTCTACAGGGGAGCTGCTTCCTTAATACAGATGGCAGTGCCCCAGGGCCAAGTAAAGAGGGCCCGGGTTTTGAAAAATGTTGAATGCTTTTGGATTTTATAGAGCAACATTGAGACAGGGTTTCCAGGCATAAGCCATACTATTTAAAATTTGCTATTTTGATAGTAAATAATAATTTTATAGCTATTGTGTAATTTCAAATACAAATATCTATTATGACTCATACTCCACTACCCAGACCATGAGATTCTCTTAAGGGGTAATTTATATTTAGCATTAATCCAATCATTGGAAAATGTCCACTTCAAAAGGCACAATTATGTCATTCCTACAATGCATTTCATGAATGAATTGGGATCTTCAAATCAGAATGTTCTTGACTGTTGACTGGTATTTGTGAATTACATAAGATCAAGATATCATTTAAAATTAACCATTATCTTGAGCATTCATTCATTCATTCAATTCTTCCCAAATTATTTACTGAGATCCTATTGTGAGTTGTTAGGGGAGCTGAAGATACAACTTGAATAAGAATACAGCCCTTCCCTGTAAAAAGCTTTTTGTCTGTCTTAAGTTCTCCAGAAAACAGATGCAGTGATAAATTTAGGAGTGCAAGAGGTTTATTGGAGAGCAATACCATAAAAGTGAGGGTGAGGAGGTGAGATTGAGAAGGGAACATTTTCGGCCCCTAAAGCAGACATGACATGTGAGAGGAAAGATGAAAGAAGTATGATGAGGCAGCGAGCACCTCAGACCACCATGCAGATCTGACAAAGTTGGCCAACTCAGACCTTTCCCACTAAAGGAGCTCTGAGTTGGCCCCAGTGCCACTATTATGCTCAGTCATTGGCTGGGGCTGCCAGAAAAGACCATGGTCTCAGCTTGAAAGCTGGGGCAGATCCTGAAGGCATTAACAGCTGGAGGCTGTCAGCTAACTGCACTCCTTGCAGTTAAATAGCAAGCTCTTTCTTGAAGGGAGATCAAAGTGATGCAACCCCATGGCTGCCACATAATGTGATCAGGAAGAAGGCAAATAAACAGGCAATTTAAATCCAGTAAGGGTAATGACAGGGTGCCACGGGAGCTTAAAGAGGGAGCATCAAACTTGGGCTTGGGAACAGAACCACTTCCAAGAAGATGTAGTTTATAAGACGATGCCAGCATTATAAGGAGGAGTAGCCAAATAAAAGGAGTAGGGATGGGTGCAGAGTGTTCAAAGCAGGGAAGCATGGTGTACAGAGCTCTGTGGGGGAGAAAGCCTGACACATCTGGGGGATGGCAAGACGTTCTACAGAATGATGTTAGTATCACATTGGAGGGACAGTGAAGCAAGAGATAACGCTGAAGAAGTAAACAGGGGGTAAATAATTAAGGCCCCTGCATACCATGCTAAGGAATTTGGGCAGGACAACAACATGCAAAGTGGTCTTGATTTGAACATTCAGTGACCAACAATTTTCCCCGTTAACCTTCCCAGAGAATCTTGAAGACTCCATGCTCCAATTCTCTAGATTTAGGCTCTACTGAGCCTTACGGAAAGGCAACTATGTTACCAGTGAGGAAGCATATAATTCATTGTCACCCGTGGTCATTTTCCTTCAATGTTTTTATCCAAGGCCACCTAGTCCATGTCCCAAGAGGAGAGAAAGCACAGGCTGATGGGGTGTGATTGAGGAAAAAAGAAGTTTATAGCCACAGAACTGCTCATGGCATCAGAGCAAGGACACAAAGAGTCATTCTGGGTTCCCAGATTGAGAAAGGGGGACAGAGAAGAGCCAAGAATGCGTTTTGCCTACTTCTAATCTAGAGAGCTGTGTTTTGTTTTTTGGTTTTTTCAAATAAGCCCTGAGATTTCACTGCTGTGATTCTATTCTGAGGAATAATCATAAATTTAAAGTTTTATAAAGTTTGCTAATTACAGTAATAATGGCTAACACATAGATGGTTTCTGTCGTTACTATGCTGTTTCACACTTGATTTTATATAATATTCAGAATAGCCATTTTGTCCTTAAGAAGTCAGAACTCTTAATAATGCTCATTTCTTAACAGATAATTAAAGTTCTGAGGGGTGAACATGTCTGTGGGTACACGGTTATTGTATACAAAGAAGTTAAACAAAATATTTTTTAAAATCATAAACAGTCTATAGGAAACTATCAAATAAATCTTGGGTATGTGTAGATAAAGAAAAAGTAGTTATTAAAAAGATATTTTCAAATTATCTTTAATGACATTAACAAATACTTATGGTATAGTTTTTAGTGAAAAAGTGGAATGTGAAATTGTACATACAATATGATTTCCCTAGGAAACCACAAACAAAATGAAAAGACAACCCACAGAATGGAAGAAAATATTTGCAAATGATGTTACCAACAAGGGCTTAATTTCCAAGATACAAAAATAGCTCATACAACTCAACAACAACAAAAAAAAATCAAAACAGTAACAACAGAAAAACAATGAAAAAAGATGGACAGAAGACCTAAATAGACATCTCTCCAAAGAAAAAATACAGATGGTCAATAGGTACATGAAAAGATGCTCAAGGGAGCTAAATATTCAGTTCAGTTCAGTTGCTCAGTCATGTCTCACTTTTTGCGACCCCATGAATCGCAGCATGCCAGGCCTCCCTGTCCATCACCGACTCCTGGAGTTTACTCAAACTCATGCCCATCGAGTCAGTGATGCCATCCAGCCATCTCATTCTCTGTCATCCCCTTCTCCTCCTGCCCCCAATCCCTCCCAGCATCAGGGTCTTTTCCAATGAGTCAACTCTTCGAATGAGGTGGCCAAAGTACTGGAGTTTCAGCTTCAGCATCAGTCCCTCCAATGAACACCCAGGAATAATCTCCTTTAGGATGGACTGGTTGGATCTTCTTGCAGTCCAAGGGACTCTCAAGAGTCTTCTCCAACACCACAGTTCAAAAGCATCAATTTTTTGGTGCTCAGCTTTCTTCACAGTCCAACTCTCACACCATACATGACCACTGGAAAAACCATAGCCTTGACCAGATGGACCTTTATTGGCAAAGTAATGTCTCTGCTTTTTAATATGCTATCTAGGTTGGTCATAACTTTCCTTCCAAGGAGTAAGTGTCTTTTAATTTCATGGCTGCAGTCACCATCTGCAGTGATTTTGGAGCCCAAAAAATAAAGTCTGACACTGTTTCCACTGTCTCCCCATCTATTTCCCATGAGGTGATGGGACCAGATGCCATGATCTTAGTTTTCTGAATGTTAAGCTTTAAGCCAACTTTTTCACTCTCCTCTTTCACTTTCATCAAGAGGCTTTTTAGTTCCTCTTCACTTTCTGCCATAAGGGTGGTGTCAACTGCATATCTGAGGTTATTAATATTTCTCCTGGCAATCTTGATTCCAGCTTGTGCTTCTTCCAGCCCAGCATTTTTCATGATGTACTCTGCATATAAGTTAAATAAGCAGGGTGACAATATACAGCCTTGATGTACTCCTTTCCCGATTTGGAACCACTCTGTTGTTCCATGTCCAATTCTAACTGTTGCTTCCTGACCTGCATATAGGTTTCTCAAGAGGCAGGTCAGGTGGTCTGGTATTCCCATCTCTTTCAGAATTTTCCACAGTTTATTGTGATCCACACAGTTGAAGGCTTTCGCATAGTCAATAAAGCAGAAATAGATGTTTTTCTGGAACTCTCTTGCTTTTTCAATGATCCAGCGGATATTGGCAATTTGATCTCTGGTTCCTCGGCCTTTTCTAAAACCAGCTTGAACATCTAGAAGTTCTCAGTTCACGTATTGCTGAATCCTGGCTTGGAGAATTTTGAGCATTACTTTACTAGCGTGTGAGATGAGTGCAATTGTGCGGTAGTTTGAGCATTCTTTGGGATTGCCTTTCTTAGGGATTGGAATGAAAACTGACCTTTTCCAGTCCTGTGGCCACTGCTGAGTTTTCCAAATTTGCTGGCATATTGAGTGCAGCACTTTCACAGCATCATCTTTTAGGATTTGAAATAGCTCAACTGGAATTCCATCACATCCACTAGCTTTGTTCGTAGTGATGCTTCCTAAGGCCCACTTGACTTCGCATTCCAGGATGTCTGGCTCTAGGTCAGTGATCACACCATTGTGATTATCTGGGTCATGAAGATCTTTTTTGTACAGTTCTTCTGTGTATTCTTGCCACCTCTTCTTAATATCTTCTGCTTCTGTTAGGTCCATACCATTTCTGTCCTTTATTGTGCCCATCTTTGCCTGAAATGTTCCCTTGGTATCTCTAATTTTCTTGAGGAAATCTCTAGTCTTTACCATTCTGTTGTTTTCTTCTATTTCTTTGCATTGACCTTTTAGAACTAACACCCACAAAAGATGTCCTTTTCATTATAGGGGACTGGAATGCAAAAGTAGGAAGTCAAGAAACATCTGGAGTAATAGGCAAATTTGGCCTTGGAGTACGGAATGAAGCAGGGCAAAGGCTAATAGAGTTTTGCCAAGAGAACGCACTGGTCATAGCAAACACCCTCTTGCAACAACACAAGAGAAGACTCTATACATGGACATCACCAGATGGTCAACACTGAAATCAGATGGATTATATTCTGTGCAGCCAAAGATGGAGAAGCTCTATACAGTCAGCAAAAACAAGACCAGGAGCTGACTGTGGCTCAGATAATGAACTCCTTATTGCCAAATTTAGACTGAAGAAAGTAGGGAAAACCACTAGACCATTCAGGTATGACCTAAATCAAATCCCTTATGACTATACAGTGGAAGTAGGAAATAGATTTAAGGGACTAGATCTGATAGACAGAGAGCCTGATGAACTATGGATGGAGGTTCGTGACATTGTACAGGAGACAGAGATCAAGACCATCCCCAAGGAAAAGAAATGCAAAAAAAGGCTAAATATTAGAGAAATGCAAATCAAAACTACAAAGAACCACCATATACCAGTCAGAATGGCCATCCTCGAAAGGTTTGCAAATAATAAACGAAGGAGAGAGTGCGGAGGAAAAGGAACCTTCCTACACTCTGGTGGGGTAAGTTGGTGCAGCCACTAGGGAAAACAGTATGGACGTTCCTCAGAAAAGTAAAAATAGAATTACCATATGATCCAGCAATCCCACTCCTGAACATATACCTGGACAATACTATAATTCAAAAACGTACATGCACCACTATATTCATAGCAACACTGTAAATACAACACTGTAAATCAATTATACTTCAATAAAAATATAAAACAATATGATCTTTTTAAAAAACAGCTTTGCTGAGGTATACTTTACATACCATAAAATTAACCAATTTAAGTGTGCAATTTAATGATTTTTAGAAAATCTTCAGAGTTATGCAACCATTACCACAATCCACTTTTAGAATATGTCCATCATTCTCTGCAAACCTCTGCAAAAAAAAAAAAAAAATCCCTATGCTTGCTGGCAGTTAATCCCTATTCCTACCCTGAGTCATAGTCAACTTTAATATATTTTCTTCTCTACAGATCTGTCGTTTTTGGAGACTTCATATAGAAATTAAATCATATAATATGTGACCACTACACCAAGCTTTTACTTAGCATAATGTTTTTGAGGTTTAGCCATGTTGTGATATGAATTATAATTTCTTATTTTTATGTCCCAAATAGTATCCCATTGTATGGTTATAATACATTTTATTTATCCACTCACCAGTTGGTGGACATTTCTTTATTTAAATTTTTATTGCAGCATTGCTGCTTTACACTGTGGCATTAGTTTCCGCTGTACAGAAAAGGGAATCAGCTACACATTTACACGGATCCCCTCTTTTTTGGATTTCTTTCCCATTTAGGTCACCACAGAGCACTGAATAGAGTCCTCTGTGCTCCTCAGCAGGGGCTTCCCAGGTGGCTCAGTGGTAAAGAATCCGTCTGCCAAGCAAGAGTCACAGGTTCGATTCCTGGGTCAAGAAGATGCCCTGAAGAAGGGAATGGCAACCCACTCCAGTCTTCTAGCCTGGGAAATCCCGTGGACAGGGGAGCCTGGCAGGCTACAGTCCATGCGGTTGCAGAGAGTCTGACGTGACTTAGCAACTAAACAGCAGTGCTATAGAGTATATCCTTAATTAGTTATCTATTAAGTACATAGTTTCAATCATGTACATATGTCAACCCCAATTTCTACTCTTTGGCAATTATCAATAATGTTACTATGAACATTTGCGTGCAAGTCTTTGTGTGGACATGTGCTTTATTTCTTTTTCTTGTTTTGGCTTTTGAGTAGATACTTCAGTGTGGAATTGCTGGGTAATATGGGAAATATGTGTTTAACTTTTCATGAAAACACAAACTAGTTTTCATTGTGGGAGTTACATTTTACATACCCACCATCAACTGAAGAGCTTTCCAATTTCTCCACATTCTCACCAACACTTGTAACTGTCTGTATTTTTATTATAGCCATTCTAGTAGATTTGAAGTATAGCTCCTTGTACTTTCAATCTGTATTACCCTAAAGACTAATGATGTTGAATTTTAACGTAAGTATTTGCCATGTTCAGTTCAGTCACTCAGTCGTGTCTCTTTGCAACACCATCTGCAGCAGGCCAGGCTTCCTTATCCATCACCAACTCCTGGAACATACTCAAACTCATGTCCATCAAGTTGGTGATGCCATCCAACCATCTCATCCTCTCTCGTCCCCTTCTCTTCCCACCTTCAATCTTTCCCAGCCTCAGCATCATTTCAAATGAGTTGGCTCTTTGTATCACGTGGCCAAAGTATTGGAGTTTCAGCTTTAGCATCAGTCCTTCCAATGAACACCCAGGACTGATCTCCTTTAGGATGGACTGGTTGGATCTCCTTGCAGTTCCAGGGACTCTCAAGAGTCTTCTCCAACACCACAGTCCAAAAGCATCAATTCTTTGGCGCTCAACTTTCCTTATAATCTGACTCTGACATCTACACATAACTACTGGAAAAACCATAGCTTTGACAATATGGACCTTTGTTGGCAAAGTAATGTCTCTGTTTTTTAATATGCTGTCTATGTTGGTCATAACTTTTCTTCCAAGGAGCAAGCGTCTTTTAATTTCATGGCTGCAGTCACCATCTGCAGTGATTTTGGAGCCCAAGAAAATAAAGTCTCTCACTGTTTCCATTATTTCCCCATCTACTTGCCATGAAGTGATGGGACTGGATGCCATAATCTTACATGATTTGCCACGTACATATCTTCAAAACATTTCCCCATTTTTACTGGGTTGTTTGTTTTCTTATAATTGAATTTTGACTGTTCTGTATATCTTGTGGGTACAAATCCTTTGTTAGATAGGGATTTGCAAATATTTTCTTCCAGTTTATGGCTTGATATTATCCTTCTTCAGCAGAGTCTGCCAAAGGGTAGGCATTCTTAATTTTGATTAAGTACAATATAACAATTTTTTCTTCTATTGATTATACTTTTTGTGACATCTAAGAAATCTCCGCTTAATCCATGGTTCCAAAGATTTTCTGTTTTATTTTAGAAGTCTCAAAGTTTAAGTTTTGCCTTAAACCCATTATCTATTTTTAGTTAAGATATTTTTCTATATAATGTGAGGTATGAACTGAAGTTCATTTTTTTTATTTTTTGCATATTGACAGCCAATTGTTCCAGTGTCATTTATTAAAAGGGTTATGGGAAAGACTAGAGATCTCTTCAAGAAAATCAGAGACACCAAGGGAATATTTCAAGCAAAGATGGGCATAATAAAGGACAGAAATGGTATGGACCTAACAGAAGCAGAAGATCTTAAGAAGAGGTCGCATGAATACACAGAAGAACTATACAAAAAAGATCTTCATGACCCAGATAACCACGATGGTGTGATCACTCACCTAGAGTCAGACATCCTGGAATGTGAAGTCAAGTGGGCCTTAGAAAGCATCACTATGAACAAAGTTAAACCAAGTGATGGAATTCCAACTGAGCTATTTCAAATCCTAAAAGATGATGCTGTGAAAGTGCTGCACTCAATATGCCAGCAAATTTGGAAAACTCAGCAGTGGCCACAGAACTGGAAAAGGTCAGTTTTCATTCCAATCCCAAAGGAAGGCAATGCCGAAGAAAGTCCAAACTACTGCACAATTGCACTCATCTCACATGCTAGCAAAGTAATGCTCAAAATTCTCCAAGTGAGGTTTCAACAGTACATGAATAGAGAACTTTCACATGTTCAAGCTGGCTTTAGAAAAGGCAGAGGAAGAAGAGATCAAATTGCCAACATCCGCTGGATCACTGAAAAAGCAAGAGAGTTCCAGAAAAACATCTACATCTGCTTTACTGACTATGCCAAAGCCTTTGCCTACGTGGATCACAACAAACTGTGGAAAATTTTTCAAGAGATGGGAATACCAGACCACATTATTTGCCTCCTGAGAAATCTGTATATAGGTCAGGAAGCAACAGTTAGAATTGGACATGGAACAACAGATTGGTTCCAAATGGGGAAAGGAGTAAATCAAGGTTGTATATTGTCATTCTGCTTATTTAACTTATATGCAGAGTACATCATGAGAACACGAGGCTGGATGAAGCACAAGCTGGAATCAAGATTGCTGAGAGAAATATCAATAACCTCAGATACGCCGATGACACCACCCTTATGGCAGAAAATGAAGAACTAAAGAGCCTCTTGATGAAATTAAGAGAGAAGAGTGAGAAAAGCTGGCTTAAAACTCAACATTCAGAAAACTAAGATCATGGCATCTAGTACAATCACTTCAAGGCAAACAGATGGGGAAATAATGGAAACAGTAAAGAGACTTTATTTTCTTGGGCTCCAAAATCACTGCAGATGGTGACTGCAGACATGGAAGTAAAAGATCCTTTATCCTTGGAAGAAAAGCTATGACCAACCTAGACAGCATATTAAAAAGCAGAGACATTACTTAGCCAACAAAGGCCTGTCTAGTCTAAGCTATGGTTCTTCCAGTAGTCATGTATGGCTGTGAGAGTTGGATTATAAAGAAAGCTGAGTGCCAAAAAATTGATGCTTTTGGACTGTGGTGTTGGACAAGACTCTTGAGAGTCCCTTGGACTGCAAGGAGATCCAACTAGTCCATCCTAAAGGAAATCAGTCCTGAATATTCATTGGAAGGACTGATGGTGAAGCTCCCATACTGTGACCACCTGATGAGAACTGACTCATTGGAAAAGACCCTGAGGCTGGGAAAGATTGAAGGCAGTAGGAGGAGACTACAGAGCATGAAATGGTTGGATGGCGTCACCAACTCGATGGACACAAGTTTGAGCAAGCCCAGGGAATTGGTGCTGGACAAGGTTGCCTGGTGTGCTGCAGTGGGGTCGCAAAGAGTTGGACACAACTGAGCGACTGAACTGATAGCTCTCAGTGGAATAGTCTTTCCCTCTTCATTGCAAATCGATTGACCATGTGTGTATAGGTCTATTTCTGGACTCTATTCTGTACCACTGATCTATGAGTTCATTTTGTCTCTAATACCACACTGTCTTGATGACTTATCCCACGAATTTTCAACTGGAATGGATTTCACTCCTCCAGGAGCAAATTGCATACCTGAAATTGCACACTTGCTTGAATTCTTCCCTTACTGTCCTACTTTCTCTAGGCCCTTCCTGGTTTCTGCTGGGTCTACAACTTAGTGAGTTCACATTCACACAACTTTTTTGAAAAAAAACCTATATCTTTTTGGGGAAGCCTAATCTACAAAAATGTACAAAAAGAGTACAGCCCCTAGAGCATGTTTTTACTCAATAAATGCTAGCTATTACGACTATTGTTAATTTTCCTCACCTTGTATTTTGGGAGGAATCCTTTCACGGATATGAGAAATTATGCCATTTTGCATTTTTTCTTTGGGCAGGCTATGACCTTATGGTATTAATTAACTATCTTAGTATAATATTTATACTTAGTAACTAAGCATAATACTATCTTTGATTAGTATTACAAAAGTGGTGTGTGTTCATTCTTTTTTTTTCAATTATTTACTTTTTTTGGGACAGAAAATTGCTTTACATTGTTGTGTTAGTTTTTGAACAACAATGTGAATCAGTTATAAGTACACATAGAGTCCTTCCTCTATAGTCTCCCTCCCACCATTCTAATTAACTAATGTGGCTGTCTTTTCTTTAACTTTTGAAATCTCAAATCTAAATTAAAAAGATTAGAGTCTCAGCAGAAGGACATATTTTTCTATGAAAATCAAGAACCATCAACAACTTGGAGTGGTCATGGCAAATACAAAATATAGATTAAGATTTTGAAGTAGCAGAAGTCAATGCCACGCTTGCCTGGTGGTTCAGTGATTAAGCATCCACCTGCCAATGCAGAAGACATGGGTTCAATCCCTGATCCAGGAAGGTCCCACATGCTGCACAGCAACCAACCTATGCTCCACAACTCCTGAGCCCTTGCTCTGGGGCCCAGAGACACAACTACTGTGTGCTATTGAGCCTGCGCTCTACAAGAGAAGCCACCACAATGAGAAGCCCACGCACCACAACTAGAGAGCAGCCCCACTTGCCCCAACTAGAGAAAAGCCTGCAGAGAAACGAAGACCCAGCACAGCCAAAAATAAACAAAAATAAAATTATTTACAAAAAGTCAATGCCAAAGTTACAAGATGGGGAGTCCCAGAGGTGGCTGGGAAATCCAAGAAGAGCACAGACCCTCTGTAACCGTGCAATGGAAACTAATCCAACCTTGTCGTATCTGACCTGACACCTTCTCAAAGACCCAAGAGTACAGAGGTCGCACTTAGCACCAGTTCCGATGTAAAGACCATTCCAATTTTGGTCTTTACAACCTAGAAGAGATGTAACAAAGTAGAAAAGGTTCAGAAAAGAGCAAAGAACAGTCACATAATTGGCAAATTAAACCTCTGAGGAAAGGTTAAATGAATTTGGATTGTTTACCCAGAAGAAGCAAGGCCAAAGGTCTACTTAATACTTGTCTTCAAGAATTTAAAGTTGGCATCTGACCAGATAGTCTACTTCTGCAGAAAAGGAAACAAGCTCCCCCCACAGCCTGCCCCGTAAATAAGTTAAGAGTTAGGATGGAATAAGAAACTGAGATTCAAAATAGAACTAATTTTTTGATTCGTGAGTAATTAAGGTTTGCAAAAAGTCCACCACTAAGTGGAATTTCTGTTTCTAGTGATCTGAGAAACACAAGCACAAGGCCATTCAAGAGCAGAAGTGGATGGTTTTCGAGCGGTGGCGGGAAGTCCGTGAAGGGTCCCATCACTAATATGACTAGATCTCAGCAGTTTAACCTCAGCAGTCTCTGTGCAAGCTGCTGCTCAGACCAGTGTGTACAAGCTGGGGGCTCCGCCAGCCTCTTCCAACCTCAGGCTGGCTGAAGAGAAGCTGAGAGGATCACCGCCAAGGGCCGTGTTTTCCACTCACTAGCTGTAGCAGTTTTCACTGCATAACTTCCCTAAACTGTGTTAGTCAGTCATGTCTGACTCTTTGCGACCCCATGGACTGTAGCCTGCCAGGCTCCTCCATCCATGGGATTCTCCAGGCTAGAATACTGGAGTGGGTAGCCATTCCCTTCTCCAGGAGATCTTCCCGACCCAGGGACTGAACGCAGGGCTCCTGCCTTGCAGGCAGATTCATTACTGTCTGAGCCACGAGGGAAGCCCCTCACCACGTAAGAGAATACACCAAAACTCAGTGGCATCCAGACTTCCTTGGTGGTCCAGGAGTCCAATGCAGAGGGCATGGCTTCAACCCCTGGTGGGGGAGCTAAGATCTTGCATGCTTCACAGCTAACAAAACAACACAAAACCTCATAAAACAGAAGCAATGTTATAACAAATCCGATAAAGACTTTAAATATGGTCTGCATCCAAAAAAAAAAAAAAAAAATCCTAAAAAAACCCTAGTGACATGAAACTATTTCCTCATGTGGGTCTGGGTGGCTAAACTCCAAGCTGTGGACTGGCTCTGCTTCATAAACGGGTGAATGGGAAAAAGTGACTTAGGGAAAAGGACTCCTGATGGTGATGGGCAAAGTACACAAGAGCAAGCAAGCCCCACTGCCCAAGTGCGTTTTAGACCCTTGCTTGCATCCCATCTACTAACATGTCATTAGGCAAACTCAGAGTCAAGAGGAAGGAAAGTACACCATGTCTTCTCTGGGAGGCACTGCAAAGATACACGATCAAGGGTGTGGATACCAAAAAGAGTAAAGGATTGGAGTCAGTAATGCTATCTACCTCCTGGGGAGAGGGGAAAGGCCAATTTACACAGGGAGCTTCCGGAAGCCTAGGCATTAAGGTGCTGGCCGTAACCAGAGAGGCTCCTGCTCAGGTGTATTCTCGCTTGTCTTGGCTGAACTAAGCTTCAGTCTTCACGCTGGTCACAGAAACGAGCTTCTCCCTTGTTATTGCTTTAGAAGAGGACAACTAAAGGCAAGACCATGAACCAAGGATTATAGTCTAGAGCGGCATCTCTGTTTCCCATCCTCCAAATCTCTCTAACACAGAAATTCATCCACCACTTCCTATATTATTAATCTGAATCAATGATATCGAAGTCAACCCAGTCATTCGATTCAGAAACCCGAACTTCTTTCTTGGTCCTCCTTCTCCTTCAACCCTTCATACAGTTTAACTCCCTTTAATCTACATCTGAAATGACACCATCCCCCATTCTCCTTGCCATCGTCCTCATTGAGAACTTCATTGGCTCTCACTTGGATAACAGTCACCCTACTTGTTCCACCTGCCACTGTCCTTCACATCTTGGTCCACCTACTACGATGCAGTCTATTTCCTTTGAAAAAACAAAAACAGATGTCAAAACCTGCTTAAACAAAAAGCCAGAGGATAGATTTTTTTTTTTAAGGGCAAATTCCAACACCTTTATCATAGCATTCAAGGAACTCCAAAACCTTGCTCCCTTTCCCACTTCATCTCATCTCAAGTCACCTGTATTCCAGTCACACCTGGGGGCCACACAGTCTTTAAACATTCACAACAATGAATTATTGTATGTTTCTGCCAGTCCCTATGTTTGGAATGCCCTTCCTCTGCCAGACCAAAATTTCTAGCCATCATCATCAAATATCACTGTCCTTTCAGAATCCAAGAGTCTCTGTTCTGTGTTCCCAGGGTGCTTTGTTCATCACGTTACTCCAGCGAGACCTCATATAAACGTGCATGTATCGATTACTCACAGAAACCCCAGGAAGAAAAAAAGTGCATCAATAATGCCCACACCATGCAGACACTTTTTAAGAAAGCACTTTGCCTGGAAGCTGTTCTTTCCCTACCTGAGACCTAGGGTGCTCCACAGAACCCCTCACAGCAGTAAATTTCAGGACTTACAAGGAATCTATGTGGCTGGAACAGACAGTAGTGCAGAGCGGACACTGGAGAATAGTGAGCATCCCTCAGGCCAGCACCGCACACACTTGTGCAACAGCAAACTGGGAAGAACAAAAGCTTGGCTGGTAGCGAAATATAATGACATAGTGAAGTCTTAAGTGAAGACTAAATGCTTGAACCTTGAGAGCAATGACAGGAGGATGTAATAATTGTCTGTAACAGTATGTCAGCCTTGGAATAAAAAACTAAGCAAATGGTCTCACATGTGACCAGTTTTGGACCCACCAAAGGAACTGAACAGACAGATATAGAGGAACTGGAGAGAAGCTGAGAAGAACTAGACCCCACCATGATGGTGACGTCCCTTTGGGCAACACTGTTAGCAAGACTGCTCATACGCTAATTAAATTTTAGTTGACTCTGCATATTAGTTACAGCTTAGTTATTAAACTTTAATACATGCATATGCATGTATAATCAACATGCATATATTTATTAGTATCTATTTAGTAAATTACATCGAATCTGCTTTAGCTTGTAGGTCCAACCTGATTAATCTTTTCCACTGATTTTTATTAAGTCCTGGGTAGAAAGCTGTTGCATTTTACCAAAGTTAGAATAGACTCAACTCTAAATTAGAATAAGAACCTAATGGTCAGGACTTCTCTGGTGGCCCAGTGGTAAAGAATCTATCTGCCTGCCAATGCAGAAGTCTCGGGCTCAGTGCCTGATCCGGGAAGATCCCACATGCCGGGAAGCAACGAAGCCCGTGTGTCATAAGTATTGAGCCTGTGCTCTAGAGCCCAGGAGCTGTAAAGACTTAGCCGACATGTTGCAACTACTGAAGCCTGCATACCCTAGGGCCTGTGCTCCCCAGCAAGAGAAGCCACAGCAATGAGAAGCCTGTGCACCACAACTAGAGAGGAGGCCCTGCTCGCTGTAACTAGAGAAAAGCCCCACACAGCAACGAAGACCCAGCACAGTCATAAACTTAAAAAAGAATCTCATGGTCAGAACGCATAGGCCAGATACCTCATTTCAGAACGGGGTGGCTGAATAACGTGTTTCCTTGTTGGCTGGGCCACAAGTAATGATAGTTCCCTTAAAACAGTATCTTAAAGTTCTTTCTAGATCTATTTAGTTATGAGAGCTGCAAAACCAGGCATCACATTGTATCCACTGTAGTGCTGAGCCTGGTATGCTATAGGTACTCAGCCAGTGCTAACTGATCTAAATTACACTGGTACCAGAAAGATGCCCACCGATGCACCCTGTCAGAGCTGAAAATGGATGTGATTCAAGGAGGGTGATGCTAGGCTCCTCCTTGGAATAAAGCCTCAGGGACTTGCTGTGTTGCTATGGCCAGTGATTGGAGTGTGGGCTGGGGAGGGTGCTTGTGGCCAAGAATTCATTACTTTTTCACAACACACCTTAGCACATTTCTAGTCTGTCTGGCTTCTGGGAGGATGAATAATGAAAATGAAACGGTACGTGTTCAAATCAGCAATGTCCATGCACAAAGAGTTGAATAGGGTGAAGCAGTCTGGAATATTTATTCTGCTTTTAGATAATTTTTCTCCCTTCTCATTCTTTAGTTAATCCACCTAGCTGAGCAAAATTGTATGTCACAAGCACAGAAACAAATCCACACATTTCTATCCAGCACCAAATACCTTTTGTGTCTTAAAGCATACGTCCCCCCATAAAATATAGTGCTAATACATGGTTTATTTTCTGCCTTATATAATGAATAATCTCAAAGTCACTATCCTGTTTTAGTGGAGGGCAAGGGGAGCAATAAAAAGGGGCTAAATTCGCATGGAATTAGCTGAGGAATTCACTGTATCTGTCATTCCAGCTCAAGCAGGGTAACTCTGCAGCTCAGTGACCATAAAAAGACTCACTGATAGCAACTCTGTTCATGGCAGTGGCACTTAATGTGGCAATAATAATAATACACCATCACTTACACCACAACTCCAAACTAAACGTTTGCAACATGTGATAACGTCAGGTTGTATCAGTGAGAACATTTGGCCTAATATCACTTTCTTGGACCCAAAAGTCTTTCAGCCAACTTGTTTTAAGATGTGAGTGCCATTTTCTGTGGGTGGAAGGACAGAGTTGAGATTTCCTTTTGTGTTTCAGGGGTTTGCTGGATAAACACTGGCTAGCAAGGCTCCTTGTGGGCCAGAGCACTGGATGTTTTGAAAGGGCTCTGCTGCTGCTGCTGCTGTCGCATCAGTCGTGTCCGACTCTGTGTGACCCCATAGACGGCAGCCCACCAGGCTCCGCCGTCCCTGGGATTCTCCAGGCGAGAACACTGGAGTGGGTTGCCATTTCCTTCTCCAATGCATGAAAGTGAAAAGTCAAAGTGAGGTCGCTCAGTCGTGTCTGACTCTTCACGACCCCATGGACTGCAGCCCACCAGGCTCCTCTGTCCATGGGATTTTCCAGGCAAGAGTACCGGAGTGGGGTGCCATTGCCTTCTCCGTGAAAGGGCTCTAGGGATGTACAAGAAAAGGAAATGCTTGTATTCAGTAATTTTTAAGTAGCTTAAAGTAAATTAAAAACAAATACTACTATATTTATCAATTCCTACATTTCCCAGAATATCCAGATTTGGAGTGTATAATTCAATTTAAGAAACACTTATTGGCACCCATCATGTCCAAAGGCATTGTTAGACATTCATGGTAATACAGAGATAAAATTACCATACAGAAGAGGGAGAGTATGTATGCAAATTACTATAAAGTATGGCAAAATGCTGGGGAAAGAGATGAAAAATACTCTGCTAATGGGTTTTGAGTAGAGCAGCAGAATACCAAGTGGAAGGAAAGAGCACGGATTCAAATAGCCATTGGTCATCTGCTCTTTACAGACATCAATAGTTGACATGAATAAATGAATGAATCAGTGATGTATTTTGTCAGATAAGCTATGAGAGATCATTATGGGTTTTAATCCACAGGTATGGGGAGATGAAGACATTCAAGATGGAGGAAAAAAATATAGGCAAGACACAGCAGCAAGAAAATTCACTGTGATACTGGGGAAAAATGTGGTTTGGTATGATTGGAAGAGGTTTCACAGGGCAGGCGTGGCTAGGTACACCGAAGTCATGCTTTGTCAGGAGTACAAAGTTGAGATTAAAATCTTTTATTTAATTCAGGGATGGCAATTAAAATTGGCAAATGGTGTGATCTGAATAGGACTTTGGGAAGATGAATGTATTCTTGGAGTGAAGTACTGATACATAGTTTCAGACCAGAGAGATTTGGCCTCCAAAATTAATTCCACTAGTTATAAATTGAATGATTCTGTGTAGACTGGGACATAGACTTAACCTATGTCCCAGATTTCTCATTAGTAAAATGGGGATAAGTCCACCTTGGACGTACAAATCCATGGGCCTGAAGAAGGCCAACTCCAGAATAAAGCTATGTTAAGCAAGGGAAGGCTGGAAATTGATCTGGGGAGAAGAAGATACAAAGGGAATTTTCACATCTGCTGAAGCAAATATGACCAAAATTTAGCACTGTCCATTCTAGGTGTTGAGAATATTTACATTACTTTGAACTGTTCTAAATGTTTTAAATACTTCATAGGTAAATACGCCCAACTCACAGCCATAGTTGTTGGATTTAACACTTATTAAGTGTGTAACACAGGCCCTAGCATAGGGTTCATAAATGAAAGTTCTTTCATTGTTGTTTTTACAATGTTACAAATAGGTCAGTGGAATAGCAAATGTGAATGAAACAGAACAGAATAGAATCCGTAGAATAAAGTCATGGGGCATGGAGGACATCTCTGTATAGCTAAGACGGAAGAAGTGGGACTAGATTTGTCCTCCTACTTAAAATAACTGAGAAAATGGACAAATACATGAAACAAAGTTTTTCAAGGTGGTGGATATCAGACAACGAAGGGCAGTGTTCTCAGAAAGATGGCAAACAAATGAGGTGAACCTATGACGGCCCCAGTTTATTGCTTGGAGAGAGGTTCCAGGCCTTGCAGCAAGAAAGGAAAAAGAATTCAGGTGGATCCCAATGGTCTTCTTGAGTTGAGGAGACAAAGAGATGGGTACAGGGAAGTCAAACTCTCAGGGACCTAGAGTTTTCATGGAAGGAAATCCATGAGAAGAGAGGAGTCTGGGGTTCTGTAAAGGACATCTCTTGCATATTCAGCTGAGTAATGATCGGCACCTATTCATAAGGAAATTATCCAAGGCTGGGAAAAGAACCATCCGAGAGGATCAGAGGGTACAGTCTGTAAGATCTCAGACAGGGCCAGGAAGATTTCATGCTCTCAGCAGCAAGAGTAGAAAATGTAATTCACAAGGCATAAAGCAGGGTACTTAGAAGGGTTTTACTTCACTAGTGGAGAAGAATTAATCCTGGACTAAGTGCTGCTCTGGTTCTGCCTAACAAAGCTTTATAGCAAGACTCAAAAGGATCAAACTGTTTCCAATTTCCAGGTAACTTAACCATATTCCAGAACAAGCTCACAAATATTTATGGGAATATAAAAATACACAGAACCCAACAAGATAAAACTCACAATAGTTAGAGATTAATCTAACGAAAGATGAATAATACCTATATACTGAAAACTACAAAATGCTGCTGTGGTCCATTTAAGCAGACATGATAAATGGAGAGATATACTTGTGGAGCTGAAGGCTTGGTATTACAATACATCTGTTTTCTCCAAGGTGATCTATAGATTCAATAAACCCCACTCAAAATCCATGAAATTTGTATGGAAATTAAGTGGCCCTAGAATAGCCAATTCTTTCCAAATGAAGAACAAACTTTACATTTCCTGGTCTCAAGACTTATCATGAAGTTATGATAATCAAGATATGTCACAGTGACATCCTTGTAGACAAATTGATCAGTGGCATTAAATAAAGGGTCTAGAAACTAAAATAGAAAGATCCACACATATATGATGAATTGATTTCAACAAAGCAGAGAAAGAGTTTTGTTAGAATTTCCCACAAATGGTGCAGAACAATATACTATCCATATGCAAAAGAAAAAAGGAATTTTGATCTATATCTCAAGCTACACATAAAAATTGACTGAATATAGATCTCAGACCTAAATGTGAAGCCTGTAACCATACCACTTCAGGAAGGAAAAACAGGAGAAAATCTTTGCTACCCTGGATTAAGCAACGATTTCTCAGATACAATTCCAAAAGCATGATCTATAAAAGAAAAAATTGGACTTCATCAAAACTATGAACTTCTCTTCAAAAGACACCGTGATGAGACTGAAAAGGCAAGTCACAGACTGGAAGAAAATATTTGCAAATCATAAATCTGACAAAGGCCTTGTATCCAGGATATATATAAAGAGCCCTCAAATGTAATAATATTAATAACAGTATATTTCTTTGTAAATTAACATTTTAGCAAAAGATTAAACAGATGCTTCACAAAAGAACACAATGGTAAACAATCACAGGAAAAGATCAATATCATTCTAAAATGTGCCAAGTAACCTTTAGTAACAGAAAGCAGATAGCTGCCCCGGCTGGGGAGGGGACAGTTGGGAAGGGGAGCCTGAGACACTTTTTGTTACAGTTCTGTTCACTATCTTGTGTGTTTCATGGATATATTTTATCACATTAGACACTTTAGGTACAGCTTATTGTATGTATGTCAATTGTACCTCCATGAAGCTATTAGCATAATTACGGAGAATGTGCTCTAATTAGCAGGAAACAGAGGAAAACAAAGGTACCTCCAAGATAACATCGATGATTCAACTCTGGGTGACTCCATAAGAGATAAGAGAGTGGGGAAGAAACAGAGGCTAGAGGGTAACAACGGATTCATTTGGGACATGTTGACTTGGGAGAGCCTGGTGGGGAGGTACAGGCGGAATACATGGGTGCAATCTCGGTTTAGACTTTTTGAGAGTCTTGGGCAACAGGTAAAGAAGGCAGAGATGGTTTTAAAAAGTGATTACTGAATTCCTGCAAACGGGTGAGATTGCCAAGGGAAAGTGCATGGAACTTTGAGGAATTTCTACAGCTATGGGGTAGAGGAGGAGAAGAGAGTAACAGTGACATGGAAGCCATGGTTGGTAAGGGAGGAAATGCAGTATTAACTGAGGTCTCAAATTCAAGGCCTGAGAGGGATTCAAAGATTAAATAGTCTCCATATCAACCACATCATTAAAGTTGAGGAGGTGGTGGTTTAGTCATTCCATCGACTCTGACTCTTGTGACCCCATGGACTATATGTAGCCCACCAGGCTCCTCTGTCCATGAGATTTTCCAGGCAAGAATACTGGAGTAGGTTGCCATTTCCTTCTCCAGGGGATCTTCCCGACCCAGGGATTGAACACAGGTCTCCGGCACTGCAGGCGGATTCTTCACTGACTGAGCCACTAAGTTATTGGCATCTGAGTTCAAGAAACAGAAAAAACCCAAAAACCCTACTTTGATGGGTTATAGAGACCAGAGTCTGCTTTTGAGGGGTTAAATACTGAATGGGTTTAAATAAACAGGCAGGCATAACCTTCATTATTTTTTAAGACTACAGATGGACAAGGAGTTTGTGGTGATGCTGGGTTGGTGAAAGTATTTTTTCCTTGAG
Organism: Cervus canadensis; assembly: GCF_019320065.1. Classification (NCBI taxonomy): domain Eukaryota; kingdom Metazoa; phylum Chordata; class Mammalia; order Artiodactyla; family Cervidae; genus Cervus; species Cervus canadensis. Next base: position 43,912,115 of record NC_057397.1, on the reverse strand, counting down.
TTTGGATAGAGTATGTTTTTAGAGGGGGGAAAGCTGCAGCAGGAGAGACCGTAGATCTAAACCAAGATGAGGGAGATAGCAGAGCAGTTTCTCATATTCCGCTACCATCAGAAGCACTTCGGAGAGCTCTGCAGCCACAGGATGCCTTGGTGAGTCAAATCAGAGTATCTAGGTGGAAAAGGCGGTGTTCCTTTTCCTAACCTCTGTCTACGCGACAGGTCTCACCTTAGTCCCTCACTGTTGTGTAGTCGCTCAGCCCTGTCCTGCTCTTTCACGACCTCATGGACTGTACCCTGTCGGGCTCCTCTGTTCATGGGGATTTCCCAGGCAAGAATACTGGAGTGGGTGGCCATTTTAGTCCCTTATACTTCACTATGGATACATTCGGGCCAGGGAACATTTGTTCTTTGTCTCATAATTCAATCTTGTAAGCATGGAAGTGAAAGGTCTTATTTGCTGTTAAAATAATAGCAGGATCCGAGATAGGTGTGGGGTGGGGGAGGACGGAGGGGACATTCAGCTGCCCTTGAAATCTACCCCTTCTGCAAGGGAAGCCAGTCCGGAAGGAACTAATTCATTTGGGTCACTAAGTCATGGGCACAAGGGCAGAGAGAGGGTCTTCTTCTCCTCCAGGGCTGCTGTCTTACCTGCTCTGCGTCCAGGACTGCCGCGCCTCGTCCAGGTCGCGGTCAGCGACCACACCAACCCGCTAGCTCACCTCTCTCCCTTCTCTCCAGGCTCCTCCCCTCGCCTCCAGGCTCCTCCCCTCGCCTCCAGGCTCCTCCCCTCGCCTCCAGGCTCCTCCCCTCGCCTCCAGGCTCCTCCCCTCGCCTCCAGGCTCCTCCCCTCGCCTCCTGGCTCCCCTGGTCCAGTGGCGCATGCTCACTGCTCCGCCCTCCTCAGGCCCACATGGGCTAGCATCAGTTTCTCGGTCCACTCACGTTTCCCCAGCCCCACCCCTGAGGTCCCAGGTGGTTCGCATCAGCGATGTTACCTGCAGGTGTGTGGGCTGCAGAGAGGAGGACCTGGCAGGGCCTCAGAGGGAAGTGGGCAAAACGAAATGGGGCCTGGCTGGGGGATAACTGGGAGCCGGGTCAGCAGCCGGCATCAGATTGGGGTGTGCTTGCATGTGGGGAGGGGGAAGGTGAGCCCCAGCTGTAGAAAACTGTTGGCATTAATGCTTGTTTAGTTGTTAGGTCTGTCCAACTCTTCCGCGACCCTGTGGACTGTAGCCGGCCAGGCGCCTCTGTTCATGGGATTTCCCAGGCAAAGGAGTAGGTTGTCATTTCCCTTCTCTTCTCCCGACCCAGAGATCTAACCTGCATCTCCTGCATTGCGGGAGGATTCTTTACCACTGAGCCACCAGGGAAACCCCCGGCATTAATTTACAGGTCCTGGAATACCTAACAAAGAGTGAACGAAAACCTAAAAGTTTGGTTTTCACTGGAAATACTCTGATTGTATTGTTTATAGTCTTCCCCCAATCACCATTTATCTATTAAATAAGTACAAAATATAATAAAGTTAATTTATCAGAAAAAGGAAAAGAATATCTGGATGATACCACACCTGAGGGGCTTATATTATCTCAAGGCAGGAAGCAAGACCATAGGTAGGAGATGTGACAAGGGGAATGGGTGTCCACTTCCAAATGGTACGTGGCCCCTCTCGGCCCGGAACCAAAGGCTCTTCTTTGTATAAGGAACAGAAGGAGGAGGAGGAGGGAAACAGACACTTTTTAGAGTTCTAACCCTGTTGGCTTCCACATATAATTATTATTTGGGGTCAAAGTCAATGTCAGTGCGGAGAAATCTGAGCCCTTCCAAGAAAGTGTGTAATTTTAAAGGATCTCCTTTTGTCCATTCTCTGGATTTTGAAAGTCATCCCAGCCAGTTTCTGCTTCAGCCATAACAAGGTTAGAGCCATCAGGTAGGCCCAGCCACCCACCCCACTGTCAAGGGTCACCCCAAGCAATAAAACTGTGCACTTCAACACAGGTCCCTTCTCTCCAGCCTGCAGAGAGGCAGAATGTGTGTCAAAAAGACCCAAGCTACTGTGATTTTTTGTATTTTCTTCAGTCAGATCAGTTCAATCGCTCAGTCGTGTCCAACTCGTTGAGACCCCATGCACTACAGCACACCAGGTCTCCCTGTCCATCACCAACACCTGGAATTTACTCAAACTCATGTCCATTGAATCGGTGATGCCATCCAACCATCTCATCCTGTGCCGTCCCCTTCTCCTTCAGCCTTCAATCTTTCCCAGCCTCAGGGTCTTTTCAAATGAATCTGTTCTTTGCATCAGGTGGCCAAAGCATTGGAGTTTCAGCTTCAGCATCAGTCCTACCAATGAATATTCAGGACTGATTTCCTTTAGGATGGACTGGTTGGATCTCCTGGCAGTCCAAGGGATTCTCAAGAGTCTTCTCCAACACCACAGTTCAAAAGCATCAATTCTTCGGCACTCAGCTTTCTTTATGATCCAACTCACATCCATACATGACTACTGGAAAAACCATAGCTTTGACTAGACAGACCTTTGTTGGCAAAGTAATGTCACTGCTTTTTCATATGCTGTCTATTCTACTTTCTGGTTTTGGTTGGTTTTTAAGCTCTTCTAACACTGTGAGCTGGTGTCTTTTATTGTCAACAGGTGATTGCTGCCTTGCTGAGATGAAGAACGGTATGGGGAAGGGACGGTAGGCTTTAACTGAGACAGGCTGGGGTTTAAAACTGTGTTCTACCTCTTATAAGCTGTGGGAAAGTGTTTTCATTTTTCCTAGTTCCAGGTTTTTATCTATAAAATTAGAAATACATAATGCCTATTTTTGTGTTTGTGCATATATGAAAACTAGAGGCTTTCTCTCTATCATCTATCTATCATCTCTTTATCTATCATCAATCATTCTATCTATCCCCTAATGGAAGATTTGAAGGATAGTGACATCATGGGTATACAGTAGTACTAGCTGTTATTATTTTCTTCTTTCATGCTTTTAAATTTGCTTAAAATCTTTGATATCAGTAGTTCTCAAAATATGCTCCCCAAATCAGAAGTAACACTATCGTCTGGGAACACATTAGAAAGGCAAATGATCTTAGGCCTACTGGATCTGAAACTCTGGGGGGTGGGGCCCAGTGATCTGTGACTAACCAAGTTCCCCAGGTGATTCTGATGCACCCTAAAGTCTGAGAACCACTGTTCTAGATGACCGGGCTTGCAAAAGTAAATGGGTAATGAGGGAAGGCTTTTTCTTGTGCTTTGGAATTCTCAGCTGTGTTTTAGACAGCTGAAGTTTCCGCCTTATAGACCCAGCGATAGTATACACTATGCTACACAATTCTTTATCGTTAAACCTGGCATTGATGAAACACTTGCTTTAGGCCAGGTATAGGTTTTAACCAATGGATTTTGATGCCTTTTGTGATTCTCTGTTTCACTTGCATTACCTGCATTTCCAAACTGATTTCCATGCTCTCCGAGAGCAGGGTCTTCCATGACATTCACGTCTGCCATTGTGCTAAATACATTATTGTCACCTGCTCACTAATTGATAGTGTCTGATGGACTTTTCTTCTTTTTTAGAAATGGCAAAGTTCTAAATAATGAAACAATACTTACTCCTTTTGCCTTTCATGGTTTGAAGCATAATGATAAGTGACACAGTCAGATCCATGGTGTTTCGTTTTGTTTTTTAACATGTATCCTCTCCATCCTTCTCCTAAATCCTTGTTCTTTCTTTACCTTTGGCTTTGTCCTTGAAAGATGTCCGCTGGCATAGCATCTTGGCTTCTGGGTTGGTATGCTGGGTTTCTCAACTTCATCCGATTTCAGTTCCGTGCAATAAATAATAGCCATTTAAGCTAGAGTTTTAGCTATGAATAGCTTCTCTCCTCATAACTTCATCTTATATTTATTGCTTAAAATGATAGATTGAAAGTCATCACCTAGCAACTGGCACATTTTTCTCTTGTGGTCTAGTTACTTGTAATGATTGACTATTGCGATCGCTCCACTGGCTCGTCCTGGTCAAAAATGGATGTAACGGGTCTATAAATAGAGGTCCATTTACATACTCCTAGGCTTATCAGTGCAACTTACTGAAATGAGTTCATTTGTACAGAATACTCTGACTATCAATTTACTTCCCCAGTCTTCAAAAGGAGTAGCCGATTTGAGCCTATCTAGGATTTTATACTTCCAGGACTTTATTAGTTCTGTTATCTCAAACCCCAGATCTCCTATTGGAGGCTGGCTTTTGTGTCTCATTGAAGAAAGCAACTAAAAACCAAAAGCCAGAAAGAACACAAACTTTTTTCTATCACTTCATGTTCATTTCTCGTACAGCACTCTGTCACAAAAAATTAATGCTTTGTACTTTAAAAGAGCTTTTCATCCCCAAACCTCAAAGAACCTTATAAATAAGTAAGCCTGATTATCTGCATTTACAGGTTGGGAATGATGCACAAAGCTGTTAAAAGTGCATTGTGTATCGTTGCCAAACTGAGGAAGAGGCTCATTTTAATTAAAAGCATGTGAAATTGGTTGATTTGGTGCTTTAAAATATTTATGCTAGGTTCCACTATGCCTCAACAGACCATGGATATTAACAAAGTGACAATAAGGGTAAGCCCAAATTTCTCTGGTCCTTCCTTTCTTCCTTCTACATAATTCAAGATCTCAGCTTCCTGAGATCTTGTAAAGTCCCTTGTGTGTATCTGGGGATCCCTAGAGGACAAATCTTCTGTGCTCACAGACCAATGGCCTCCTCTGCTTCTCGGATCACCATTTTCCAATCAGGTGCCAGAATGCAGTTCTCCTCTGTGGCCTGCCAGACACCTTCACAGAGTTAACCGTCCCTCCTAGGTGCCCAAGTTGCACAGGGTCCAATAACCTCCAAGGATGTGGGAAAGAAGGCCCTCTTCCCTTTGTATCATGTTCTGTTAGGAGGCAGCCCAAGGTGGGACATCAGGAGCACCAGTGTTTTATAAGTGGTTTTTTTTTTCCAAGGGAAACTGAATCACTTCTTACTTTTCCTCGTGGAGAATCGGGCTCAGAGATGTGGCCTGATGACAAACATCACATTGGACTCAAAACCTTCCATCTTCCATGCTCTTGTCTGATGTTAAGGTTCTATAAAAATTTTATATTCAACACTAGAGCCCTGAGGCCTGATTATATCAGGCCAGGTCCCAGAGAATAGGAACTGCTTTTCTCTTGACCAGGGATTAAACTTGCTGACTGCCCAGCAGGGTGGATGTGGAAAGACAGAGCTTGGAATCTAATGTAGAACCTCAGCATCAGACAGGCTGTGACCCGCATGAATCAAGATAGCAGGAGCACTCTACACTCATGTGGGAACACAGGCAAAATGTGAACACTGTACGAGCTACAAACATAACCGATCATCTTAATTAGAGGAGGTGGATGCTATGAGAAAGTGGGGCAAGTCTATGATTGAGTATCTAAATAAATCTTATTTAGAATGATGGAGCCATGGGGTGAGATCTAGCTGTAATTGGTAAGAAGTTTTGTCTCACTTCCCAGTAGGATTGACCCACAGCCAAGCCTCTCGCTTTTTCAGTGCTTTCCCAGGTTACCCACTGCCAGCCCAAATTCTAGAAATAAATCCTCTCTTGCATCCCCTTTCTAAGACTCCCAATGTCCTCCAGGGTGTGTGTGCATTCTCATCCATTACAAACAGCAATAAACACAATTGATCAATCACAGCTGTGTTCCTGGAGGTCTATGATGGAGGGCATTGACACCTAAGTGGATGCAAGGACTCCCTTCCCCTTTGGTGTCTGCTTGGCTTTGACCAATGGGAGGAACCGGTAAAAGATGGAGGTTAAGAGGAAAATGAGGTAAAGGTAGTTATTTCCCCAATACCCCAGGAAATGGCAGGCCATTCCTTTCCTTTTCTGAATGCTAAGTCAGAAAACGGCACACCAGTTGTGAAAATCAAGTCCCAGAGAAAGGATTATAAAGACATCCATGTGTAGAATTGGAGAAGGCAATGGCACCCCACTCCAGTACTCTTGCCTGGAAAATCCCATGGACAGAGGAGCCTGGTAGGCTGCAGTCCATGGGGTCGCTAAGAGTCGGACACGACTGAGCAGCTTCATTTTCACTTTTCACTTTCTTGCATTGGAGAAGGAAATGGCAACCCACTCCAGTATTCTTGCCTGGAGAATCCCAGGGATGGGGGAGCCTGGTGGGCTGCCATCTATGGGGTTACACAGAGTTGGACACGACAGAAGTGACTTAGCAGTAGCAGCAGCCATATGTGGAATAAACCCGTTTCATTATTGAAAAGGATATTAAGCAAACCTATTCATGGCTCTAACCATGAATTATCTAAGAGAATGATCAACCTTAATTAACACATTCAAAAATGTTAAGCATGTTAACACTTTTTTGTTCTCCTTTTAAAACCAGCAACAGGTTGACTATAAAGCCCAGAGTACACAGTAGACAAATTTTCTTTTGAGGAAACCATTCCACGAGGAAATGTAGATTCTTACACAGTATTGTAAGTTTCAGCACACTATTCATTCTCCTTGTGACTTAGTTTGGCTTTATTATTGTTTTATCAAAAATGATACATTCTTTTTAAATAGGTGATTTTGAAAAGCTTTCCTGCAGATGCAATTGTTTCCAAATTACATGTTGGGGCTACATTTCTTTGTTCCTGTAGGAATACATCTTCACTCCCATCATGTAAGCTAGTATGAAAATCAGATTTGCTTAAAGAAAATTGTTTTATAGCCATGCTTCAGGAACATGTGGTGTCCTTCAGTCAGACACCGTGCTGTTATCAGCAGAATCCCGCGACCCTCCACCCCACCCCAAGGGCTCTTTCAGAGAGACCTAGGGATAGTTCTAGGTGGCTTTTGAAGAGGCAGTATGTTCAGTTCTTGAAACATTTTAATTGCAATTTTAAAAGGACTTCTCTGGTTGTCCGGTGGCTAAGACTGGTGCTCCCAGTGCAGGGGGCCTGGGTTCAATCCCTGCCAGGGAACTAGATCCCACATGCTGCAACTAAGAGTTCGCATGCCACAACTAAAGATCATTTAGTTGGGATCCACACATTTCACAACTAAGGCCGTGTGCAGCCAAGTAAATAAATAATTATTAAAAACAAAAGAGGATGAAGAAGAAATAAAGGAATTCCCTCCTCCTATGTGTTACTTCCAGGAACAAGCTTCATTTCAATAAACATATTATCTAGTTAAAGTAAATGTAGATATTATGGAGATTAAATTTTTGCATGAATTGGAAAAGACTCTGATGCTGAGAAAGATTGAGGACAGGAGAAGAAAGGGGTGACAGAGGATGAGATGGTTGGATGGCATCATTGACTCAATGGACATGAGTTTGAGCAAACTTCAGGAGATAGTGAAGATAGTGAAGACTCCTGGCATGTTGCAGTCCATGGGGTCGCAGAGGGTTGAACATGACTGAGTAGCTCAACAACAACAACAAAAGGTCAAATTTAAACTCATGCAATTTTTAATTAAATTTAAAATTAAATTTAAATCCATGTAGTTTTTAATGCAATTTTCTTTTTTATTAAAGTAAATGGAGCCTTCAAGGAAATTTCAAGTTTTTAGTGGGTTGTTTTGACCACACTCTCATCCCCCGAGGGAACATTTAGACTTTTGTATCTGCTAGTAGGCAGTATCTACAAGCTTTACAGAGGGTGATCAGTTCATCTGAGATTTGGAAATGTACAAGCGACTTACTGTGTGAGGCAAGTTACTTAATCCCTTTAAGCCTCAGTTTTCTCATCTGGGGAAACAAGTATACACTGAGCTTAAATTCTTCTTGTGAAGATTAAATGCTCCACATATTGAAAGAAATGTGGAACTTAGCACAGTTCCAGGTCCAATGTATCCTTCTATTACTATTATTATAATTATTGCTGATATATTAATTTAAAAATGAATATTCCTTATAAAACATGGAGAGGGGCTCAAAGTCATCTTTAAGTTGTCATATTCTATGGATACATGTATACTTTGCAAATTCTCTTTCCAGGGAATACATCAGATATTTCCCAAACAATAAAACAGATCAATTTAATTAATGGTAACTTTTGGAGGAGTATGGAAGGCATGCTAGTGTATAAATCAACCCAACCCTCACATTTCTGGTTAATTGATTTTGGCAACGCTACTGAGACAATTCAATGGGGGAAGTAATCTCTTTAACAATCGGTTCTGAGACAATGAAACAGCCACATGCAAGACAATGATGTTGGGCTCTGACCTGCACATGATACACACAAATGACTCAAAATGGATCACAGACCTAAATGTAAGTGGTAAAAAAGTCTTTGAAGATAACACGGGAGTAAATCTCCATGACATTAGGTTCGGCAACAGTATTTAGGATAGGACAGCTATGTTGTTTAGTCATCAAGTTGTGTTGGACTTTTGCGACCTGTGAACTGTAGCCTGCAAGGCTGCTCTGTCCATGGGATTTCCCAGGCAAGAACACTGGAGTGGGTTGCCATTTCCTTCCCCAGGAGATCTTCCTAACCCAGGGCTCAAACCCCCATCTCCTGCATTGCAGGTGGATTCCTTACCACTGAGCCACTGGGAAGGACCTTAGGTTAGGTAACAGTATCTAGGATGAGACAGTTATGAAATAATAATATATATTGGTCTCTGTCTCCTGTTCCTGGCTCAGAGCTTCTAAAACTCTTGAAATTGCCTAAGTGATAAGAGCACCAGAAGCATCTTTTGTTCTAATGTCTGTTCTTTGACCCTCCTTCCTGACCCAGAGCTCCTAAGTCCCTTGGAATTTCCTGGGTAGTAGAAGCATAAAGATGAGACATGAGACACAAGTGTTCTCATGAGACAACGCTTGGTGAGTTTCTGGATGAGAGTTGGTCACCAAAAGACCAAGCCATGATTACAAGCTTGGAGATTTCTGTCCCCACCCCTATCCTCTAGGAAGTGGAGAAGGGGCTGGAGACTGAGTTAATGATCAATCATGCCTACGTGATGAAATCATCACAAAAATCCCGAAAGTACGGCATTTGGAGAGCTTCCAGGTGTGTGCACACATTTGTGTGCAGTGAGGGTGACATACCTCAGCTCAAAGAGGACAGAAGCTCCTGTGCTAAGGACTCTCCCAGACCTCGCCCTACATACATCTTCATCTGTTATCTTTTTATATGTCCTTTAATAATAAACCAGCAAACATAAGTTTATTTTTTTTTCTGAGTCTTATGAGCTTCTGTAGCAAATTAATCAAACCCAGGGAAGGGGTTGGGGGAACCTCCAATTTATAGCCAGCTGGGCAGAAGCACAAGAAACCAGCTGGATTTGAGACAGTCACCTGAAGTGGGGGCAGTCTTGTGGGACTGAGCCCTTAGCTCGTGAGATCTGACCATATCTCCAAGCAGGTCATGTTAGAATTGAGTTGAACTTTAGGATACCCAGCTAGTGTTAGAGATGGTTTGGTGTGGGGAAAACCCCACACATATCTGATGTTAGAAGTGTTGTGAGTGTGGTAGTGGTATGAAAAATACAGTGGGAAGAGTGATGTGAGTTTTTCCAAGTACAAGTGACTGTACCAAAATTTAAAACTTCGGTGCTACAAACGATACTATCAAGAAAGTAAAAAAGCAACAGACAGGAGAGAAAATATTTGCGAATCATATCTCTGATGAGGCACTTGCATCCAAGATATATAAACAACACAGCTCAGTGAGAAGACAAATAACCAAATTAAAAAATGGTCTAAAGACTACTATATAGAACAGGAAGCAGCCTGGATGGGAGGGGAGTTTGGGGGAGAATGGATACATGTATATCCCTTCACTGGGTTCCTTCACTGTTCATCTGAAACTATCAGCTATACCCTAATACAAAATAAAAAGTTTTTAAAAAATTAGTCTAAGGATACAGAGACATTTCTCCAAATAAGATATACTCATGACAAAAAGCCTCTTGTTGAAAGTGAAAGAGGAGAGTGAAAAAGTTGGCTTTGAGCTCAACATTCAGAAAACTAAGATCATGGCATCTGGTCTCATCACTTCATGGGAAATAGATGGGGAGACACTGGAAACAGTGTCAGACTTTATTTTTTGGGGCTCCAAAATCACTGCAGATGGTGACTGCAGCCATGAAATTAAAAGACGCTTACTCCTTGGAAGGAAAGTTATGACCAACCTAGATAGCATATTAAAAAGCAGAGACATGACTTTGCCAACAAAGGTCCATCTAGTCAAGGCTATGGTTTTTCCAGTGGTCATGTATGGATGTGAGAGTTGGACTGTGAAGAAAGCTGAGTGCCGAAGAATTGATGCTTTTGAACTGTGGTGTTGGAGAAGACTCTTGAGAGTCCCTTGGACTGCAAGGAGATCAAACCAGACCATCCTAAAGGAGATTATTCCTGGGTGTTCATTGGAGGGACTGATGCTGAAGCTGAAACTCCAGTACTTTGGCCACCTCATGAAAAGAGTTGACTCATTGGAAAAGACCCTGATGCTGGGAGGGATTGGGGGCAGGAGGAGAAGGGGATGACAGAGGATGAGATGGCTGGATGGCATCACCGACTCGATGGACATGAGTTTGAGTGAACTCCGGGAGTTGGTGATGGACAGGGAGGCCTGGCGTGCTGTGATTCATGGGGTCACAAAGAGTCGGACACGACTGAGCGACTGGACTGAACTGACTGACGAACAAGCAGGTGAGAAGATGCTCACTAACATTTTTAGTCATTATGAAAATGCAATTCAAAACCACAGTGTGATACCATTCTGTACCTACTAGGATGACTGTAATGAAAACTTCACACAATAAGAAGGGTGGTAAAAGCACAATGTGTGCAGCTCTCACACATTGCTAATGGGAATGTAGAACCATTCAGGCACTTTGGAAAACAGTCTGTCAGTGCCTCAAAAAGTTAAACATATAGTTACTATATGGCCCAGAAATTTCAGCCCTCGGTATAAACCCAAGAGAAATAGAAATGTATATCCACCCAAAAGCTTGTAGATGAATGTAGGTGAATAGACAGCATTCATAACCGTCAAAAGTGAAAAACAGTGAAAATATCCATCAGCTGATGGGTGGATAAACAAAATGTTGTATATTCATACAGTGAAACATTGGGCAATAAAAATGGAGTGCTGATACATGCCATTTCATGAATGTACTTTGAAAACATTATGCTATGTGAACTAAATCAGTTACAAAAGATTAAATATTGCATTATTTCATTCATACAAAATGTCCAGGATAGGCAGATTTATAGAAACAGAAAGTAGATTAGTGGTTGTAAGGAGCTGGGGAAAGAGGAGGTTTGGAGTGAGAGGAGTGACTACTTAAGGGGTGCAGAGTTCTTTTTTGGGGTGATGAAAACGTTTTAAGATTAGGTTGTGGTAAAAGATTGCATAGTCCTGTGAATATATTTTAAAACATTGGAACTGTGTGCTTAAAATAGGTGTTATGGTATAGCAATTGTATCTTAATAGGGCCTTTTAAAAAGAAAGGGAAAATTTCCCAAACAGATCTTGAATGCAGATTTCCTAGTCAGTTTCTTCAGCATAGATTTCTAAAATATAAAATGTATATGTGATCATTGCATTGGTTTAGCTTAATACTATATTGTACAGCCAAATCCACAGGCATGTTTGAACAAATTGGAGACCAAATTGAAAATTTGGATGGGTGTGTAATTATGAGTTGAACCTTGATCAAAAGGCATTCTAGTCTAATTAGAGGTACCATTGGTTTGTTTTTTCTTTAATTGGAGGATAGGTGCTTGACAATCTTATGTTGGTTTCTGCTGTACAACAAGAAAAATCAGTTATAACTATATATATATCTATCTCCTTCCCTCTAGAGCCTCCCTCCCAACACCCCCATCCCACCCCTCTAGGTCATCATAGAGCACCAGGACTCCGTGTGTTACAGCAGCTTCCCACTAGCTATCTATTTTACACATGGTTATGTCAATGCTATTTTCTCAATTTGTCCCACGCTCTTTTTCCACTGCTGTGTCCAGAGTCTATTCTCTACGTCTGTGTCTCCAGTCCTTCCGGGCAGATAGGTTTAATAGTACCATTTTTCTAGATTCCACTTATATGCATTAATATATGATATTTGTTTTTCTCTTTCTGACTGACTTCACCATTGGATTTTTAAGTACCAGCTTCTAGGATTAAGCTTCCTGTTCCTTACATGAGATAGGAATGACGCATTTCAACCAGCCCCTTTTCCTACTGGACAAGTGATGCACTGTTGACTCATGGTTAAAAGTACAAACTCCTAAGTGAACAACACTATTATTTGCAGTGCTCAAAAAAATTTTTTTCCAGTAATTAGCCTCCAACGAATAAAAATAAATGGAAAAAAAAATTTTTTTTTCCCCAGGTTTTCTTTCTGTTCAAGTATTGATTGAGGCAGGCCTCTGTGCAGCTTGCAAGGTGTTGGGCATTGTCAGGGTGCAGTGTGGGAGCTCTGGGGCCACCCACTGTAATGGGCTGACTGTCTCTACAGAGGTGAAGGTGCAGAAGGTCAAGCTGGTGGATTAAAGAACAGAAGTACTTGCTTTAAAGGACCCAGAGGCTTAGCTCAAAATCAGTGCCCCTACAACCTCCATCTCAAAGACAAAATAAGTTGTCATTGTACATTACAAACCTCTTTTAGAGAAGTAATCTGTTTTCTGTGATAGATGATTTTTGGATGTGATTTTGACATATATATGTATCTGTATACGTAGAAACATGTAACTCATTTGGCAATTAAAAATGTTGTAATTCTTGGTTAGTAATGGTAATATTTTTAGATGGTATGATGTATAGCACAAAGGACAAATTGTTTCGAGTCAGGAAAACAGCGTTCAAATCTTAGTTCTGCATAACCTTGGGCAAGTCTTGTGATCCTTCCTGTATTTTGGCCCCCTTGTTTGTTGACAGGCTAATCATTTTACCTGTTTGTAGGATTTACCTGAGGGTTTCAATGGGGCAATGTTTGCCAAAGTGACTTGATGAAATGGAAAGAGCCCAAGTACAGGATGCATGCATGCTGAGTCGCTTAAGTCGTGACTGACTCTTTGCAACCCTATAGGCTGTAGCCCACCCTGCTTCTCTGTCCATGGGATTCTCCAGGCAAGAATACTGGAGTGGGTTGCCATGCCCTCCTGCAGAGGATCTTCCCAACCCAGGGATCAAACTCATGCTTCCTATTGCTCCTACATTGCAGGCAGATTCTTTACCATGAAGCCACCAGGAAGTCCAAGAATAGGATATTCACCTGTATAACCACAATGACATTAGGACTCTCAGAAAATTTAATAGTTACAATAATATTATTTAATATGTAGTAAAATTCAACTTTTCCTCATCTATCCCCGCACTGCCCCCAATCCATTATAACTCTTTTTGTTGTTTGTGTGTGGGGGTGGGTAGAGTGGTTACCTGGGTGATTAAAACAAGACTTTCCTACTTAGGTGGCATTTGAGGGAAAAACAGAATGTTGAGAAAGAAATAGCCACCTGATGATCTGATAAGAGAGGATTCTAGGTATGGAAAATAGCAAAGCAGGAGGCCCTTTTAGAAGCCCAGGTGGTAGATATTCATGCCAGTTTATACGCTCCCATCTGGTGCAAACACACTGCCATATACTTTCCCCCAAACCTCTCTTACCCCCTGTTGGTTTGCTGAATTCAAACTTTCATAAATCAGAAAATTTGAAACCATCACCTGGAAGCACTTCCTCTAATCCTGCAATCTAGTTTTGACCATCCAGTTGTGTTCAGGCAATTCCATGAATCTTTTCTTACTTTTTTTATCTTCTTATTTTATAACTATAAGTGGAAGATGAAACAATTCATGTTCTGAGACTAGAGTTAAGATGTATAAATACCATCAGTGTAATGTAGCTAAGACTTGAACTGATATTAACAATGTCAAATTAATTGTCAATAATGATCAACCTTATTTCAGGTCAAACAACTCCATGTTCCATTGAGAAAGAAAAGAAGAAAATTTAAGGTCATATACACAATTCTAGACCTATTTCCTGAAAAAGTGAAGGGCAGTTAAGAATGATATACGACGTTTTCTTTCTTTTGGGTGGGCTTCCCAGGTGGCGCTAACAATAATGATTCCGCCTGCTGATGCAAGAGACATAAGAGACATGGGTTCAGTCCTTGGCTTGAGAAGATCCCCTGGAGAAGGGTATGGCAGCCCATTCCAGTATTCTTGCCTGGAGATTCCCACGGACAGAGAAGCCTGGCAAGCTACAGTCCACATCACCGCAAAGAGTGGGACACAACTGAAGCGACTTAGCACACACAGACCATCTCCTAGGGCCTACTGTATGATTTTCCAAACAGTTGAGATTTTTTTTTTACATATTTCTCATATTGAATTAGCCAGAAAAAGTAATGCTAAGTGCCACAGCAGATGACTCCTGAAATCTTGGCTTGTGCAGTACAGTTCTATTTCTTGCACATATAAAGTTTGATGCAGGTGGAGCATCTCTTTGTAGCCTCACCATCTGGCATGTGTGGCCTCCAAAGTGGCATTGGATGCTTGGCAGAGAAGGACAGAAGGAGGCAGTCTGGCTGTTCATTGCTTCTGCCAGGAGCTCGGGGGAACATCATCACTTCTGTTGACAGTTCGCAAGTGCCAGCCTGTCCTGTGACGGGCAATAGAGGGGAGTCCTTGAAATAACTGGTCAGAATCAGTGGTGTCTCCACAGATATTCTGTGTGAAAGCAGGGAATCTCAAGACTGAAGTCTTCAGGGACACCTGATACGATTGGCCACTCTAGTTGGGGTGATGTTTAGAGTAAGAGAAGTGAAGACATCAAAAGCCCTGTCTTTTCTTAGCACTCCCTTCTGGAAAGCTGCCTTTCCTCCTGTCCTTCAGCCTCAGGTTTCCTCCTCTGATTTTGAAGACACTGGGGCTTCCTGGATGATACTAGCAGTAAAGAACCCGCCTGCCAATGCAGGAGATGTAAGAGACATGGATTTGATCCCTGTGTCAGGAAGATGCCCTGGAGGAGGGCATGGCAGCCCACTCCAGTATTCTTATCTGGAGAATCCCATGGACAGAGGAGCATGGTGGGCTACAGTCAATAGGGTTGCAAAGAGTCAGACATGACTGGAGGCAATTTAGCACGCACGCAGTATATATACACAACTGATTTTGTGCCCTCCATGGTGGTTCAGCAGGTAAAGAATCTGCCTGCAATGCAGGAGACACGGGTTTGATCCCTGGATCAGGAAGATCGTGTGGAGAAGGAAATGGCAGCCCACTCCAGTATTCTTGCCTGGGAAATCCCAGGGACAGAGGAGCCTGGTGGGCTACAGTCCATGGGGTCACAAAGAGTCGGACATGACAGCAACTAACACTTTCACTTCATTTTTGGCCTCAGGTTTCCTCCTCTACATTTTGAAGACCAACTCCTTACTAGTGTAGGGCCCAGGTGAAAGAGGCCTTCTACCCATAGCTTAAGTCAAGTGCTGGTTTAAGCCAGAAGAGCTAAGAGTGGGAGGATATGGTTTACAGTCTGGCTCAAGCCGTTAAGGGTCAGGTAAGAGTTTGGTATCAAAACTGTGGGTACAAATAAGGTAAGGATGGACCTGGATGATGCCTAATGCTCTCAGATTCCTGCTACTGCACAAGACCACGTGGGTCTGTGGTCTGGACCCAGGCTGTGCAGCATCTGGACAGCCCAGACCAGCATCTCCCATCACTACCTGCTGTTGTGACCAATCACGTTAAGAGCTAAATTCAGGAACACAATTTGTGGCTGCAAAGCACTTTAGCATTGGAGGTTCAGCCCAGTGCCTGGCAGCCTGAAGATGTTGCTCTCAGCTGGGCTCAGCTCTGGACAGTTTACAAACTAGATGGTAGCAACTGGCCTCCAAGTCAGCCCCCTTCTCCGTGGCTCTTGAGGGGAAGTTGGGTGCTGAAATGGCCCTTTGGACAGGGTGCCAGCCAGCTTTGTTAGCGTTCTGTGTTTTGAATCTATTGCTCTTTCTCTTGGGATCATCTGAGGAATGGGAATACATGTCTCCTTCTCACTCATGGCTGCTGGTGGGGGAGAGGCTGGCCAGAAATGTTTACTATCCACATTTGCTTCTTTGTGGCACTTGAGCCACGGAAGGTGAGAGACCAAGGTCTGGTCATACAGGCCTAAAAGGTAAACCTCAAAAGTGTCTACATGCATGGCCCATTCCCCCAGTGTGAGTCACTCAGCATGTCCGACTCTGTGCGACCCCATGGACTGTAGCCCGCCAGGCTCCTCTGTGCATGGAATTCTCCAGGCAAGAATACTGGAGTGGGTTGCCATCCCCTTCTCCAGGAAATCTTCCTGACCCGGGGATTGAACCTGGGTTTCCCACATTGCAGGCAGATTTGTTTTTTAACTGTCTGAGGCACCAGGGAGGTCCCTTCTCCCCCTAGACCAGTCCCTAAGCATGGACAGAGCCGTGGGACTCATCCTGGCTAGTGAGCAATGACTCATCATATTCCTTGGCTCTAGGGCCCTACTATCTGAAAGTTTCTAATATCTGAAAGACTTGGGGAGTTATTGCAAGAATTAAATATACAGTGCATTCAAGCGCCTGCCATATTACAAGCACTCCAAACATGACTGTTGTCATAAATGAGGTTGGTTGCTAGGCGGCTCTGGTCGTGAGCAGATGATCTTGCTTAGTCCTTATTCTCAATCCTCTAGGCAGTCTGCAGATTTGATGAGCTCATAAACAGAGATCACATGACTTTTGGCCACACAGAACTTTTTTTCCACCTGGTTGCACATAGTTGCTGTGTCCTCTGCTGCCTTTGATGGACGTGATAAGAAGCTGCTATGTGAAAACCTTTATTGCATGTGCTATGGTGTTAGCTGCTCAGTCATGCCTGACTCTGTGCAACCCCATAAGACTATAGCCCACCAGGCTCCTCCGTCCATGGGATTCTCCAGGCAAGAATACTGGAGTGGGTTGCCATGCCCTCCTCCAGGGGATCTTCCTGACGCAGAGATCCAACCCAGGTCTCCTGCATTGCAGGCAGATTCTTTACCATCTGAGCCACTGGGATGTGCTATAGGGACATTGCCTATAGCTTCACTCAGGGTCCTATCTAGAAATATGCATTAGGAAATTTTTCTCAGACTCAAGTGGGAAGGAAAACTTGACTTCCCCCAAGGTGTTCCTTCTCCAGTTTTTTTTAGTCTTATCATCAGAGAAGACTGAACTCAGACTCCAAGGGGTTGGAGGCATAACCCTAAGCAGTGTGAGCACAATTTCTGTTTTATGTTAAAAAGTCATGTGACGTTTGTATTCTTCTCCACTAGACATCCGTGTTTAGTTTTAGGGATGTTGTAAATCTTATATCAGCTTACTTTGCTTGCCTCTGATGTTGACGTGAAATTTATGGCTCCTCTTTAATAATGACGGCCAATGTAGATAGGCTTCAGCCTACATCCTTGTCTTGATCTTCTAGTTGCTGTGCAATTTCTCTGGTTCTGATTTTAGTTTATTTATAACTTTCTATTTTATGGTGTATTTTCTTGTGAATTGGCTCAACTACTTTGTGGATATAAATGGGTTATGAATAAATAAAAGCATTCATATTAACCTAAAAAAAAAAAAAAGACTTGACAAGCTTGAAATGATTCCATCTGAGGACACAGAATATGTTCTTAGTTTCCTACAGACAGACACCTCACCCCCAACCTCAGCTGAATTGAACAATACATTGAACAAAAAGAAGGTGTTTAAAATTTTAACAGAAATAACACAAAAAAGCATAGCTAATATTCTTGTTATCTACAGAAAATCAAAAGTCCTAATTTGAAGAGAATACATTAATAGTGATTTCAGAGGACAGATGTTGGAATCAGCATTTGAAAGAATGGGTCCACTTCCTTCCTTGGTTTATCAAAGGCAATAAAGAAAAATATTTTTAACCAAAGTGCTCATTATATTTTCAGCTTCACACATTGGAACAGAAACCATGTGATAGTCATATATATCTTTATGACAGAGATCCAAAACTAAGTTATCTGGTCTTTTGGGGACCCTTAGAAACAGTGAGAGGCTCAAAAATGCAGAATGAGGACTGCATATCTAATGCCTATTTATCTCCTTGTCTCCCCTCCCGAACAACAGTCTCCATGAGGACTGGATCTTGTCTGCACAGTTTCCTGGTGTATTCCCAGGGTCTACCATGGTGTTTTCCGTGGGAGGCACTCAGTAACTCCTTGTGGAATGAATCACGACTGTCTCCCTCCTTCCCGTGAGAGGAAGTTTGCTGTTTACTAAAGGCTAAAACATTGCTGGCTCCATTTCTTCCGCTATCATCTCACCTTCACCAAGTAAATTCTGTTTTGTTACTTAAGGGAAGCATTCTTAAAATGGGATGAGGTTCAGAAGGCCCTTGAACCTCTTGAAAATGTATGTAAAGATTTGTATGTCGGGTACACTTTTGGACAAGAGCATCCATGGCTTTCAGAAGAGTTTCAAAAGAACTTGTGACTTTGAAGATGTCAAGGACAACTGATGTGAGGGATTAGTCATTTAGTACTCAGTTAGTGCTCAGTTAATGTGTATAGTACATGCTCGATTAATGTGTGTATATTCTAATGGTTGAGATTTTGTGTTTCCTGGTCAGAAAGAGCTGAGTCAGTTATGCAGTCTCGCCTAAGAATTTAATCCCTTTAAATTCTCTTAATTTCTTCACTTGTGAAATGGGAATAATAATACCTAACAGAATATTGTGAGGATTCAATGACGTAACATATAGAATGCTCCACCCATGGCAAGCGCTCGGTTAATGGAGCTATTGTTTTTGTTACGGTCAATTAAACTGTATTTCAGAGACTATTATCACATACGCATCTGGACCAATTCTCACTATAACAATTTTTGTTCTCTAAAATGAAATAACATATATAAAAATCTTTATAAAAAGATTATTCTGTTTTCATGCACCATGGAATGATTTTGGAATGTCATGGAGAAAAATACAGAGGGAAAACAGGGAAAGGATTTATCCATCTTGTGCAGCATCAGTGAGGAAGTCAAGATGGATGAAGCAGAATTGGGTCTTTGATAGAAACATTTCCAACTTCTTCCTCCTCCCCTCCCACCTTCATTTCTATCACTGTACTATGCATATACCAATGTACTTTGAGAAATATAATCAAGGTAGAAATATAATCAAGTTATGAATACTTCTTTAAAATATAGTTTTGGATTCAGCCTCTCTCTAAATCCACTAATTTAATTTTTGAACAGAGTGTCATCAAAGGAATCATACCAAAGTGGCAAGTTTGATACACTCTGAAAGACTGCTTTTCCCCCCCTAGTTCCCATTGTGTCCAAGAATAATTTTTTAAAAAGATTTTTGGCTTAACCAATAAAAACCAGCACCTGTTCATGTCAGTGAGGTGACTATCTGTAGTTTATGTGCTTGTGCAATTGCTCAAATTATGGTCCAATTTGTTTCCTTTGAAAATCTCCCATAACATTTGTGAGACAAAACCATGTAATACAAAAAGTCTTCTTTAGTCTTAAGAAGGAAGCCAAGATACAGTGGAGTGGAGCTTCTAGATATTTTTATATGCTTATTTTTTTAAAAAAGCAAAATTTGGAGATAAGGTGGAACAAATTATAGTCATACTTAAAAGGTTGTGCTACAAAGGCATATTAGAGCCCACCTATTCCAAACTGCTAATATTTCAAAATAAAAAATTAAAATCCAGGGACTTCCCTGGTGGTCCAATGACTAAGACTCCACATTCCCAATGCAGGGTGCCTGGGTTTGATTCCTGTTCTGGGAACTGGATCTCACATGGCAAAACTAAAAACCCTGTATGCCACAATGAACATGGAAGATCCTGTGTGCCACATCTATTACCTGGCACAGCCAAATAAATAAAATAAAAACCAGAGGTGTGTATGAGACTTGGCCAAAGTCACATTACTGTTTTCCCCTTTCCCATTATGTTAGTGGCAGGGCCAGGATGTGATAGGCTCATAGGTTGATTATGTAGCAGTTGCTTCACAATTCAGTCAGTTCAGTTCAGTCGCTCAGTCATGTCTGACTCTTTGCGACCCCATGAACCGTAGCACGCCAGGCCTCCCTGTCCATCACCAACTCCCAGAGTTTACCCAAACTCATGTCCATCGAGTCGGTGATGCCATCCAACCGTCTCATCCTCTGTCGTCCCCTTCTCCTCCTGCCCTCAATCTTTCTCAGCATCAGGGTCTTTTCAAGTGAGTCAGCTCTTCGCATCAGGTAGCCAAAGTATTGTTCTAATTGTCACTTTGTGATTAATTCATAGAAACAGGCAAGTTTTTACCCCATTTTCTGGCCCTTAGATGTCTATCACCTTCTAGCAGGCCCATCTTTTGCATCACTTATTTCCTGAGGGACTTTCCAGTCATCTGGTCAAGAAAACACATTGTCACCAAACTAATGACGGGTTTAAAACAGCATTTCCCCATGTGCTGCTTCTATGTACTATTCGTTAGTACTCTCTGGGGACAAATAGCTGATGCTTGAATGAATTTTGAAAATGCTGGGCTGAACAAATATATATAATCTCTATATAAATATATTTGCAATCTATAACCTGCAATCCTTCTCAGAGCCTTTAATATGTTAACACGCATCATGTGTGTCTAAGAGTGGGGTAAATATATCATATTTTCAAAGCTTACTCAACACGGAGCATTCTTGCCTCTCTCCTTAATCCCAGTATCTGAGAATGAGTGAGGCTTAATTTATCATCCTTCTAGAGGTATTTACGTTTTTCATTCGGTATTTTTATCCCTTATTTTTTGTTGAGCTCCTTATTTTCTGGATCTTAGGGTATAAGATCTTTAAGGCAGGGAGAATGTCCTTCATCTCTAAGTCACCAACACTTAACCCAATACCAGGCACTGTTCCTGGTACACAGAACAAATAGCACAAGATCCATCTATGATTGCTCAATGAATAAACAAAAACAACTTCAAACTCCCTACAGCTTGCTTTCTGGAGATAGAATTTGAGCTATCTAAGGCAACTAACCACATTAGCCATCTGTTACTCTTCAATTTTTGGATCATCTATGTTACAGTTCTGGGGCAAGACTTATTAAGAAAACTCAATAAAGAAAGTTATTAAGGAAAAATATTGCATTATCACATCCTCTATCTTCCTTTGATCACTAAAGAAAAGCTAATGTTTACTAGCTTCTGTGAGGTACAATGAGGGTAGTAAGCATATGAAAACAGAGCTGGGAGAGCAAAAATGGGAAGATTACAGGGATAAGCACTGGGACTTAAAATGATGCAAATGGAAGGAAAGAGAGTTTAGTGGGAGACCAGAACCAGAAGGAAAAGGACAAGGTCAGTTTTCATTCCAATCCTAAAGAAAAGCAATGCCAAAGAATGCTCAAACTACCACACAATTGTACTCATCTCACACGCTAGCAAAGTAACGCTCAAAATTCTCCAAGCCAGGCTTCACAGTATGTGAACCATGAACTTCCAGATGTTCAAGCTGGATTTAGAAAAGGCAGAGGAACCAGAGATTAAATTGCCAACATCCGCTGGATCATTGAAAAAGCAAGAGAGTTCCAGAAAAACATTTACTTCTGCTTTAATGACTATGCCAAAGCCTTTGACTGTGTGGATCACAACAAACTGTGGAAAATTCTTCAAGAGATGGGAATACCAGACCACCTGACCTGCCTCCTGAGAAACCTGTATGCCAGTCAGGAAGCAACGGTTAGAATTGGACATGGAATAACAGACTGGTTCCAAATCGGGAAAGGAGTACATCAAGGCTATATATTGTCACCCTGCTTATTTAACTTGTTGTATGCAGAATACATCATTAGAAATGCTGGGCTGGATGGAGCACAAGCTGGAATCAAGATTGCTGGGAGAAATATCAATAATCCTCAGATATGCAGATGACACCACCCTTATGGCAGAAAGTGAAGAAGAATTAAAAAGCCTCTTGATGAAAGTGAAAGAGGAGAGTAAAAAAGTTGGCTTAAAGCTCAACATTCAGAAAACTAAGATCATGGCATCTGGTTCCATCACTTCATGGCAAATAGATGGGAAAACAACAGAAACAGTGACAGACTGTATTTTGGGGGGGGCTCCAAAATCACTACAGATGGTGACTGCAGCCATGAAATTAAAAGACACTTGCTCCTTGGAAGAAACCTAGACAGCCTAGACAACCTAGACAGCATATTAAAAAGCAGAGACATCACTTTGACAACAAAGGTCAGTCTAGTCAAAGCTATGGTTTTTCTAGTAGTCACATACGGATGTGAGAGTTGGACTATAAAGAAAATTGAACATTGAACAATTGATGTTTTTAACTGTGGTGTTGGAGAAGACTCTTGAGAGTTCCTTGGACTGCAAGGAGATCCAACTAGTCTATCCTAAAGGAAATCAGTCCTGAATATTCATTGGAAGGACTGATGCTGAAGCAGAAGCTCCAATACTTTGGTCACCTAATGAGAAGAACTGACTCATTTGAAAAGACCCTGATGCTGGGAAAGATTGAAGGCAGGAGGAGAAGGGGGCAACAGAGGATGAGATGGTCAGATGGCATCACTGACTGAATGGACATGCATTGGAGTAAACTCCGGGAGTTGGTGATGGACAGGGAGGCCTGGCATGTGGCAGTCCATGGGGTTGCAAAGAATCAGACATGACTGAGCGACTGAATTGAGAACCAGAAGAGTCTGGTGGCTGGCAGAGTTCTTGGCTGAGGGGCAGAGGAGGGAAGATCAGGTCTAAGGAAGGGAAGCACCTGTTTTGGATGGAAGAGGAGGATGGCATACTTGGGAAAAAGGACTTTTAAGATATTTTCTATATAACACATAACCACACTCTGACTAATACTTTCTGCTTTGGAAGCTTCATGAAGGGCAAAATAAAATCTGGAAATGTGTTTGTTTACAGTTTTATTACACTGTTGGACTTCCCTCTAGAGATTGGGCAATGGGAGACCTAATTATATTATGCTTAAAACTAACAAAAAGACATGAGAGAAAAATAAGAATCTATCAAGTGGTCCATTTTTCATGAGAAGGGGGACATCTTCTCTTGTGAAACAACTGTATACACTTCTCATTATCCACTCCCTCTTTACATCTCCCTAGTTGCTTACAAAAACAAAAGAATGTGGTTGGAAAGGCACTTTAAAGCTTATTCTTTTAGTTGATTTCATCAGTGTACATACAAAATCATGAAAGATAACAGAAAGCTATTTTACAATGCACGTATATCTATATGCCATAAAAATAGATTTCTGTAAAAGAGAAAGTATTAACAATCCTAATGATCTCATAATCACCAGAAGTCTCCTTAACTGTGGACTGCTTTCTCTGGAACAAAAGACCTAGTATAGCAGAATACATTTACTAGGTCCTCTGAAGGGATTTTATATGATTCCGAATCATCCTAAGTTAACACATAATTCTTTTTTTTAAATTAATTTATTTTTTATTGAAGGATAATTGCTTTACAGAATTTTGCTATTTTCTGTCAGACCTCACCATGAATCAACCATAGGTATACATATGTCCCCACCCTTTTGAATCTTCCTCCCATCTCCCTCCCCCACCCCACCCCTCTAGGTGGATACAGAGCCCCTGTTTGAGTTTCCTGAGTGATACAGCAAATTCCTGTTGGCTATCTATTTTACACATGGTAATGTAAGTTTCCATGTTACTCTTTCCACACATCTCACCCTCTCCTCCACTCTCCCCATGTCCATAAGTCTATTCTCTATGTCTCTTTCTCCATTGTTGCCCTATAAATAAATTCTTCAGTACCATTTTTCTAGCTTCCATATATTTGTGTTAGAATACGGTACTTATCTTCCTCTTTCTGACTCACTTCACTCTGTATAATAGGTTCTAGGTTCATCCACCTCAATAGAACTGACTCAAATCTGTTCCTTTTTATGGCTGAGTAATATTCCACTGTACATCTATACCACAACTTCTTCATCCATTCACCTGTCGACGGGCATCTAGGTTGCTTCCATGTTCTAGCTATAGTAAATAGTGCTGCCATGAACAATGGGATACATGTCCCTCTTTCGGTTTTTGTTTCCTCAGGGTATATGCTTAGGAGTGGGATGGCTGGGTCATGTAACACATAATCCTGACAGTGAACGCCCCATGACATAACTGTCCTTTTAATTAGAGTTGCTTTACAGTGTCATGTTAGTCTCTGCTCTACACCAGAGGGACTCAGCTTTTTGTACACATATCTCCCCTCTTTTGGGGATTTCCTTCGCATTCAGGTCACCACAGAGCACTGAATAGAGCTCCCTGACCTATGCAGTAGGATCTCATTAGTTATCTGCTTTATACTTGGGATCAGCAGTGTATATATGTCAATCCCAATCTCCCCATTCCTCCTACCCCCACACTCCCCTTGGTAGCCATGTTCTCTCTGTTACCGTTTTATTTCACAGTTGCTATGTCCCTATTTTTGCTTGGTAAATAGAATCATCTATACCAATTTTTTTCAGATTCCCCTTAAGTACGTTAAGTGTTAGTGCTCAGTCATGTCCAACTCTTTGTGACCCCATAGACTGCAGCCTGCCAGGCTCCTCTGTCCATGGGATTTTCCAGGCAAGAGTACTGGAGTGGGTAGCCAGTCCCTTCGCTGTGGGATAATCCTAACACCAGGATTGAACCTGAGCCTCCTGCATTGCAGGTGGATTCTTTACCCTCTGAGCCACCAAGAAGTCCTAGATTCTACGTATATGTGTTAATACACTATATTTGTTTTTCTCTTTCTCACTCACTTCACTCTGTATGATAGTGTCTACCCTTGGTTCAAATATGGTCATCACATTTACCCAGGCAAGCATGAGTTCCTGAAATGCAGAGATGGCAGTAAAGCTTTCTTTGTACTGGCAAAGTGGTACTTAGGGGAATGTGCATACTTCTGGCTTGGCTTACCTAAAGCTACCTAGGTAACCTGCTACCATTCACCCACCTCTGACAACACCCACCTCTGAAAACACCCACCTCTGGAAACATGTCTAGCTTTCATCTTTATTACCATGAGTTCATTTGCTTAACAAAGAGCTCATGGCAGTTGGTAGACTCAGCAGAAAGGAAGGAAATAAGGTGGGAAGAATTAGGAACCAAGTTTAATTCAGTTCGCCTAACATTGTTGAGCAACTCTTATGTACCAAGAGATGGAGATACAAATACAAATAAGATGAGTGTCCTACCCCACAGAGAGGGAAAAGAAAGGAGAAAGGTAAAATAGGTTAGAGATTGAGATGGCAAAAGGGAGAGAGGAGGAGATAAGACAGAGGTGTTGGAAGGTAAGGCAGAGAAAGGTATCAGAGAAGCACATAGAAAGGGAGCAGTAAGTTAAAGGCAGAGAACTGACAGAGGAAAAGGAAGGAAATTATGAGGAATGGACCAAAAAAAAAAAAAGGAAGGAAAAAATAGCCAAAAATGATCCAAGAAAAGTCAAGACAAAGAGGAGGTGGAGTTTGTAGGGGTCTAGTTTTACATCTTCTGAAGAAGTTTACTGACAAAAAAAATGCCCCCTTTTCCATGTTCTTAACTTGTGTGAATAGAAAGTGGGAGAAAATTGTGCCTTTAGAGTTATAGGGTGTGTAGACAGCTTTAGAAGTTTTATATATGCAGTCAGTAAACTAAAGTAAAACGTTCTCACCCGTTTTGTTTTTGGAAACCTTTTCTGGGGAAAACAAAAACCCTCAAATCCCCCAAAACACTAGATTCTTTGTAAGCATGTAAAAAAAAAAAAAAAAGGCAATGAGTGTTTCCTTGCTTTTTCATGTGATTTACACGTCCTTTTTCCTTTTGGGGAAGGAAGTGTCTAATATCAATTGAGGCAATTTATCATATTCAGCAAAGTCATAGTGGCTGTAAGTACTCATTACAATGTTTCCTTGAGAAAGGGATTGGTGAAAATGGGAGTTTGGAGCAGATAAAATGGTCTATTGTTTATATTTGGTGCATTGTATTACTCAGTGGATTTTTTTTTGAGAAAAAAACAAGTTGGTGTCTTTTAAATATGGGGTGAGTAGAGTATATCTAGATGTTTGCTGAACTAGAGAACTGCCCTCGTATCCCGATCTCTTAGGCAGGTGTTACTTGAAGGCATCTCAATTGATAAAATACAGATAGCTGACACTTGGTCATCACCTGAGAGAGACGGAGATAGAGGTGCTGGGGGATGCCATCAATCATGCAATGATAAGCACTTAAGACTCGCTGGGGTGAGAGTTAATTGGCAGGCCAGGATCTGTTGTGCCATCTCTTTCCAGGGTGTTAGTGTATCTGAGGAGGAAGAGAACTGTGTCTTTTACCCAGCTGTGCTCCACATGAAAGTGTTCAATGGTAATAGCCATCATGCTGGTGGGATTTGGTGCTGGGGGAATTCTGTGTGCTGGGAGCTGGAGGGAGGCCACCAATTCATTCCACATATATTATTTCTCCAGGAAACACAGCATAATTGAGGACAATTTTCCACCATGAATTGCATCATTAGCTAACACAGGGAAAGTGAAATGCTGTTAACTTTCTTTTTTCTTTTGCAAAGCTGATGAGCTGAAGAAAATAGAAATGAAAAGTTTAATGTAATTTTTTTTCCCAAGGATATAGGTTGAAAATCAGAATCAAAACACTTTTACACGGTAATAGAAATCCCACATTTTAATACATTGCCATGCACATAAGGAATCAAGTAATGCTGAATACAAAATAGTCAAATATACAAAATGATAAAGCAGATTTTCAAGCCTGATAGAGATCATGCTCACAGATACAAGGGGGCAAAAATCTGTAGTTTCATTTCTATCAATTTAAAAAGAATCATGCCCCCCCACCCCCAAAACTCTTTTTGAGGACAACCCAAAACACAAGGAAACATTATAAGAAAAATGTAAAGAAGACCCAAAGGGAATTGGCAAGTTGATAGCTGCTTAAGATATGGAAATCGGTAGTTCAAAATCGTGGTGTGCAATAATTCCTATGTTTAGAGAAAGAAGTTTCTAAACATTGTATGCCCTGGGAACTCAAGGAACTAAAATGAACATCCAACAGAAAAGGCACTCTTATTTTACTACATAACCAGCTTGTGTCCTCCTTAAGTCTAGTCTTGGGAATTTTTCTAGGGTGCATAGAGAAAAAAAAAACCCACAGTTGTGGGCAATGAATAAGGAAAATATTTAATTAACCACTCTTAGGGGACTAAGAGATTTCAGACTGCTGGTTTAACTACTCACTTAAGGAAGCTATAAAAATGTCTCCCATTTACGCAGGCTTTTGCGTTATGAAATGTGCTTTTATAGCCATGTTTGTTAGTGTTTGTAAAATAGTGAACTTTTTTTTTTTTGGTCAGAATTTTTTCCACTCATATGCAACTGAAAGCACTCATTTTATATTCAGTACACGCGGTGTGATTTTTCTTCCTCTTCCTTTCCCAGCACAAAGACACCAGCTCATCTAGGAAGTTCGATGTGGCTGTTTCCTGTGGCCTGCAATTCATCAACTTCATCGGCCTTCTTTAACCTGGGGATTGGCAATCTTCACCTGCGCTCAGCCCAGCCCGAACTCTCTCCCTCAGCTCGGTCACAGCACTCTAAACCTTTGGGAGGTGGAGATAAATGGTCACCCTGGCCATGGGTTCGGCAGACCAGCCCCCATGTATTGTGTGTGCATACAAAATGCTTGAGTTACCTTTACCTTTTTAATAAGTTGTACCAAAACATCTACTGAAGTTCCTTCCTAAGTAGCATTCCCTCAAATAATTTGGTAGCTTCCCCAAAATGTTGATTGTTGCTTTCTTACCATTTTACTTTTTAGCATCCCAGAATGGACTCAGTAAAAGCCGCTATGAGGGAAAGGCACAGTACAAGGGAAAGGAATTCACTGATGAAAGCCCATAACCCTGCTCACCATGATGAATATACAGACATCGGTGATACAGAATAGCTTCTCCCCTTAGCTCAATTTAGCCTCCAAACAACCCTGTCTGCTAAGGCAGAACAGGTAACATCCCAGACAGATGAGCAAAGGCCCAGAGAGACGCGCGATTTCTCTTGAATGCAAGTATTCTTGAACTCGAAACGGTTTCCCCTTTATCAGAGCATTGCCAGTCTCCACAGAATTTTAAGAATAATTCAAGTACAGAAACAACAGTTCAACATTTTCTTTTCTTGGGTACTTTTGATGGCTAATATGTAATTGTGTTACAATATTGATCTTTTCTAAAATTTTGTGTACAGCTGTTTAATTTGGTACCTAATGATATTAAATAGTTGGGTTAACTGGAACTACAGCAGGTATGATGGAGTGACACAAGAGTTTTAGTGGAATTCGTTTCAAAACATTTGTGCTGCCTTGGTTTTTCGGCAGATGAATTGCTTCTGTGCCAATCACGACTGAGACAGGGCAGGGTCAAGAAGCTGAGTGAATTTAAGCAAGTGGAACCCTGACTACCCCATGTGGGAGGTCAACTCAGCAAAGAGGTTGCTGCTTTTAGAAAGAGAAGGGTGACATGATGGGAGAGTGGGATTATGATGAAAAAGACACAGGTTCCAGTGTTCAAATGTAAATACTACCCCCTTGCACTCCCCCATTTCTCTTTAAGGTTTCCACCTATAAACAGGGGCCTTTTGATGTGAAAAAGAACCCGGTTATGGGCTTCAAAACTTCTGCAGCTGGTACACAGGGAAATATTTCTGGTCTTTTCTCAAATGTCTTAAATGGGAATTGGTGTGAAAATGAAGGTGTTAGTTGCTCAGTCGTTTCTGACTCTTTGCGACCCCATGGACTGTAGCCCACCAGGCTCCTCTGTCCATGGGATTCTCCAGGCAAGAATACTGAAGTGGGTTGCCATTCCCTTCTCCAGGGGATCGTTCCGACCCAGTGATTGAACCCTGGTCTCTTGCACGGCAGGCAGATTCTTTATCGTGTAGGCTTGCTCAAAAGCTGTGACAGAGTGAGCAGGAAGTGACCAATGCAAACATATAAATGCAGTTGATTGTGGCTTAAACACTGAAGATAGATATAAATAATTAGAATTGATTTAGGGAATCATCAAGGATCAAGGTGGTACTCAAAATTCAGATTGCATTTTTGGAATTATGCTTGAACAGGGAGTCTATTCAGAGCTTTAGAAGAGGTCTTTATAATATGTGTGCTACTTAAGAGGGAGGCCGGGCTGCCCTCTGGGAAGATGGGAGAAGACCAGGGTATGCTTGTGGATTGGAACAGGAGTGACCGTCAAGGTATTTAATGGCTGGTGATTTTCTTCAAGATTATGTCACAAAATCAGTACCCCTCCTCTGAGAGAAGCAATGATCTAAATAATGAGTCTCATTTTAGAATTTTCTTGGGAGTAAAGCACTTGAATATATTTTCATAGGAATTGGGGGGTGGGGGCTGGTGATTAAATACAACCACGTAAGACAGATCTGTGTGCTTTGGCACATCAACCCAGCCTAGAATTCCACCTGTAGTAGCTGTGTGTGTGCTAATGTGCCAAGGCCATGTGAAAGCAGCCTATTTATTTCCTTTGATCCAAATAGTTGAAATTTAAAAGGCTATAAACAATGCAGAAGGCAACCAGCCTAAAAGATTTTAGTTATTAGTATCTCCAACTTTGGCTTAATTTAACAGTCTCCTTGTTTACATCAAATGGCTGTTTCAATCACTGTCCTTTAAGCAAAAACGCCTGGCTTTAAGAGCCTTTCTTTCTAAGACTTCCTTAAATGTTGGAGGTTTGCAAAACAAGGACAACAATGAAACAAACAGTGAAACAATGAAATCCCAAGCCACTGGCTCCCAAGTCTGAAAAAGATATTGCATAATCAGAAGTAATGTTTAAATATCTATAACGTAAGCCAGTCACCTGCAATTCAATGCAAGTCATATGGTTACTTTGAAATTTTATGAGGCCTAAGCTGTTGGTGACTTGTAGTGCTTGATATAATTGCGGAAGGGAGCCTCTGAAGTAAGGATGCTTGGGGCTCTGCAAGATTTTAAAATAGCCCTATATGTGGCAATGGAAACTCCAGATTTACAGTGCCTTGTATACCCCTTTTCTGCTGTTCGGTGTTCATAATTTCTCAGTCTGTGCTGCTGAGTCAGTCAGGGTTAGTCATTCAGTCCTTTCCGACTCTTTGCGACCCCACGGATGGTAGCCCGCCAGGCTTCTCTGTCCATGGAATTCTCCAGTTGAGCAGGATGTCTAAAACCAGTCCCATACTCAAAGGCACTTCTGTCACAGGCAAATTTCACCCCGAAAAGTCAGATCTTAGAGCTTGCTGCACTTGCCCAGAATTTTCCCTGCAGAGCCAAGATAATGGCCAGAAGAAACCAGGGTACCATCCTCCTAGCCATCTTCCCAAATGAGCATCTCCAGGGAAGGCTTTATTTTGTGCTTTTTATTAAGGGCTGGTGTAACCTCCTTGGCTAATTTTTCCTCAAGCTTCCCACAGGTGGTTCACCTTCAAAAGAAGGCTCCCCATCTCCTTCCTGGAGTAAGTCACCAGAGCAAAACAATGCAAACACAGCTCTCTTTGACCTTGAAGCTGTGTCTCAGAGCCAGGAATATTTCACATTAATAAAGCAGAACTCATAAGTGAGTTCTCTGGCTACAGGATGAGATGCACATCTCAGGAGACTAAGGAGAAGGACCTGCTTGTCTTTGAAACTGAGTCCCTGGCTGTGTCCTGAGCAGGTGCATCTCCTGGGCTGTCCTCTCTTGTGATCTCATGGCCCTTGTTTTGATTATCGGCACTGATCTGCCATTACCACCACCCCCACTCCACCCCCAGATCAGAATCCCTGTCCCAGTGCTGTTTGGGCAACTAGCTTTCACCAAGATCAAACTTAAGAAGGAATTATTAGTCAGTCCTGGGGAAAAAAGGTGACAACTATGTTTCTCTGTTTGAGTTCTTTATAGAATACTTGAAATCTACCCAAGGAACTATGCAAAAAGAAGGAGATTAAAAGAAAAAAAAAAACACAAAAAAGCAAGAAAGTGAGGTGGAGGGGGTGTGGGAGAGGTGAATAAAAACAGCCTTTAAGGCATAGAATTGATGTCTTTTTAAAGATTAAGTTTTTAAAAAGAGACGACAGGCAGCTTTAAGTCTAGTTGTCAAGTAACAAAATTACTCTAAAGAATGCAGAGGAAAGCATCACAAAGAATGAAGCTGCTAATGCACTGGAAGAGGAGGTTTTGGTGAAACGAAAGCACTAAGGGGGTCTTGAAAACTTTTCTTCCATTAGACTTGTATTGTTCCTATCCCAAAACAATTATGTGACATTTGCAGACAAAGAAAGCATTTGCAAGAAACAAGAGGGTGCATCTATTAGAGGTTTTAACCCTTTGTTTATATTCTCAGGTAAGGTTGATATTCCTTTCCCTTTGAAGGTTAAAAAAGAGGCTTAATTCCCCCAGAATGAAGGACTATTCGCCTCTGTCTGGGCAACTGAGAAGGGACTCTGGAGGGAACCTGGGTTATTTCCTGTAATCTGGAGGTAGAAGTCGATGGCGCAGTTACACACCTCACAGAGCCTAAGCAGGGAATCAAAGACACGCCATTACCCACAAGAAAGCTGATAGTGTCTCTGTCCCCTAGGTGCATCTTAAACTACTCGGGTGATGTGCTTTTTACCCTAGCAGAACAACCAATGCTCTGCATATTCAAATTCAGTTCTGGAGCCTGACCTGAGCTTATCCGCCTTGGCACCCCAAAGAGTCTGATAATTATCCGTTTCTGTTCATTCCCAAGAGTGCCTTTCCTGTGTGAGTGTAGGGGCCAGACTTTTAATAAAAGGTGCAGCACAAGTTCAAGTAAGAGGAAAAGTTAATGCATCAACAGTTTACAGCCCTTAGACATCAAAGCCTTTATAGTCTTCCTCCCCATTTCCTGCCTCCTACTAAACAAAACTCAACAGAGCCATCCCTGGGAGGTAAAATGTCCTACACGCATCTTGGGAAGAAGGTACAACGCAGCAGGGAGTAGCCATGGGTAACTGTGGGTCAGCACAGAACAAAGAATCCCAAGGCTGAGAAGGAAATCGTTTCCCCAATTTTGCTGGTTTAGGTTGTGACTGTTCTGGTTTTAAGCCACCACGTTTCCAAAACCATGCCCTCAAATGATTTCAAACAGAGGGCGACAGTTTGGAAAACAGTAGTAGTTCATATGCAAATATGTGGTACGTGCCAGGAATTAAGGCATTTTTAGAGGAGCCATCTTCAATGGGGCTCTTTCATTGTCTCCATCTTTGCCCTCTCTTATTTCCACCTTCACCCACTACCTTTAAAAAACTGTCCAGCACACTTTGATTCAAAAGAAAAGGGCTAGACAACTCTACTTATTTACTTGTTCATAACATATTTTGCAAAAGCCAAAGTAAGGATGAATCACCATCATTTAATGAACATCTATCTGCACCATAAAGCATGTTCGGTTTTCCAAGGGTGTTAACAGTCATTAACGTTCCCGGCTAAACCGATGCATTCCTAGCTACAGTATCTCAGCACCTGGCCATAGTTCTGTCGAGTTCGTCAGGCCCAATTCTGTGTCCGCTGGACTAGTTATAAAACTGGGCTTTCAGAGAACCCAGCATAATGACGAATGGCTGTTTCTGTAGAAGGGATGGGAATATAGATGACCAGGGTGGACATCAAGAGAAGCAACTGAAAGTTGCTTTGGGAAGCTCTCATCAGCTAAATCTGGGTGCCTGAAGGGCTGGCTGTACATAACGGATGCAAATAAATGGCCTGATACTGTCCATTACCTCCCCCTCTGCTGCCTGATTCCTCAGTCAAGGGAACTGTGCACGACTGTTTCCCCCACATTGCTCTGGAGGAGTGAATGCTGTCTGAATTCAGTTTTCACTGTGGAAAAGGTGGGGTTGGGATAGTGTTTGGGAGGAGGAGATATAAGGGCAGGGAGCATCTACCTTGTAAACGATAGTGCCGCAGCTCAATGCTTGGCACAGTAGATGCTCAATAAACACTTGATGACTCAAGAAAGGAGCAAACGAAAGACTGGAGTGAGCTCTGCTGTTGGAATTGAACCTCTGGAGATGGGTGGTGGGGACTGAGGTGTCCAGGGCATTGGCAGCCAGGCTTTGACCTCTTAATTTTGGATCTGTAAAGAATTACACTGTTGGTCCTGATGTTGACCCACCAAAGGGCCGGATCTCGCTGGTGACCGAAGCTCCTGTGAGTTCCCTCTTGGAAGCCCCCTTCTTTGGCACCACAGCCTGCAGGCTCGCGGTGCGTCATCTGGCCTGGTGACTCACCCGAATCACCTTTGGATCTCCCTCCTTCCCTGGAAAGCTTCCAAATCTCAGGCGGGGATGTTTTCTAATGGGCTGTGCATTTCCTGGTACCCCCAGGGGAGGAAAGATGTGGGAGAACAGACAATGAGTGTGTGTCTGGTGACCCTCTAAAATGCCAAGCTTGCTTGTGCTGGCTGGATCCCAGGGTTGTTACATGTATTTAAAGAAAAGTCTCCTATGCCTGCGAGCTACAGACTGGGATTGTGGGCACACAGAACATACTTGGCTGAGTTTCTGATTCAGTCAACTTTACATTTTCAGGGGAAAAAAATGCCTAAAGCATGATGAAGGGTCAGTCAACATGAACATTCCTCTAATTCCTAAAGACAAGCAATAACTGGGTTGACTGGCATCCCAAGACTGTGCTTTGTTGTAAAACATAGTAAAAAATATTAGTTAACAGGTATAATTCCAGATAGGATTAAAAAGGTGAGGAAGAAAACCTAGTGTGTGATTGGAAACTCTTGCTTCTCTAGACATGCAGGGGGTCACTTGCTATTTTTTCCTCTTTAGAGAGTTGAGATCAAAACTTGACCTAAAGAGTTTTCCAAAGTGTTAAAGTCATACCCCTTTATTCTTCTGTCCTTACTATCAATGCACAATAGTCTAAGATGAAAATGTGGCCATTCCCCCCATTTTTGGTGAAAGAACTCTTCTAGAAAAAGAGACACTATGTGTCCTGGCCAATTAGAAGCCTCCTGTGTTTGAGAGTGTGGATGTGCTTGTGGTAAGATGTGCCCAAGAAGAGGAAACGACCACCATTCCCCAGGCCCACCTTTACCTCCCTTTGGTGCTGAAAGAAATCAAGTTGTTCCGTAAAGTGTCAAGAGGTTAAATCTAACAGTATTGTGGCCATATTTACCAATCTGTCCCAAACTATGGGATAAATGCTGGGAGTGGAGTCTCGCCTTGGACAGTCTGAGCCAAAACAGGATAAAATTTATAAGAAAGAAGAAAGAACTTGTTTTCTCACATATACTCAACGTGCTGATTTGTTTCAGTGTAGGGTTATCATGTAAAGTGCTGAAGAGTTGGACAGACTACCTGGAGACACCATAACTAACACAATCGAGACATGTTTATACTCCTACCAGGGCATAATATTGTGAACACTTCCACTGAGATTGCAGGACTGCTGTTAATTTTTTTTTTCTAACACATCATGCCATCTGCACACATAATAAAATAATCCAGTAGTTGCCATGCTAAACAGGACCTGTAGTGAAGGGCACAGACAGCTCCCCAAAGGGAGCCTCAGTTATGCACAGTGATGAAAACTGGAAGCAATTTTCCAGCCAATGGTCTGCCAATGACCACTTGGAGCAAGCTGGCACTGTATATTATGCACCTGATTTAAAAATCCAGAGCAAACTAAGATTTTCCAAAGCCGGTAGTCTTGACTGAATGGGTGGTTTTCCAGTTAATCTGGTTAATCTGTCAATGCTCCAAGGATATCTTCTGACAGTGCCATGAGTTAGTCTTTCTGTGAGGAACAGGCCATGTTCGTATTGACTGGCAGGACAGCAGCTTGGAAGGCTAACTGCATTTATGGAGAACCCTCGGCTGAGGCTGCAAGAGGAAAAAGAAGAAAACATGATCAATGTCTTTATATTCCCATATTCTGGTATGTAGCAATAATCATATTCAAACAAACCTTAACATCCTTAGGTCAAAGAGAAAGCTCTAGTGGAGGTAATAGTGATTCAACTCCGAGGCAAATACAATGATGGCTTGTATTCTTGAAACGTCCTTCCCTTTTTTTTTTTTCCCAGAGCGTGGAAGATATCTGTCTCAGGGACATGCGAACTTGAATGCAAGGAAGGGGAAAACCAGATCCTTGGAGCTGGCATTCGGCCCTCTGACGGGGCTGTGGTTTGGGAACCCATGCTGTACACTGTGGGGTTTCATGCATTTACTTGATCCGCAAGATGAGATTGGGAATGGAGTGGAAGCATTTCGGGGTGGGGTGATGTGTATAGTGGGGAGCAGGGGCACTTCATTCTGCATTAAGAAGCTTTCCCAGGATAAAACCTAGAAGGAAATATTGGAAGCAGTATGGGTGGAGGTCCTCCCTTTGTTAGTTGAAAAGGCAGACTGGCTGAGTAGGTTAGCGATTAGGTAGAGAAGTCATTAAAATCTGAGCAGATTGAACTACTTGAATGGCAAAGGTGCTGTTGACCTTGGGAATGCTAGTACAGGTATATTTGTCTAATTTTTCAAACTTCATTTTCTAATTGCCTTTTATTTTATCTCAGTACTCCCTACAGATCCTATACAATATACACAGGTCTTCACTAATTAGTTAATAAAAGAGCACAATTGAATATTTTGCTCAGAAAAATATTTCGATATTAGCTTTATTTAATACCCCAAACTATTGGGCAATGGAGAGAAATAAAAAGTTCTTACTGTTTAAAAAAAAAATTCCTAGGCTTTAAAACAGGCTTTTCAAAACATGAGAGAATGCACAATTTATACGTGTTTCATTAAAACTTACGATTTTTGAGACAAAAGTAAGGTGCTATTTCAGTGCATTAAATATAAAATAATATACACTACTGATAAGACTGTAATGAAAGTAGAATATTAATATATTGCTGGTGGCATTGTAAGCTAGAAAAATATTTATTTAAAAATAAATTTATTTATTTATTTAAAAAATATTAAAAATTCACATTCATTGACTCTGTTCCTATTCCAGGAGTGCATCCTAAGGAAATATTCTAAAAACATGAAAGAAGCTATATGCACAAATGTGCAACCCAGAGGTTATTTATAAAAGTGGAAAATGTAGAAAACAACCAGTTTCCTATTGTGAAAAACTTAGGTTAAGTAAATTATAGTTAATTAATAAGATGAGTGATCACATGGCCATTACGATGATTATGTTAGCAACATGGTGAACAGTTCTGATATACCACAATACAAAACTCACGTCCACACTGCTGTGTTTAAAGTGGATAACCAACAGGACCTGCTGTGGAGCACAGGGAAGTCTGCTCAGGGTTATATAACAACCGATGTGGGAAAAGAATTTGGAAAAAACCAAACACCACAACAGATGCAAGTCTATGTATAACTGAATCACTTTGCTGTACATCCGAAAATATCACATTGTTAATCAATTCTATTTCAAAATAAAAAGTTAAAAAAAACTTACACATACGTGTAGAAAGGAAATGGAGGGAAAAGTGACGGCTTTAGGACTTTTATTTATTGTTGTCATGGTGTTTTTACAAAAGAACAACAAAAATTCAGTTCACGAGGGTGCAGCTTTGATCCATGAGCACTGGCTAACTAAAGCATCCACAGTTATTTTCATTCACTAATACTACTAAGAAGATAAATATTTATAATTTGATTAACAGACAACATTCTAGTATTATTAAAGGGGGTTAGAAACTGATGCAAGTAACAATCTTTTATCCAAGCAAACCCATAAAGGAACTGTATAGCTGGAATGTATAGGAGGAAATGGCAAACCACCCCAGTATTCTTGCCTGGTGAATCCCATGGATGGAGGAGCCTGGTGGGCTATAGTCCATGAGGTCTCAAAAAGTCGGACACAACTGAAGCAACTTAGCACACAAGCAGGCACACACGCGCAGCTGGAATGACAGATTTCTAGGAATCTGACAGTACATACTATCACTCAGGCTTTTGCTAAACTCAGCTCTGGAAAATGTGTGACCTTGAAAAAGAATGATTAAGAATAACATAAATTTAATGCATCCATCTCTCCTCCTAAATTTTTGAGGGTGCTACCACATCTTATTGTGTGTCTTCCTAATGCAAAGTGTTGTGCCAAATATACAGAACATGCTTAATAAATGGTTGTGAAATAATGAAGAAGAAAGTGATGTTGGAGAAGGAGAGGTTTTTCTCTTTTTTAGGGCTTAATTCAATATCTAATTTTACTGGAGATTTAATCCTGTAGTTGGGGCTGCAAATGAGTGGGAATTGTGCCTGTTTCTTTCTCGAATCTAAGGACTACTTGGCTTTCCAGGTGGTGTAGTAAAGAATCCGCCTGCCAATGCAGAAGACATGGGTTCGATCCCTGGGTGGGGAAGATCCCCTGGAGGAAGGCATAGCAACCCACTCCAGTATTCTTGCCTGGAGAATTCCATGGACAGAGGGGCCTGGCGGGCTACAGCCATGGAGTTGCAAAGAGTCGGACATGACTGAGTACGCATGCATGCACATGAGGACTACTCAAGGAACATGCGCATCCCAGAAATAACCATGTGTGGATTTGCAACTAGTGAACAGTAAGAAGCTCTTATGTCTTTTTTTCAACATTACTATTGAATGGTTTAGGCATCCTGGGAGCTATTCCCTTCCTTAGTGCAATAGCTTCAGAGTCCAGCATGAGCAGGGCCCCATCAGAGTCCAGTGATTGAAGAGAATGAGTTCCAGAGTCAGGCAGATCTGGTTGATATCCCAGCCTCACCACTTAGCAACTACGGGATATTGAACATGTGAGTTTCTCCAAACCTCAACAGCCTCACATTTAAAATGGTGATCACAATTCCCACCTCACTGGGTTGATGTAATGCGGAAATGGGTTCACAGAAAAAGTTCTTTGCATGGTGTTTGGCAAACAGTCAATATCTGCTAAGTGATGGGTACTTATTATTATTACTACTGAAACTTTTCAAAATTCCCTAGAGAAACTAGAAATACAATTAGGTCAGTGTACTAATGCCACAGCTAGGGGTCAGGAAGCAGAAACAACACGGCCCCGAGGCCAAGCCTTTGCCCCCTCCAGCGATGGGTAACATTCCCCTCACCTGCCAAGGGCACAGTGAATGCAGCTGGCTTCCCCTCTCACCCAGATTAGTGCCGATGCCAACAGACAGTTCTGTGATAAGGACAGTTTACAACAGACACTTGAAAGGCAGGAAGAAGCTGATCGGAGACAAAGGCCAGCCTGGAGAGGATTCAAGAACATGCCTGGGACTGAGAGTGTCCCATGTCACCTCCCCCTACTCCAGCCGCAAGGGAGTGTTTGGGAAAAAAGAAAAGACGGTGTGTGTGGGCAGCCCCATCCTTGACGGGTTGGAGAAGAAAGAAGACTTCGTCTCTTAAAATGGTTGTTCAGTGTCTTCCATTCAACCAGAAGGGCCATATCTTCTATCTGAAAGTGTCTCTCCTATGACTCATGTTTGAGGACTTCGGGGTGGGCCTGAATGCACTCTGACAATTTATAGCAGGAGTGAGATGTACCGTCCAAAGGAGGGAGACCCAGAGTTGCCTCCACAACAATCAATAAGAAGCAGAACTGGTCTTCCCTGGTGGCTCAGTGGTAAAAAATTCGCCTGCCAATGCAGGAGACACGGGTTCAATCTCTAGTCCTGGAAGATTCCATATGCCTTGGAGCAACTAAGCCCGTGTGCCACAACTACCGAGCCTGTGCTCTAGCGCCTGGGAGCTGCAACTACTGACTGAGCCCATGTGCTGCAACTACGGAAGCCTGCTTACCCTAGGGCCAGTGCTCAGCAACAAGAGAAGCCACCACAATGAGGAGCTGGTGCAGTGCAACTATAAAGTATCTCCTGCTCGCTGCAACTAGAGAAAAGTCTACATAGCAATGCAGACCCAGCTTAGCCAAAAACAAATAAATAGGGATCTTCCTGACCTGGGGATCGAACTTGCATCTCTTAGGTCCTCTGCATTAGCAGGTGGGTTCTTTACCACTAGCGCGACCTGGGAAGCCCAGATAAATAAATAAAATCATAAAAAAAATAAGAAGCAGAACTAATATTCACTGAGCAGCTATGATGGCCAGCTAAGATTTTATAGGCGCTCATTGAGTCACCACTGCCATCTTCGAGGGCTGAATTGCATTATCCTCACAACACACCTAGAAAAAATGAGGCCAGGTTCATTAACTTGTCACAGCCGTCCTGCTGAAGTGCCCAGAGCTGAGACTGGAAAGCAGATCTGTTCTCACCACAATGCTTTCCTGACTCAATAGGAAACATGTATTAGGAAAGCGAGTTGCTAAACTCCAATAGGAATTCAGGAGACAAAGCAAGTAGCTGTGTCTGTATAAAAAAATGCTCATCAAATGTGAACCCTATGCATAAAGAGCCCTAAATAAGAAGTTTGGCCTAGAGAAAGTACATTTCTGTCTCACAGTTTAAAAGCTGTCCTGTGTTTAGAGCAGTGGTTCTCAGCTGGGTCCAAATTTTTTCCCATTTGGCAACGTCAGGAGACATTTCTGGTTGTCATACTACCAGCATCTAATGGGTGGAAGCCAGGGACCCTGCTGAACATCCTGGGATGCATAGGACAGGCCCTCATTTCAAAGAATTATCCAGCTCAAAATGTCAATAGCACTGAAGTTGGTTTAGAGGGTACAGGTCCTTGTGTATCTTCTATTCCTGGTTGTGAGTCAAATATATCACTCCCAAAATAGGCCAAGATAAAAACCAACTTAAGTGTGCCTCTTGTGTGTACAGGAAATAAGGCTAATTTCAAACCTCACTCCCCTCTTCTCTTCATCATTTGCTCATTTTATTTGATTTTATATTCAATGTAATCAAAACCTCTGATACTAAATCATTTCTAACTTTTAGAACCCTCACAGGCATACTATTATAAGAATCAAGATGGGATGTTTTAAACAGGTATGCTCAATTAATTAATCAGTAGGTATGGAAGGAGTTAGGAGATAAAAGGACAAAGAAGGATTTATGTGGCAATAAAACTCAACTCTGCTCACCAGCCCCCTGGTGGGAGAAGTCACATGTGTTCTCAGCTCCACTGGTTTCATTTCTGCCACTACCAGTCCTCTTGATGGTTTGAGGAGAGGGGTGTTCACCTCCTGAGAATGTGATGAAGAAATCAGTGCTACCTCTGACTGGATGAAGATGGAGGTCAGAATCTCAGACAAGATGAGTATCAGGAGAGCAGAGGACTTGGGTTCAGGGCAATAAAACACACAAACTAGTCTGTAACTTTTCAAAACCCTTCGTAAACTGGAATCCATAATGACTCTGTGATGGTTAATTTTATGTGTCAATGTGACTAGGCCATGGGGTGGCCAGATAGTTGATTAAACATTATTCCGGGTGTGTCTGGGAGGTTGTTTCTGGATGAGATTAACATTTGAATCAGTACACTGAGTCAAGCAAGTTGCTTTCCCTAATGTGGGTGGTCCCCATCCAGTCAGTTGAAGACCTGAGTAGAATAAAAGGCTGCTTTAGGGAGAATTCATTCTCTATGCCTGCGTTTGAGTTGCGATATCTTGTCTTTTCCTGCCTTTGCACTTGGGCTTGAACTGGAATTTATACCATCAGCTCTTTTGGGTCTCCAGCTAGCTGATTACAGATCCTTGGCTTTCTCAGCCTCCAAAATTGTGTAAGCCATTCTTTGCAATATCTATCTATCTCTACTCTCTCTCTCTCTCTATTATCTCTCCCTCTCTCTCTAGATAGATGGATCTATAGCTAGATATAAAAATATATCTCCTATTGGAGACCAATATCTTCTACTGATCCTGTTTCTCTGGATAACATCAACTAACTCAGAGTCTATAGACCACAATGACCACAGAAGTAAAAACTATCCTTAACTAAGTAGTCTGTGTCAAGCATTGTGATAAGAGCCTGTTCCATTTTGCAGCAACTTGAGGAGGTAGATTCCATGACCTCACTTTACAGATAAAGAAAGTCAGGCTTGGGGAGATAAAGGACCTTAGAGAAGCTGCAGCCTTCAGGCCAGGCTACGACCCTCAACCTGATTATGACACGTCCAGGGCCCCTTGATGCCACAAGTGCTAAGAAGACACATGAGGGCCCAAAGCCCCATGGGAAGACCTTTAGGTAATCATTTATGCCTAGGTGGGGTAGGAAGGCCTTGATTTCCATCCTCTACCCTCTCAGCCCTCAATTTTATTGTTTCAGTTATAATGTGAAGGACTCCAGATACTGTAAGGGTAGTCTTTCTGGTGCTGGCTTTGCTGTCATGATCAGCTTGGGTTGCTGCCTCTCTGTACAGAGTGTGCAGGTTCCTGAGATGAGTGAAATTAGACACACACACACACACAGAGGAAGAATGCACTTGTGCACAAGCTGCCCCTTTCCTTTTCCTCAGCACTAAGGGAAAAGAACACCCCATTGACACTATTCATCCCCTTCCTGCTCTACTACAAATGAAACTGCTAGTCTACACGATGAGGCTTAAACATCTCTCAGAAATCAGCTCTGGTTGCTGTGGGATAAGCTGAGTCTCTGAATTCCAGGGTGATAAGAACTTGGCCATTTTAGTCTGAGGTTCTCAAACTTGACTGCATCTGACTCATCTCAAGGAGCTTCTTACAATTTTTATTTTGTCCAGCCTCTCTCCAATTTCCCCTGATTTAGAGTGTCCAGAGGGAGGTCTAGAAATCTATTTAACAAGCAGCTTGGTGATTCTCACGAAACCAGCTTGGTACAAATCCATGGGTGCCCCTACATCTTCTCCTCAGTACTTAAATAGTAGTTATTTGTCTTTCAGACAGAGAAAAGTGTGCGGACTGTGGGGGAAATTTGCTTTATAGTCTTGTTCACTTCATGAAATAAAATACCAAGAGTCCTGGATATAATATAGTGCAGTGATCCAAATACTGGGTTTTAGAGTGAGGCAGACAGGAGAGGCAAGACCTGAGCAAGCCATCCAATCCATTCAAAGCCCCAGGTCCATCATCCCAGTATTGTTTAGTTTCTACAAGCCTATTCATGCATCAGCTACTTAATTAAGCAGATGAGCAACATTTGTTCCATTGAACATTTACTAAGATGTCCCCCCCTGCTTTGGGGGTTGCAGGGCTTGGAGAGTTTCCTGTCTCATTATACTTATCATGCTGTTTTAGAATTACCTGATGATGTGTCTGCCTAATGCTTCTCCAACTTCACTGTGCTTGGAAATTCCCTGGAGAGCATGGTAAAATCCAGATTTGGGGCCCTGAGTGGAAAACAACCTCTGATTCAGTAGGTCTGGAGTGGGTTTGTAAATGTGCATTTCTAACAAGCTTGCAGGGCACGCCCATATCACCCATCTGAGGACCATTCTTTAAGCATCACTGCTCCTAACCCCAAGCTTCTTCGGGCAAAGAGTAAATCTTTTTTTAAAAAAATTTGTTTTTAACTGAAGGACAATTGCTTTACACTATTGTGTTGGTTTCCGCCATACATCAACATGAATGAGCCATAGGTAGACACATGCTCCTCCCTCCTGAGCCTCCCTCCCACCTCCCACTCCATCCCACCCTCTAGGTCACAAGGGGACACAAGCTACATAAATAAGAACGAATTGTGCCAAGGACAATGACGGATTTCACTATACAGACTCTTAAGAGGGGAAGGGTATTTTAGAACAGTGCTGCTCAAATTTTAATGTGCCTAGGAGTCACCTGGGTATGGTGTTAAAATGCAGATCATGCATGTCTACAAGTTTTTAGGTGATACCAGTGCTGCGAGTCTATGAGTAGCAAGGCTGTTGAGGTTCTTCACCTAGAGCAGCACCATCCAAAGGTGCTTCTGCAATGATGGAAATGTTCTTTGTTGTTCAGTTTCTCAGTTATGTCGGACTCTTTGCGACCCCATGGACTGCAACACACCAGTCCATGCAGCACTTCCCTGTCCTTCACTGTCTCCTGGAGTTTGCACAAACTCATGTCCATTGAGTCAGTGATGCCATCCAACCACCTCTTCTTCCACCGTCCCCTTCTCCTCCTGCCCTCAATCTTCCCCAGCATCAGTGTCTTTTCCAATTAGTTGGCTCTTCACATCAGGTGGCCAAAAATATTGGAGCTTCAGTTTCAGCATCAGTCCTTCCAATGAATATTCAGGGTTGATTTCCTTTAGAATTAACTGGTTTGATCTCCTTGCTGTCCAAGGGACTCTCAAGAGTCTTCTCCAGCACCACAGCTTTATCCAGTATGGCAGCCATTAACCACATGTGGCTATTTTGAGCACTTGACATGTGGCTAGTGTCTCCATAAAATTAATTTTAATTCATTTAAATTCACTTTTTTTCTTTCTTTTAAAGATTCTGCAAATATCTACTTTAATTTTTAAAATTTTTTGGCTACAAGGCATGTAGGATCTTA
Organism: Cervus canadensis; assembly: GCF_019320065.1. NCBI lineage: Eukaryota > Metazoa > Chordata > Mammalia > Artiodactyla > Cervidae > Cervus > Cervus canadensis. The sequence goes on along the minus strand of NC_057397.1, from coordinate 43,868,660 downwards.
CTTCCCCAACCAGGTATTGAACCCTCACTCCCTGCATTGAAAGTACAGTCTTAACCACTGGACTTAAAAACCACTGGACCAGGGAAGTTCCAACTCATTTAAATTTAAATGATCACATGTACCTCAGTTCAGCTCAGTCGTGTCTGACTGGCTACTAAACTAGACAGCTGCATTGTAGCATTAGAAACTGAGACTGAGAGATTTATAAAAGGGGTTTTAGAAAGAAGAAACCTAAAAAGCAAGGTGAAGTCACAATACTTTCACCCATATCATAAATTTTATTCTGACTGCCACCTTCTCCCCTTTCTGCTGTCTGAAGGGAGGGCTCAAGGCTCCCCTCTGTTCTCCATCATGTTCCCAGAGTCTCTCTCTAAACAAAACAGTAATTAGGAAAGGCTTTATAAATGCTCTAAAGTATAGAAGATTATCTTGTTTACATAAACTCTTTCAAGTTGGCAAAACCAAGCAAGAAGTCTTAAGAGAAATAGTTCCTTTGCGCTGGGCCCTTTCACCCTGGGGTATGTCTAGCAGGATTCTGAAGACAGGCTCCAAGGTTACTTCTCTGCTGTGGGTTTTGGCCCTTTGGCCTGGAACATAGGGGCAAATGCAAACAGTCCAGGCATTCTAGAAAAGTTGAAAAGGAAAGATAGCTCAGTTCATGTTGAATTCCCTCAAAGGAGAAAATGCTGAGGGTGGGTAAAGGGTAGGGTTTCATTTAGTCTGAACTGGATTTGTTGGCTCTGGGCATGTTACAGTCTACATTACAGTTAACGAGGTTTGAGGATCTTCTTTGGGCTGGTGAGTTACTAATTTCCATTGAGGAAAAAGTTATGAGACTTGGATGTCTTAATGATAACAGATAATTTGTCTGGGTTGGCAGAGCTACAAAGCATGTTGCTACGAAACTGTGTGGATGGGGCTAGTTCTTTTGTGTACACAGCTTCCCCTTAAAGAATCCACTTGGCATGAGTTGCAACCCTGCTCAGGGACCCTTGTGATTAATTGCTTGAACTGGCTGGTGGCCATCAGCAGAATCTTGCAATTTACCAAGTTTTACACAGAATTATGAAACTGAAGGTTTAATGGGATTTCAGGTAATAGAGCCCAGATGTCTGAAACTATGATGTTTGAAATTATATGGCTTACAAGGCTGTAGGGCTGCAACCTTATTTATTTCTTGCTTAGTAAATTTCCCTGTTTCCATCTTTATGCCATCTTGGGCCAGTCAAACACTAAAGCCCTCATCTTGACATACTTCATCAAGAGAAGTCATTCACACACACCCACCTGTAACCAACAGCCTGAAAATACGTGAACACCCCACCTTCCTGTCCAGGCTCTTGGGATTATGTTTCAGCCAAGGACATCATAATGAACAGCCTTATCTCCACCCTGCCGCTATGCAGAGCTCAACTTCCAAATTGCTTTCACGCATTTAATCATATTTAATTCTGTCATGGCTCAGGAGAAGTGGTGTGGAACATGTATTATTATCTCCCTTTGGATGAGGAAACCAAGGTCCACAGAAGAGAAGAGATGATCATAGTTAAGGTTCGTGGAACACTTACCTGCCAAGAAGTACTGTTCTCATAGGTTTCTGAGCATCATTTCCTTTCAACCTTTTAACACCTTTGAGACGATGTGATTATCAAATCCACTTTGCTAACTTTGATAACTCCATTATCAATCCAGAAAACTAAGGCACAGTGGTTGGGTCTCACTGATGATAATGGATGGAGCCAGGATGGAAGCTGGTACCCTAGATTCTTGGTTATCATGCACTGCCTCCTCCCTAAGGAAATATCATCAGCATCACAGATAAGATCTGGAGTCTGCTGGTGCTTGCGCAGCATTCACTCTACATCATTTGCAAGACGGAAGACAAAACCCCAGCACATTTTCCTAAAAAAGAAGTCCCCTGGATCCTGATTCCCTGGTCTCCTGCAGAGCAATACCACCTCCTGAGTGTTCTGAGGAGAGCTAGGGGATTCTGTTTAATGGCACCAATTCAAGAAGAACACTTGGCCCAATATTCCAGGCCCTTTGCAATTATACTTTAGCCCATTCTTCCAGACGTATCCACCCTGCATTCCAAGCATAGTAACTGATGGAATTTCTCCCATCCTGCCCTTCCTTGGTCGACATGGTCCTTCCTTCCTTCCTCATCCTCCTGCCCCGATTCTCCTGTTCCTATTGGGCCAGTTCACAGGCCACTTCAACATGGCCTTACATATTCTCATAGAGCATTTCTCTCCCTGTTTAGAACCTCTGCAAGATTTTGATGAATGAATGAACAAAAGGAATGAACATCATTTTTGGATTGCTGTATGAGGCACTATGCGAGATACTAGAGACATAAAGATGAATAATCCTTGTCATTGCCCTCAGGAAGCTTCCAGTCTATGGAGAGATCTGTACACAGGAAAACCACTATCATATAACATCCTGGATAATATTACAGAAGGAAGGGTGCTCATCACTGTTAACAGATATGGCTGGGAATTCTGCCCAAGATTCACCCACCCTCCTGCTTAGGGAAACTTCACATGTGAAGGGCTTGTATTTTATGCATCTTTGTGTGGCCCTGAGCACTCAGCAGTCTCTAAACTAAGCAGCTATGTGATGGTGGTCTAGTGGTTTTCCCTATTTTCTTCAATTTAAGTCTGAATTTGGCAATAAGGAGTTCATGATCTGAGATATGCAGATGACACCACCCTTACGGCAGAAAGCAAAGAACTAAAGAGCCTCTTGATGAAAGTGAAAGAGGAGAGTGAAAAAGTTGGCTTAAAACTCAACATTCAGAAAACTAAGATCATGGCATCTGGTCCCATCACTTCATGGCAGATAGATGGGGAAACAGTGGAAACAGTGCCTGACTTTATTTTTTTGGGCTCCAAATCACTGCAGATGGTGACTGCAGCCATGAAATTAAAAGACGCTTACTCCTTGGAAGAAAAGTTATCACCAAACTAGACAGCATATTAAAAAGGAACAAAGGTCCGTCTAGTCAAGGCTACAGTTTTTTCAGTAGTCATGTATGTATGTGAAAGTTGGACTATAAAGAAAGCTGAGTGCTGAAGAATTGATGCTTTTGAAGTACGGTGTTGGAGAAGACTCTTGAGAATCCCTTGGAATGCAAGGAGATCCAACCAGTCCATCCTAAAGGAGATCATTCCTGGGTGTTCATTGGAAGGACTGATGTTGAAGTTGAAACTCCAATACCTTGGCCACCTGATGCAAAGAGCTGATTCATTGGAAAAGACCCTGATGCTGGGAGGGATTGAGGGCAGGAGCAGAAGGGGATGACAGAGGATGAGATGGTTGGATGTCATCACTGACTCAATGGACATGGGTTTGGGTAGACTCTGGGAGTTGGTGATGGACAGGGAGGCCTGGTGTTCTGTGGTTCATGGGGTTGCAACAAGTCGGACACGACTGAGAGACTGAACAGAATTGAACTGATCTGAGCCACAATCAGCTCCTGGTCTTGTTTTTGCTGACTGTATAGAGCTTCTCCATCTTTGACTGCAAAGAATATAATCAATCTGATTTCAGTATTGACCACCTGGTGATGTCCCTGGTAGAGCCTTCTCTTGTGTTGTTGGAAGAGGGTGTATGACCAGTGTGTTCTCTTGGCAAAACTCTGTTACCCTTTGCCCTGCTTCATTTTGTACTCCAAGGCTGAATTTGCCTGTTACTCTAGGTATCTCTTGACTTCCTACTTTTGCATTCTAGTCTCCTATAATGAAAAGGACATATTTTTGGGGTGTTAGTCCTAGAAGGTCGTGTAGGTCTTCATAGGACCATTCAACTTCAGCTTCTTCAGCATTACTGGTTGGGGCATAGGCTTGGATTACTGTCATATTGAATGGTTTGCCTTGGAAATGAACAGAGATTATTCTGTCATTTTTGAGATTGCTTCCAAGTACTACATTTTGGACTCTCTTGTTGGGTATGAATGCTACTCCATTTCTTCTAAGGGAGTCTTGCCCATAGTAGTAGATATAATGGTCATCTGAGTTAAATTCACCCATTCCAGTCCATTTTAGTTCACTGATTCCTAAAATGTCAGTGTTCACTCTTGCCATCCCCTGTTTAACCACTTCCAAAATATCTTGATTCATGAACTTAACATTCGAGGTTCCTATGCAATATTGCTCTTTACAGCATCAAACTTGACTTCCATCACCAGTCACATCCACAACTGGGTGGTGTTTTTGCTTTGGCTCTGTATCTTCATTCTTTCTGGAGTTAGTTCTCCACTCATCTCCAGTAGCATATTGAGCACCTGCTGACCTGGGGAGTTCATTTTTCAGTGTCCTATCTTTTTGCCTTTTCATACTGTTCATGGGGTTCTTGAGGCAAGAATACTGAAGTGGTTTTCTATTTCCTTTTCCAGTGGACTACATTTTGTCAGAACTCTCCACCATGACCCATCCGTCTTGGGTGGCCCTACATTGGATGGCTCATAATTTCATTGAGTTAGACAAGGCTGTGGTCCATGTGATCAATTTGATTAGTTTTCTGTGACTGTGGTTTTAATTCTGTATGCTCTCTGATGGATAAGAGGCTTACAGAAGCTTCCTGATGGGAGAGACTGACTGAGGGGAAAACTGGGTGTTGTTCTGATGGGCAGGGCCATGCTCAGGAAATATTTAATCCAGTTTTCTGTTGAAGGGTGGGGCTGTGTTCCCTCCCTGTTGTTTGATCAGAGACCAAACTATGGTGGAGGTAATGAGGATAATGGTGACCTCCTTTAAGTTCCTGGGCACGCAATTTGCAAAATTCAGACTTAAATTGAAGAAAGTAGGGAAAACCAGTAGACCATTCAGGTATGACCTAAATCAAATCCCTTATGATTATATAGTAGAAGTGACAAATAAATTCAAGGGATTAGATCTGATAGAGTGCCTGAGAACTATGGACGGAGGTTCATGACATTGTACAGGAGAAAGTGATCAAGACCATCCCCAAGAAAAGGAAATGCAAAAAGGCAAAATGACTATCTGAGAAGGCCTTACAAATAGATGAGAAAAGAAGTGAAGTGAAAGGCAAAGGAGAAAAGGAAAGATATTCCCATTTGAATGCAGAGTTCCAAAGAAAAACAAGGAGAAATAAGAAAGACCTCATCAGTGATCAATGCAAAGATATAGAGGAAAACAATAGAATAGGAAAGACTAGAGATCTCTTCAAGAAAATTAGAGATACCAAGGGAACATTTCAGGCAAAGATGGGCACAATAAAGGACAGAAATGGTAGGGACCTCACAGAAGCAGAAGATATTAAGAAGAGGTGGCAAGAATACACGGAAGAATTGTACAAAAAAGCTCTTCATGACCCAGATAAAAACAATGGTGTGATCACTCACCTAGAGCCAGACATCCTGGATGTGAAGTCAAGTGGACCTTAGGAAGCATCACTACGAACAAAGCTAGTGGAGGTGAAGTAATTCCAGTTGAGCTATTTGAAATCCTAAACGATGATGCTATGAAAGTGCTGCACTCAACATGCCAGCAAATTTGGAACACTCACCAGTGGCCACAGTACTGGAAAAGGTCAGTTTTCATTCCAATCCCAAAGAAAGGCAATGCCAAAGAATGTTCAAACTATCACACAATTGTACTCATCTCACACGCTAGCAAAGTAATGCTCAAAATTCTTCAAGAGAGGCTTCAACAGTATGTGAACCATGAACTTCCAGATATTCAAGCTGGATTTAGAAAGGCAGAGGAACCAGAGATCAAATTGCCAACATCCGTTGGATCATTGAACAAACAAGAGAATTCCAGAAAAACATCTACTTCTGCTTTATTGACTATGTCAAAGCCTTTGACTGTGTGGATCACAACAAACTGTGGAACATTCTTCAAGAGATGGGAATCCCAGGCCACCGACCTGCCTCCTGAGAAATCTGTATTCAGGTCAAGAAGCAACAGTTAGAATTGGACATGGAACAACAGACTGGTTCCATATTGGGAAAGGAGTACATCAAGGCTGTATATTGTCACCCTGCTTATTTAACTTATATGCAGAGTACATTATGAGAAACGCTGGGCTGGAAGAAGCACAAGCTGGAATCAAGATTGCTGGGAGAAATATCAATAACCTCAGATATGCAGATGACAACACCCTCAAGGCAGAAAGTGAAGAAGAGTTAAAGAGCCTCTTGATGAAAGTGAAAGAGGAGAGTGAAAAAGTTGGCTTAAAACTCAACATTCAGAAAACTAAGATCACGGCATCTGGTCCCATCACTTCATGGCAAATAGATGGGGAAACAATGGAAACAGTGACAGACCTTATTTTGTGGGGCTTCAAAATCACTGCAGATGGTGACTGCAGCCATGAAATTAAAAGATGCTTGCTCCTTGGGAGAAAAGCTGACCAACCTAGACAGCATATTAAAAAGCAGAGACATTACTTTGCCAACAAAGGTCCATCTAGTCAAAACTATGGTTTTTCTAGTTGTTACATATGGATGTAACAGTTGGACTATAAAGAAAGCTGAGCACTGAAGAATTGATGCTTTTGAACTGTGGTATTGGAGAAGACTCTTGAGAGTCCCTTGGACTGCAAGGAGATCAAACCAGTCCATCCTAAAGGAAATCAGTCCTGAAATATTCATTGAAAGGACTGATGCTGAAGTTGAAACTCCAATACTTTGGCCACCTGATGCAAAGAACTGACTCATTTGAAAAGACCCTGATGCTGGAAAAGATTGAAGGTGGGAGGAGAAGGGGATGACAGAGGATGAGATGGTTGGATGGCATCACCGACTCGATGGACATGAGTTTGAGTAAGCTCCGGGAGTTGGTGATGGACAGGGAAGCCTGGTGTGCTGTAGTGCATGGGGTTGCAAAGAGTTGGACACGACTGAGCAACTTAACTGAAGTTATGTGACAGTGACACCTCATGAAGGACTGCTGTAGAACTGATGCAGCCTGTCTCATTAGGGTAGGAGGAGCCCTCAAACTGCTTCCCCTCTGTCTCTTCAGTGGAAATGCAGAAGAGGGCAGCAGGCCCTTGCTGACCCCTATGGTAGCCCCATAAGGAGCTGGCCCAGATAGGATGGGATAGAGGAAGCTTCCCATGTCTCCTTAGGGTTAGTGAGCAAGCAGCGGCCCAAACCATAGCTCTTGCCTGTTAGGTGCCAAGGGATGCTTGATGTACTGCCTTAAAATGGTAGTTTGGGCAAGTGGTATCTGCCCCACATTCTAGGCATAGTAACTGTTGGAGAATTTAAGAGTTGGGAAATTGTTCTTTAAAAGTCACTATTTCAGAGCATTAATTTCTGATTGCTTATTAGTGGTGGCTTAGTCATTAAGTCGTGTCTGACTCTTTGTGATCCCAAGGTCTGCAGCCTGTCAGAATGCTCTGAGATTTCCCAGGCAAGAATACTGCAGTGGGTAGCCATTCCCTTCTCCAGGGGATCTTCTCAATCCAGGGATTGAACCCAGGTCTCCTGCGTCACAGTCAGATTCTTTATTGATGGAGTCACCAGGAAATGTGACCCCTTATAAAACTCTCTGCACGAATGAGCTTTTTTTTTAGTTACTCTTCTCAAGAGGACTGTGCAGGGATCCTGGGCAGGGGCCCAACCCTGTGGAAAGCTCTCTCTCTAGAGAGTGGGAGTTTGGTTTGCGGGGCACTGCAGCGGCACTGCATTCATGTTTGTGAAGTGTGCTGGAGATGGCAGTTGAAATGGCTGTCATCACAGAACATTTAGTATCTTTCCAGAACTACCCACCTGTGTTGCTCTACAATTTTAAGGAATCACTGTGGGGTAATGAACATCAGTGATTCTTCCACTCGCTAGTCTTAAGACTGGTCAAGTTATTTAACCTCGCTAAGCCACAGCTCCTTCATCTGTAAAAGGAGGGAATTCATGTGTGGTTTACAGATGGTTTTGTGAGAACTACTGTATTTCATTGAATCCAAAATGCAATGTTTTTTTTTTTTTTTTTTTTTACATATCATGGACAAGGGCTTCCCTGCTAGCTCAGCTGGTAAAGATCTGCCTGCAATGCAGGGGACTCTGGTTTGATTGCTGGGTTGGGAAGATCCCCTGGAGAAGGGGCAGGCTACCCACTCCAGTATTCATGGGCTTCCCTGGTGGCTCAGACAGTAAAGAATCTGCCTGCAATGAGGGAGACCTGGGTTCAATCCCTGGGTCGGGAAGATTCCCTGGAGGAGGGCATGGCAACCCACTCCAATATTCTTGCCTGGAGAATCCCATGGACCCAGGAGCCTGGCAGGCTACAGACCGTGGGGTCACAAGAGTCAGACACGACTGAGCAACTAAGCATACGTCATGGACAAAGGAAGGAGAAGAAAACACTGCTCATGGAACTAGGCAATAATACTTTTTTTTGACAGTCCTGAACAACGCATGATATTTAGTTTCTTTGGTATTTCTTTCATTTGCTCTGAAGATCCTGGCAATTTCTGTACTTTTAGGTGCAAGCTTTACGTATGACAGGCATTCCTTTTGCATGCATCCTAGTAAAGAAATCAACGCACCTTCATCTACTTGTGGCATCTTCCTTTAGGCAGTGTAAAGCTCATGATTACTGCCTTGCAAAAAAATACAAAATTGAGGTCATTATCCCAATGTCAAACATTTGCCTCGCTAATGGTGTTCTAGTTTCATGACTTTCAGCATTCAGGATAAATTTTTGCTTCAGTGCCAAATTACAGTGTAATATTTCTGAAGACATTTTAAAATAGCAATTAAACTCAACAGGTGAAGTGCTAATAGTATATATAACTTGAGTGAGGTGATAAAAATATCAACAGTCAGCCAAGTTCATGTAGCCAAGACTGCCATATGACCTACAGTGATTATAATGTAAAAGGTACAATTCAGACGTGTTAACATATAAGAAAATAGTATACCTCAGAAACAAAGAAATAGAGTAAATAAAATAACATATATTATGGGTATCGTGCCTAACAGATGCTCAACAAATTTCAAACTCCTTTCCATTTAATAATGGAGAGTGGTGAATCTCAAAAGAGTGCAGGGAGGATAAGCCATGTCATATGGCTGCAAAGAGATAAAATATTGGATTGAAATATGACTCTTTTGGGATAAAATTTACATTCTAAGAACAAAAAACTGAGTTATCTCCATGGAAATCAAAGTATTTTGATTTCTGAGTGAGAGATGGCTGCAAATTTTTGTCACAGCCCCTCTTCCTACCTCCTGTTGGGGTATTTTTTTTTTCCTACTCCTTAGAATCTGAGCCAGGCCTGTGACTGCTTTGTCTAACAGAATATGGCAGAAATGGCACTGGACCTAATCTCTGGGAGGATTGGAAAGTTCTGCTTCCTCCCTCTGAGAACCCAGCCACTATGTTATAAGTAAGCCAAGGGGCTACATGGAAAGGCCCACATGGAGGAGAACTGAGGTTCCCAGCTGACACTCCAACTGAGCAACTAGCCACCTGCCTTGACTAACTTGCTAGCCATTGGAGTGCGCCATCTTGGATGTGGATCTCAGCCCCAGCTGATAACATGTGGGGAGAAAAGATGAGCTACTTGTTGAGTTACCCAAATTGCAAAATCACAGCCAAGTAGTGACTGTTGTTGTTGTGGGCCTCTAAGATTGGGACTTGACTTATACACACTACTACATATAAAATAGGTGACTATGGACCTACTGTATAGCACAGGAACTCTATTCTATACTCTAATGAACTATATGGGAAAAGAATCTAAAAAAGAATGGATATATGTATACATATAACTGATCCACTTTGTTGTACACCTGGAACTAACATAACATTGTAAATCAACTACACTCCAATAAAAATTTTTTAAAAATGCAGCAGTTTTTTTATGCAGCAACAGGTAATTGAAATTCACTACCTTGTTAATTTTCACTAACTAGATACGCTAAGAAGGTCTGTTCAAGAACCTTAAAGAAGCAGGACCTGGAAGTGAATCTAGATTTTTTGATTATTGGACTGAGGCTTGTGCATAATTATTCTATACACTGGGGTTACTGGGGATAAGCAGGACCTGGAGGGTTCTGGTTGTCTTACTGCTCAGTTCTCATCTGGCCATATGATGAGAGAGGTATAGGGCTTAAAATTCAACTCATTGTTTTTTCTTGAGATCTGTAGATTATAAATGAAAATTTTAAGAAAGTCCTTTTTCCTCACTCTCAAGGAATTTCTTCCATCACTGGAAATCCTTAAAAGAGCTGAGTTCTGCGGGGCCCAGGAAAGAAATGGGCTTTCCAGGTGGCACTAGTGGTAGAGAATCCGCCTGTCAATGCAGGAGACCTAAGGGACTCGGACTTGATCCCTAGGTCAGGAAGATCCCCAGGAGAAGGAAATGGCAACCCACTCCAGTATTCTTGCCTGGAAAATTGAGGAGCCTGGCGGGCTACAGTTCATGGGGTTGCAAAGAGTCGGACATGACTGAAGTGACTCAGCACGTATGCACGCAGGAAAGAAATAGAGAAGAGTTAAGAAATACTCAAGAGGGGGAAAATTTCAGTCCCCTTCCGCCCCACATACAATCTTAAACGCTTCTTGGAATTTGGAGTAGAGTTCACGAATTAGATGCAAATGTGCTTGTGAAATTCCCAAGCTTTTTTAGATATCCAGTGGTGGCCTCAAGGAATAATATCTTAGTGGAAACAAGCAAGAGTCACTGCCGACTCATTCATCTCAGTCATGGGTTATTTAGAATGAAATCCGAAGAAGATGTAGATTACCTTGTTGACAGGCCAACACACAGAATGGAATCAGTCATGTCTTTGTGACAGAAAGGCTCCATGTCGAGACAGAAGTCTGGCTGACCATGATGTTACTTTAGATAGCAATCAAGTGTATTTCACATTGCTGTTAACTTTCTATGCCAGGATGTCAAGATCTTTTGTCTCAACAGCTCACAGCCTGCATGCCGAGGCTATGGTTTCTGTAGTGTTAGAACCGATGCTAAGAGTGTGTGCCCTTGGTAAAAACATTTGTGTCTCAAGAGGCAACGCTGTCAAGCATTTTCTCTTGCAGTGCAATGTTCAACTAAAGAGGCTTAAAGAGACAGATCTTCTTTGTCTTAAGGAAAGTCCAGATGTCACTGAAGTGGGGAAGCCTTTTAATAGACATATGTGAAGGATGCTATCTAACATGGGTATGGATGTTAGAAACTTGTTGTCTATTCTGGAAATCAAGAAGGGGAAGGAAAGTCAACTTAGTGTCAAACTCAATACAAATTGCTAGTGTTTATTTTTGCTTCAAAGTTATAGCACTCATGAAATTGCCATTCTTTCCCATGACTTGCTGGTTGATGACAAGCTACCATTTCTTACTAAAATGGCAATTTATTAATTCATTTCTTAATGAAATGTCCAGTGTCTTACAGCATTTGGACATAATAGATTAGAGTAGAAAGGGCAGTGGAACAAAAGCTGGAGATGGAGGTGGAGATTAGATAGGACCCAGTACTTAAATGAGAGTTTTAACAAGAGGTCAGGCTACTACCGCAGTTAGATGTAAGGAGAACTTATTTGAAGGACTAAAAATATCTGAATAGAGTGAGTAAGCTATAAACATTGGGGTGCGTGTATATTTTGAAATTACGATTTTCTCTAGATATATGCCCAGGAGTGGGATTGACTGAACAAGAACAAAAATGGTAGCTCTATTTTGAGTTTCTTAAGAAACCTCCACACTGTTCTCCATTGTGGCTGTACCAATTTATATTCCCACCAACAGCGTAAGAGAATTCTCTTTTCTCCACACCCTCTCTAGCATTTATTGTTTGTAGATTTGTTTATTATGGTCATTCTGACTAGTGTGAGGTGAAACCTCATCGTAGTTTTTTTTATAGCACTGTTTATTAATAGCCAGGACATGGAAGCAACCTAAATGTTCACTGAACAGAGGAATGGATAAAGATGTGGCACATATATACAATGAAATATTATTCATCCATAAAAAGGAATGAAATTGTGCCATTTGTAGAGACCTGGATGGACCTAGAGTCTGTCATACAGAGTGAAGTAAATGAGAAAGAGAAAAAACAAATATCGTATATTAGTGCATACACATGGAATCTATAAAAATGGTACAGATGAACCTATCTGCAAAGCAGAAAGAGACACACAGACATAGAGAACAAATGTACAGATACCAAGGGGGGATAAGAGGGTGGGATGAGTTGGGAGGCTGGGTTTGACATATATACACTAGTATGTATGAAACAGATAACTAGTGAGAACCTAAAAATAAAAGAAATGAGCAAACTAGAGAAATACAACTTCTCTACAAATGAAAAATCTGTTACTTTTAAACATAAAAACAAAGTTACAGTCAAATTCCTCTCTTACAAAATTGTGTCTGGCAATTCCAGTAATCTAGAACAGGTGCTGGAAAACTAGAGTACCTATAAGGAAAATCCAGTCTACCGCCTGTTTTTATAAATCAAGTTTCATTGGAATGACCACACCCATCCATTTGTGTATTGTCTATGGTTACTTTCAAATTACAGTGGAAAAGCTGAGTTGTTGCTACAGAGATCATATAATCCACAAAGCCAAAAATATTTACTATGGTTCTTCACACACAAAAGTTTGCTGACACCCAATGTGGAATACCAAAAATAAATTTAGTACTAGTGAAAAGGCTTTAAGAAGATTCTATGTTGCAAGGGAAAATGCTGTTACAAAGTGCTCTCTATTCCATGGACATACAGGAAATACCCTTTCATCCTCACTCAAACAAATTCCATGAAGTAAAGCAGGATACAAAGTAGTGGGGACCCACACATGGTACCATTTAGTAGGATTTGGCAGAGGACTGAAGAAACAGAAAATGTACTGAATTGCAACAGTCTGGGGGCATTTAACACAGGGATACATGTACCATAGCTTAATAAACTTACGTGCAATGTTTTTGTTGTTGTTCAGTCACTAAGTCATGTCTGACTCTGCGATCCCATGAAATGTAGCACACCAGCCTTCCCTGTCCTTCACCATCTCCTGGAGTTTGCTCAAATTCATGTCCACTGAGTCAGAGATGTCATCCAACCATCTTGTCCTCTGTCACTCCCTTCTCCTCTTGCCCTCAATCTTTCCCAGCCTCAGGGTCTTTTCCAGTGAGTCGGCTCGCCACATTAGGTGGCCAAAGTATTGGAGTTTCAGCTTCAGCATCAGTCCTTTAAACTAATATTCAGGGTTGATTTTCTTTAGGATTGACTGGTTTGATCTCCTTACTGTCCAAGGGACTCTCAAGAGTCTTCTCCAGCTCCACCACAGTTTGAAAGCATCAATTCTTCAGCGCTCAGTCTTCTTTATGGTCCAACTCTCACATCCATACATGACTACTGGAAAAACCATAACTTTGATTATATGGACCTTTGTCGGCAAAGTATACTGTATGCACATTCTATATTAGGTTTTCCTTTTCCATTGCCTGCTCTCAGCATTCACTATTTAGACCTTTGCAAAAGTTTTATTCTTCTGCCCTAACCTATTCCAAATGCTCTCATCACAGGAGTCTGCCCTGCAGAACTGCCTGTCTTGTTCATTAGCATACACGTTAATATCCACTATGGGCAAGAGATTTTGGTAAATTCTGAAGGGGACTCAGGGCTGGGTAAGGGAGCTTTTGCCCACAAAGTATATCAAATATTAGGGAGGAAAGATAATATATGTATGTAGTTGACCCTTGAACAACATAGGTTTAAACTTCGTGGGTCCATTTACATGTGGATGTTCCTTCAACAAATAATACAGTCAGCATTCCATATCTCTGGGTTCCACATCCAAGGATATAGAGGGCCAACTGAACATGAACACCTGAGGATTTTGGTATCAGTGGCACGTTCTGAAGCCAATACCCCACAGATACAGAAGGATGGTCATGGAATGATAACAGTATAAATAAAGTATGAGTTGATGCAAAAAAAAAAAAAAAGTGATCACTGTTGCATATATTGAGAGGGTGGAATTTGCACCAGATCTTGAAAGAAACAAGAAAAGAGTGGAAAAAGCATTGCAGGAAGTTATCGATGGCTAATTGCTTTCCAAGACCTCAAGGGGTGTTCCTCACAAGGTAAGTTCCAGGGTACGAGGCTGTATCTGGGGTTTTCTATCATCACTCCACATTCCATCTGTGCCTTCCACAACACGTCTCACAAATAAACTCTCCTTTGATTTTGGCGGCATGCTATTCCTAATACCCTGAATATTCATTGGAAGAACTGATGCTGAAGCTGAAGCTCCAATACTTTGGCCACAAGATTCAAAGAGCCAACTCATTGGAAAAGACACTAATGCTGGGAAAGATTGAGGGCAGGAGAAGGGGGTGACATAGGATGAGATGGTTGGATGGCACCACTGACTCAATGGACCTGAGTTTGAGCAAACTCTGGGAGATGGTGAAGGACAGGGAAGCCTGGTGTGTGGCAGTCCATGGGGTCACAAAGAATCAGACACAACTTAGCAACTGAACAACAACAATTCCTAATACCCAGTAAAGCTTTCTGTCCCCTCTTGCTTAGCCCAACTCTTTTTATTATTTGAGGTCCAGCTTCTTCGTGGGGCCTCGCGGGGGCTCTATTCCATGGGGCTCGGTCCCACATGCTCTTGCAATGCAGGACTGACTACCATGCAGCGCACAACAAACACGGCTTACAGCCCAAGTTCTGCAGGACCAAAGCTGGTCTATCCTCACCAGGACAAGCATACCAGTTACAGGCTTGGGTGTTAAACTGCTTATCCTCAAGTTATTGACTTATTCCACTGTGGATTAGTCATACACAGCTTACAGCCTGGCCTTAATTTGCATCTCACACTCACTCACTTACTCACTCATTTATTTGACAGTATCGGTCTCAGTTGTGGCACACAGGATCTTTGATCTTCATTGTGGCATGCAGATCTTTAGCTATGGCATGAAAACTCTTAGTTGCAGCATGTGGGATCTAGTTCCCCAACCAGGGATCGAACCTGCACCCTCTGTATTGAGAGGGTGGAGTCTTAGCCATTGAACCACCAGGAAAGTCCCGCGCAGCTCACACTTTAAATAGCACTGCTCCAGTCTAACTTCATCTGTTTTCACAAATCTTTAAAGCACTTATCTTTTTAGGGGCTGAAAACTGGTGGCATGTAGGTCAAATTTTAATTAATCGTCAACACGCAAAAATGAAGAGGAATATACTTCTTCGAAAAATCAGTAGTTGTGGCATCATTGTCCCATATTCTCTAATGACAATAGTTGGCTGGAGCTGAGCAGAGTTACCTCCTGAGATGTGCCATGAACTCCCCAGCCCTCCAAAGTTCCATCACACTCCTGACTGTTCTCAGGACAGCACACTTCTCTCTATTTTGGGGGCTTGCCTGAGCCCTACAGGTATTTGTGTTGGCCACACTGGTCTATGATGTGCATTTTCCCACTTTAATTATACTAGTATATGCTCTAATTGCTTGCTGTGTGTTTGTCTTGTATTCACATCAAGATGTAAATTCCTGGAGGGAGGGAGACTGCGCCCTGTATCTCTTCTCAGTCTCTCTCAGTAGAGAGCACAGTGCTATGCACACAACAAGTTCATGCTTAATAAATCCTTTTAGAAAAACTGAATAAACACAGATCTATTCTGTCTAGGTTATAAACCTAAAGCACAAATCTGAAATCAAATATACAAGGTAATTTGCATTTTCTTGTGGGAAGGAAAGGCATGTATGTATTCTTTTTCCCTTTTCTTGAATCTGGGTTGGCCTCTGTCTGCTTTGAACAGTGGAGAATGGGATCATGATGCTAGGCCAGGTCTAGGACTGACCTGTAAGAGGCGGGCAGCTTGATCTGTTAAGTCTCACCACCCCACAGGAAAGACCACATGGAGAAGCCTTGAGAATCTACGGAAAGTGGAAAGCTGAGTCCAGTCTTCCAGCCATCCCTGCCAAAGCACCAGGAACACAAATAAATCCGTCTTCGACCAACCCTGCCACCAGCTGAATGCCACATAGGAACCACATTCAATGCCATGTGAGGTCGAAAAGGTGCCTAGCTGAGCCCTGCCCCAGTTCCCAACACTCAAATGTTTAAGATATAATGAAATGGTAGTTGTTTTTATTAAAAACCACTAAGTTTTGGGTATAGTTTATTACATAGCACTAGAGAAATGAAACAGAATCGTCCTGATTTCTACTGTTTATCTGACAGCATTCTTATAATCAGAATTCTAGTCCTCATCTGGTGACAGTAAAAGTGATCATGCTTGTCTGGTCCTCTGAGTAAGTGATTGAGGCTACTCATGGCTGGAGGGACCGGCCTGGGAGCTTTGCTGTTGAGAGAATCAGGGTCTTGTGATGCACACACCACTTTGAGTGAGTACTTGGTTATGTGTAATTCCACTGTCACATCCTTCAGTAATGGACATGGTGAATAATATCTTCTTCTCTACAGCAATTCTGCTGGGCTATTAATTTTTTATTTTATATTTTAGAAAGCTATCTATCCATTATTTTGATCTACATGAATAATCTGACCAAGATTTTGTATTTTATGGCATTGTCTAATAGTCTAACAGACTGTGACTATCAGGTTGTGGAATATGAGATTTGACAGCCTCTAAGAAATGTTTCCTTTCAATTGCCAGATCCCTGAAATCTTAAGGTCCTTAAGAAGTGTACATTTTAAAGAAAATCTGACCTCCTTCCCAAGAGTCCATTTTTAGCTCATCACTACATTTTTCTTCTACCGTTCTCATCATGTTGTAAAATCAGTTTCTCAAAGAACTATTCTCAGCTATTCTCATGGGTTTCCCAATTTCCTGTCGCATACCTTGGGAACCAATTGGCCATAATCATGATTCAAACAGAGAGACAAGATCTAGGCTTGGTCGAGGTTGGAAAGGTAATGGAAACAGTTAACAGTTAATTCATCCATTCCTGGTAATTTATACCCATGAAACAAACAAACAGATCAAAGCCTTCCCAAAGAACACCTTTTCCATATTTTGATGTGGTCACTTTACAATTATGTAAATAGTGACTATGCAAATATGCAAAACTTGTTCTTATGCCAAAGGTTTAAAAAGCAGGAGGGACATAGTGTACATAGTGAAGAGATGGCACATTGTTGAATGTGATGATATAAAGGCCTCTGGAATTATCTGCATATGATTTCCTACAAAAACCCCAACCAAGAGGGAAAACTTTCTGAAGTTAACTTGAGGGCAAAGAAGGGCTCATGAGAAATTAGAAAGTCACAGTGAAAAGAAATAAATGAAAAAAATATTTTTTGCAGGACTATTTACTATAGCCAGGACATGGAAGCAACCTTTATGTCCACTGACAGGTGAATGGATAAAGAAGATGTGATATATATATATATATATATATATATATATATATATATACACACATACACAATGGACTATTGTTCAGCCACAAAAAGGAATGAAATGTAGAGATGTGGGTGGATCTAGAGACATCATAAAGAGTGAAGTAAGTGAGAAACAGAAAAATATTGCATATTAAGGCATATATGTAGAATCTAGAAAAAAGTATAGATGATATTATTTATAAAACTGAGATAGAGACAAAGATAGAATAAATGCTAGGACACCAAGGGAGGAAAGTGGGGGGTGGGAGGAATTGGGAGATTGGGACTGACATATATACACTATTAATACTATGTATAAAATGGATAACTCCTGAGAACATATTGTATGGCCCAGGGAACTCTTCTCAGTGCTGTGTAGTGATCTAAATGGGAAGGAAATCCAAAAAAGAGGGAATATGTACACATACAGCTGATTCACTTTGCTGCACAGCAGAAATTAACACAACTGTGGTAAAGCAACTCTACTCCAATAAAAATTAATTTTAAAGAAACAAAATATTTTTCTCCGCCTTACGATGTGTTTATGGTCTGGCTTATGCAGTAACATCAATTCAAATCTATATTAACTAAAACAATCTCTGCCCACAAGTGGGTCACAATCTGGTAGGGAGGAAGGTAGAAAGAGAAACTATTAATAACTATATTCCAGTGGGAGACATGCCATGTGAGTGGCATAGAAAACATAAAGAATAATTAATTACATCCAGGGAGTGGGAAGAGGCTTTAAGTTGAATCTGCACTGTGAGTAGGATATCTCCTTACATAGCTAGGGGACTAGCACTGCTGGAAGAGTTTTGCTTAAGCTAAGGTGTGGAAGAAGCAAGGAACACAGTTGTTTCCAGAAGGGCAAGATGTGAAACCAATATCAGATATGGCTGAGTCACAGGATGAGTTAACTGAGTTGGAGGAGGCTTGCAACCTCATCTAATGTTTGGAGCCGGATCATGAAGAGACATGTGTGCTCAGCTAGTGTGTTTAGATTTTATCATGGAGGTGATGCATGGTTAGGAACCTCCATAAAGCAGAGGCTGTACCATGATCATATATATGGTTTAGAAACAGCATTCTGTACTAGCACTGCTGACAAGGTCATCATGTATTTTTCACAGTTGCCCTTTTACATTTGTTGAAGTGATTATTTGGTTACAACTAATTAGAGACCTGTGGTGCTGGAGAAGACTCTTGAGAGTCCCTTGGACAGTAAGGAGGTCAAACCAGACAGTCTTAAAGGAAATCAACCCTGAATACTCACTGGAAGGACTGATGCTGAAGCTGAAGCTCCAATACTTTGGCCACCTGATATGAAGAGCTGACTCACTGGAAAAGACCCTGATGTTGGGAAAGATTCAGGGCAGGAGGAGAAGGGGACAACAGAAGATGAGATGGTTGGATGGCATCACCGACTGGATGGACATGAGTTTGAGTAAGCTCTGGGAGATAGTGAAGGACAGGGAAGCCTGGCATGCTTCAGTCCATGGGGTCACGAGTCAGACACAGCTTAGTGACTGAACAATAACAAAATTAGAGTACAGAGTGCCATGCAGACTAGGTCCATGCTTGCTTTTGCTCAGGACAGGATCCCTAGCATCAAGCACAGTATCTGGTTCATGGCAGGGGTTCAATGGTGACATTTTTGGGTAAAGATTCTTTTCAATCTGGGTGATTTTTAAAGTCTTTATTGAATTCGTTACAATTTTGCTTCTGTTTTACGTTTTGTTTTCTTGGTCACAGAGTATATGGGATCCTAGCTCCCAGACCAGGGATTGAACCCACCAGTGTCTTGCACTGAAAACTGAAGTTTTAACCACTGGACTGCCAGGGAAGCCCCAGTGATGGCTTGTTGAATGAATCAAACGGCTGAACATTAGCACAGCCAGCTGAGAGATGACAAAGGCCTGAAGCAGAGCAGAACCAGTAACAATGGACAAGACAGAAGAGTTCTGACAGACATTTCAAAAATGAAAATCCTGAGTTACCTAAGAGATACGGCAGGAGAAAAGAGGGCATGTTCAACAGAGACTCCAAAGTTTCCAGAGTGGGTGACTGAAGTAGAACAGTTATTAAACAATAAGGGGGAAGAGGAATGGGCTTTTCTTTCTTTTTTCCCTCTGAGAAGGGAAGATAATCAATTTGCCCTCATCATATATTTGAGAAGCCTATAGGACATCCAGGTAGAAACATCATGGTGAGCAGGAGGCAGAAAGTCACAGTGGGAAAGACTTGAGAAGCCAGAGGATTTGTCCTAGGGCATGTCATGAGTGTCTCCTAACTCAGGTTTCTAACTTATAAAATGGAAAATATAAGAATCTCTGTTATAGGGACTTCCTTGGTGGCCTAATGGTTAAGAATCCACCTTCTGCTTATACAACAGTGCAATTATCTTCCAGTTAAAACTTTTTTAAAAAGTCCATTAAAATATGAAAAACACATCAGAAAATATGCTAGGCTATTTACTACTTATCTTTACAATAATCTTGGAACTTAAATCCTGTCATCTCCATTTTACACACAAAGGTCACAAAAGAAATCTGCCTTCTAGTGCAGGGGACTCAGGTTCAATCCCTGGTCCAGGAACTAAGATCCCACATGCCACAGGGCAACTCAGCCTTCACACCACAACTAAGACTTGAGTCAGCCAAATAAATAAATATTAAGGGGAAAAAAATCTCTGCTATAACTCAGGATGATTTTGTACTCATCTAAAACTTTTAAACATATGAGAAAGTATATTTTTAAAAACCTATTTTTAAAGTGTAGAGAGCTTTAAAGAATTCATAGTTATTATTATCATTGCCCTGAAGACTGTAGTGCATGCCCAATAGAGTCTTGTGTGTGTGCTAAGTCGCTTTAGTAGTATCTGACTCTGCGGCCGCATGGACTGTAGGCCGCCAAGCTCCTCTCTCCATGGGATTCTCCAGGCAGGAATACTGGAGTGGGTTGCCATGCCCTCCTCCAGGGGATCTTCCCAACCCAGAGATTGAACCTGAGTCTCTTACATCTTCTGCACTGGCAGGCAGATCTTTACCACTAGTACCACCTGGGAAGCCCCTAATAGAGCCCACTGTTGCTCAGTCTCTAAATCATGCCTGACTCTTTGCGACCCCATGGACTATAGTCTACCAGGCTTCTCTGTCCACGGGATTTTCCAGGCAATAGTCCTGGAGTGGGTTGCCATTTCCTTCTCCAGGGGATCTTCCCAATCCAGGGATCGAACCCGGGTCTCCTGCATTGTAGACAGACGCTTTACCATCTGAGCCACCAGGAAAGAATCAAGTTTAATATCTATGGGCCACTTGACTTGTTAAACTACAAAAAAGTCCCCCTCTTCTGGCCAGTAGTCTTGTGCATGAGTTTGATAGCAGAGTAGTCTAGGCACGTCATTAGTAGTAGAAAAGTCTCTCTTCCTATGTCTTCTACTGAAGGTGACATATTCCACTGTAGACAGAATGAGGTGTTACTATGAAGATTAAAAGATGCTTGCTCCTTGGAAGGAACATTATGACCAACCTAGACAGCATATTAAAAAGCAGAGACATTACTTTGCCAACAAAGGTCCATCTAGTCAAAGCTATGGTTTTTCCAGTAGTCGTGTATGGATGTGAGAGTTAGACTATAAAGAAAGCTGAGCACTGAAGAATTGATGCTTTTGAACTGTGGTATTGGAGAAGACTCTTGAGTCCCTTGGACTGCAAGGAGATCAAACCAGTCCATTCTAAAGGAAATCAGTCCTGAATATTCATTGGAAGGACTGATGCTGAAGTTCCAATACTTTGGCCACCTGATACAAAGAACTGACTCATTTGAAAAGACCCTGATGCTGGGAAAGATTGAGGGCAGGAGGAGAAGGGGACGACAGAGGATGAGATGGTTGGATGGCATCACCGACTCAATGGACATGAGTTTGAGTAAACTCTGGGAGTTGGTGACGGACAGGGAGGACTGGCGTGCTGCAGCCCATGGAGTCACAAAGAGTTGGACACGACTGAGTGACTGAACTGATGAAGATTAAGGTTGCTAGTGATAAAAAATCTCATGCTCATATAAATGGATTCTCCTGACAGGCTTTGGAATCTTTTGTCTTTTTTCAGAAAGTCAGACACATGTTTTATTTTAACATATCCTTGCTTCTAAAGTTGCCACTTTCTTCTTCAGCCAACATCCAGGACTTCAGCCCTGCAACCCAGGCCCATGGCTTCAATGACTAATTCAAGAATGGGTGAGTCACTTCCCTGCTACTTCCCATAACTCCTGGATTTCCCCTAGAAGACACCAACCCACCGAGTCTCCAAAAGCTGAAAACATCTCAGGATTTTGACTCTGGGTCGGTTCTAAGTTTCCATCAGAGTATGATGGAGATGAACAGATAAGGGTTCTCAGTTCAGATGACTGACTTCAAGATTCCTAACACCAGACAGTCTGGCAACTCTGTCCTGACATGGAGGTAGATTTGCTTCTGTCCCCAAAATGAACCTTAAGCATGGATTCCTTGTGGGATGGAAAAGTTGAGTCTCTGAGAACAATCAATAGGGCTATATCTTTTGCCAGTCTCAAGTTCTTTGATGTGATATAAAAGCAATAATGTGCCCGGGAATGAACTCATAAACAGTTATTCATTTTATAGCATAATAAAAGTACGGCAAGATTGAATTGGGATTTAGGCAAAGAATTGGGTTGGCAGTAAGGAGATCTGATTTTTCTTGCCAACTTGCTCACTGTGTCATCATTAGTAAATCAGCAGGTGGCTCTTGACCTCAGTTTTTCCACTAGTGAAACATGAATAGGATTGGCACAGTATAGTAGATAAACATAGAATGATAATTATTGCAAAACACAGTGAAAGCTTACTATGTGTTAGGCTCTCGTCTTGACTTTAGGTAAGAGCAATGAACAGAACAGAAAAAAGAATGTTTGCATTTGTGGAACTCATAGTCTAGTGAGAGGAAAGACAATAGACAATACACATAATAGGTAAATTATTTTGTATGCTGGAAATTGACATGTGCTATAGGAAAGGGCTTCTCTGGTGGCTCAGTGGCAAAGAATCAGCTTCCAATGCAGGAGATATGGGTTCGATCCCGGGTCTGGGGAGATTCCCTGGAGAAGGAAATGGCAACCCATTTCAGTATTCCTTCCTGGGAAATCCCACTGACAGAGGAGCCTGGCAGGCTTCAGTCCATGGTGTCACACAGTCAGACATGACTTAGCAACTAAACAACAGCAACAACATATTAAAGAAAAACAAAGAGTGGCTAAAGGTGTATTTGGAGTCACAGAATGGATGAAAGTGTTACAGGCTCTGGAGAAGTCTGGATTCTAGCTTTGGCTAGTGATTCCCTCATATTCATAACACGTATATTATAATGTACTCAGGTCTTGGGTTGTCATGATGATTCAATGAAGTAAAGGAAGAAAAAGTTCTTGCATCCAAATGTTACTATTATCATCCTAATTTCTAATCTCAAATACTTTGACTCCAGAATTGAGATTCTCAGATAACAATTGCTATAAAGAGCAATATTTTAAAATTACAAAGAAAACCAAGGATATAGTTTAACCCAGGTGGTTTGCTTCATGATGTGGCCAATTATGGAAATAAAAGCGATGCTTGCTAAAACAGGAGTATATCTGAGGTTCACACAGGACAGACATCTGCAGGCTACAGTTTAGTTCCAAGAGTAAAACCAAAGCAAGACAAAACAAAAACATAAAAAGGATTTATCCATTTTAAAACAAAGCGTTTACATTTTATAACAGGTCTCACAAGCCTCCGGAGGCTGGCTCTTTGGAGAATGACACACCTGAACAATAATCAGAGGAGGTAAAATCGCCTCCTCTGGGTATTGACGTGAACAGATTTCAGTTTTCCTTTGTCATGCAAGGAAGAGAGTGCTTCTGGCAAAGGTGTGAATTTCGATGCCTCACTCGCAGAACTGCTGACCTCTGTGGGAAATCTTTCAGTCCTCTGATGTTACTTATTGTTGAGCAAACAGTATTTCTGGCACTAAAAACATTTTGGGTTTCTATTGGTTTCCATCCATCTTTTTTCAATGACATTATCCTTGCTCACCTATTAACAGATATTTCTCAACTGAGATTTCTTGAAAGGGCAGAGGATGGGAGAAAGCATCTATTGGAATGACCAAAAGATTTTGTTGCTTCCCCACTGCCCTTTGCTTGTAGAGGTCATAAAATCACTCATGGGAGAAGAATTTTTATTAGGAAACAGTAAAAGTAGCTCTCCTTGGTCTTCATCCTATATTAGGTAAATGATACACATCTTGAGGCTAATACTACCAAGAATGCAGTTCTCTTTTTCTTCCTCCCTGCCTCCCTCTCTCCTTCCTTCTCTCTCTCCATCCTTCCCCAAATGTTAAATGTTTGTTATGTTCCAGGTGCTACTCAGGCACAGACATAAAACGTAAGAGCTCATAACTCCAGGGAGAGAGCCCTCTGCCTCCAAACATGAGGCTGGCGCGGCCACAACTTAAAAGAAGGTCACTCCATTAACTTGACAGAGAACTTGGCCCAGCTCCCCAAGTGCCACCGGGGAAGTGGTGCTGCCAGGGAAGATCCGGAAGCCATCGGGAGCGAGTGGGCCTGGGACCCTGCTGGGGGCAGCGGGATCATTAAGTTCACCAGCTGCTTTCAGGGGAACAGGGTTAATGGGCCAGAACCTTCCTGGAGCTCAACTAAGTCCCCCCAAGAGCATGTTGACTGATGTAGGAAAGTTTATTTCAACTCTGCAAAACTTTGGGAAGGGAGTCCTGAGAAGGAAGTCGGGCCCAGACGTGGAAAGATGAGGATTAAACAGTCCCTGTCTTCAAAGAGCTTCCAGTTCAAGTCACACACATCAAGTGCCAAGTTCAGAGCAGGGGACCCAGTGCTTGACATCTAGCTCACTAAAACACTGAAGCAGGTCTGTAAGAGTAGATGGTAAGACTGAAGTCAGAGAATAGAAGTGACTTGGCTAAAGATGCAGTGAATTACAGCCTGTTTAGTCTCCAGAGTAACCGCAATCACATGTTCAGGCTTTCTCGGCACTGGGTCTCCAGGTACAGACTTGACTCAGCAGATTTCCGGGTCCCAGGATTCTACGTGTGCAGTAAGAAGACAGAAGAGTTCATGCAGAAGGAATGCTTACTCTGTGTCTGGTGCTGTCCAAAGTGCTGGTGTGTACCAAGTGTTTTATACTTGTGTGTGTGTGTGTGTGTGTGTGTGGGTTAGTCCCTTGGTTGTGTCTGACTCTGCAACCCCATGGACTGTAGCCCACTAGGCTCCGCTGTCCATGGGAATCCCCAAGCAAGAATATTGGAGTGGGTTGCCATTCCCTTCTCCAGGGGATCTTCCCAACCCTGGGATTGAACCCGGGTCTCCTGCATTGCAGGCAGATTCTTTACTATCTGAGCTACCAGGTTAGCCCTTATTATCTCATTTAAGCACTTTCCAGGTGGTGCTAGTGGTAAAGAATCCACCTGTCAATGTGGGAGATGCAAGAGATGTGGGTTCAATTCCTGGGTTGGGAAGATCCCCTGGAGAAGGAAATGGCAACTTGCTCCAGTATTCTTGACTGAAAAATTCCAAGGACAGAGGAGCCTGGTGGGCAACAGTCCATGGGGCTGCAAGGAGTTGGACTGAGCATGCACACATACTTACATATCTCATTTAATTCTCACAAACCATCTGTACAGGAAGCACCATCACTGTCCTCATTTAACACTTGAGGAAACCAAGGAATAAGGAATTTGTAGAAGAATTCATATACTCAAGAACTTGATGAATCAAGATTCTCATCTTCTCTACCTGACGACTGTGCTCCTCTTACTACACTGCTGCCTGGGACAAGCTCTTTCCCTTTTGAGCATAGTGATGATTGACAGCAAGTAAATATTTCAGCAATGGAAATTCTAGAGTATGGATAAATAATTATGGGAGAAAATCTAAGCCAAATGCATCAAAAGGATTCTGTCCTTATCAGAAAGCCAAGCAAACCCTTTATTGAAAGAAGGCTGGCCCTTGTATATTTTTAAAAATCTCAATCTTGAAAAACCTTCTATCCATCCATCTACCCATGAAACAAATGTTTAAGGAGGAGCCATTCTATGCTTTGTACTGTGTAGGTTGCTGGGGATATAAAGTTAAGTTTACATACAGTCCTTGCCCTCAGGCAGGTCATCACAGGGGTGGAGGGAGAAGTCTCATAAAAAAGCAATTTGAATCCAGTGATATCCATGTTGTAACTGAGGTAGAAGCAGCATGCTATGGCCAACTTTGGGAAGTCAAGAAGTTTTAGAGGAGGTGACATGTAAGCTGAGGATAAGAGCTGCTTAAAGGAACATGACAGTTTTAAATATGTGCATGTGTAAAAATTGAGGAACAGTGAGCTGGTCAATGAATGGGATATTCCAGGAAAAACTGGCAACTTTAGAAGTGGAGGACATTGAACTTGGAATTAGAAGAACTTGGGTTCTCCTCCTTCATGGGGCACACATGGAAGCCTGACACTGGGTAAGCCACTCTGCCTTTCTGAGACACTTTCCTCATATATTAGACAAGAATATTAATACACAGGCTACCTTTCACTCATAGGGATGTGACTGAGCAATTATGAAGCTTAAGAAGGACATCTTATTAATACAATTATTGTGATGATAAATGAATTTATCCCCTCCAATCCCCAACTGTCCCTCATCTTACAAGCACAAGTCTCAACCTTAAGGGAAAGAAAGATGACCCATGACTAATAAATAAGACTTAAGAAACACGTATGTCTTATACCAGGAAACGTCCAAATTGTTTTCTCCCTGACTTGTTTATGTGTTCCAAAGTCTACACCATATCTTATCATTAACTAGAGCTCACTTTGCTTTTTACATTTGGCCTTTTCTTCCCCTCCTAATTTCACACTGAATCTGTAGACCTGCCCTTCCTACTTCCCCAGGCACCATTTTCATTATTTTTGCTCCTATGGTGTTGACCATGATGACTAAAGACTGAAAATCCACAACGAACTCTAGAAACTTAATGAGTTAACTTGGGGTGGGTTCTGACTCTCAACTGGACATATCAGGATGAAAGCATTCAGAAAATAAACTCCCATATCCTCTCTTTGGTTTCCCCTTCATTACAGACATTAGTTCATCTAGGGTTCCCCTATGGGAAGACCTCCCTGGAATAAGAGAATACGCACAGTTGCCCTCCTATGACCAGTAACGACTGTCATCTGAGCCAGAGCCCAATTATCTACATTCATTGCATCAGATGCTTTGATTCCTACTAGTTATGGGATACAGAAACACACTACCTCCTCCTGGGATGAGGAGAAATATGAATCTTTCATATAGGAAAGGGGTTAAAAAAAGAGAACTGAGAGTAACTGGTCTGGAAAAGAAGTGTTTTTTTGGTAGTTGCCTTGATATATCTGAAAAGCTGCTAAGGAGACAAAGGACGAGTAACAGGGGTTGGAGGGCAAGGAGGCTAATGGTGCCCTCTGTCTAACAAGGGCCTTTGTGGGCCAGATACTACACTAAGCACTTTACTTGAAATAATCGCTCCATCCTCACAACAAGTCTATGATATAGACACTATTCTTGTCACAGCTTTAGAGATGAAGAACAAAGAGGCTAAACAAGTCACCCAGGGGACTGCAGCCCATAAGTGATGGAAGCAGGATTCTAATCCCAGACAGAAGTATCAGACACATGGCTTCCTGGACCAGCTACATGTAAGGATCATTCAAACAACTGGTTCCTAAACAACCCAGAGGAATCAGAATTTCTGGAGATGCCATCAGGGACTATGTGGTTTCCTAAAAGTGCCCGTGGCCTTTTTGACATACAGCCAGGTTTGAGCACCTCTGGAAGAACACATGCTCTGTATGACCTGGAGGGATAGATACCAGTACTGGGATAGTGCAAGGAGCCAGGTTTCAGCTCAGTGGAAGGCAGGCGTTTGTAACAGGGATGACCTGGAGATGGCAGAGGCCACACTGGGAGTGAGTGTGCTTCCTCCACAGGGGGACTGGATGATCACTCAGCTAGTACAATATAAACATGGGGATACTTAAGTCTTTTCCAATCTCAATAGTTTACGATTTCCAATCACTCATTCAACTGATATTCACTGAACATAAACTACGATCCTCCCTTGGTATCTGTATGCGATTGGTTTCAGGACCCCTGCAGATGCCAAAATCCATGGATGTTCAAATCCCTTATGTAAAATGGTGTAGAGTACTCAGCCCTCCATAACTGCAGGTGTGTGAATTCACAGATGTGGAACCTGTGGATATGGAGGGCTTACTGTCTATATTGCCTGCTGTGCCAGGCACATCATTCTACTAGTGAGAACTGAAGGCAATCTATTGATAGGTTTTCACCTGCCTCTCTGACCATTGGTAGTTGACAGATTTTTAAAATTTGAAATAGCTGGGAGAAGGTGGCCCTGAACCATAGTTCAGAATACATTAAGGAGATGTCTTCTTACCTAAGTCTTTTCACTTGTTGATCCATTTATTCACTTAGCAACTACTTATTGATTGGGTACTTATTGATGACTACTTACCCACCAAAATTTATGTTCTCCCTTCCAGGAGTAGCTGCCTAGCCAGGGATTACATGTCCTAGCACTCCTTGCAATTAGGTGTGGCCAGGTGACTAAGTTCTTGCCAATAGACCATGAACAACAATGACATATACAGCTCTAGACCAGGTCTGTAAAAGCCTCCTGTGAGGCACTCCTTCATGCTTTTTCCTTTTGGCTGGATTGAACACAGAAAACCTCCAGGGAGTCTTTGAAAACCACTTATTGATGATGGCAAAACCTCTGTTGGTCTGGCGTGTTGAATGACTGCATGGATGAGGGCCATCCTGTGTACTTGACAAACCTGCCTAGGATCATTATTCATGCAAGAATAAAAGTCTATGGTGTTGGAAGTTTCATTCACTTCTTTGGTTAATGTGTTATGGCAATTAGCCTACCCTTGTACAGGTCTGTGAACAAGAAAGTTTTAGTCTGCATCTCAGAATTTGCAGCTCTGTTTGGGGAGACAAGTTACAATCAATCTGTGACAAGGCAAGCTCCCCATAGTAGCACATAACAAGGGCATCTAAATCATTACCTTGAGAGATCAGAGAAAAGCCATCCAATTTGAGTTGTTGTTGTTTAGTTGCTAAGTTGTGTCCGACTACTGCAATCCCATGGACTGGAGCCCATCAGGCTCCACTGTCCACGGGATTTCCCCGGCAAGAATAATGGAGTGGGTTGCCATTTCCTTCTCGAGGGGATCTTCACAACCCAGGGATCAAACCCATATCTCCTGCACTGACAGGTAGATTCTTTACCCCTGAGCCACCAGGGAAGCCCATCCAAGCTGAGACCTAGAGAGTGAACCAGAGTTCATCAGAACAGGAGGGAGGAAGGATGGTCCCATCAGAGCAAAGTCTGGGGCAAGAAAGAGCATGTGTTGTTTGAAGAAATGCAACAGGTTGAGTAGGTCTAGAGAGTGTCAGAGGACAAAGTTGGGGACTGGAAAGTTGCTGGAGAATTCAGGTCACCTGCCAGATTGATGGAAGAAGAGTGTTGTGTGCCTTTCTGAATACTGCGCTCAGAGGTCCTCATTTCATGGCAGGGGTACCTTCCAAGACACTGTAGAGGTCCCCTTTCTCATTTCTGCTCAGCAAGGAAGCCCAAAGTGTGCGTTTGCCTGAGTGCATGTGCACACGTGTGCACGCACGTTGGGGTGAGGAGGAGAGACAAAGGGAAAGAAGATGAATTTAGTCGATTCAGTCATTTTTGAACTGAGTCATATCAGAGCTCCAAGAGAGGGGAGGGTGTTGCCTCTCAGGGTGTCACCAGCCCATGCTGGATGAAGGCCACCGCGCCAGGAGATTTGTGCAGTGGGATCACCAGCTCTGGCAGGCTTAACAGAAATGAAGAGTACCAACCCAATTCCAGTTTAAACAGACAATATTGAAACCCTGCCAGGAAGAATCTGAGCAATATTTTGCAAACTTTAATAATGGCTCAGAGAAACCGATCAGAGCATTTGGCTTGGCTGTGCATTATTGCTTAGCAGGACTCGTGTAATAGCGGAGAGGAATAAATCTATTTTTTTTTCCCATTTGCAGAGAATAATATTTTTTCTTACTCCCAAACTGAGAGGAATTCGGTCAAGCCTAAATGTATTTGTTTTGTTCCTTATTTCAACTTCTCCATATATCACCCACAGGGTTTTGGCACCCACTATTAAGGCAGACAGTTTACTGCCTGCAATATCTTCTCTTATTGGAAACTGTATTCCAGAAACTGGAACCTTCATTTGTAGCATTGATGTCCCACTTGCCAGGCACTAGCCATGAGAATTAGTTAGAAGGTTTCTTGGGATATGCCGAGCAGTGGGAGAGCTGCATATATTATACCTTTTCTGGGATAAGAGAAATTGACAGTTTTCTGGATCCATGTAGTAGAAAGAGCATGGGATGGTTTTGGAATCTGAAATAAGGTCAAATCCCAGATCTACAACTCACGAACTGGGTGGCTTTGAAGAAGTCACATAAGCACGCTGGGCTTCAGTCTTCCCTCACTTGTAGAATGAAGATGTCCCAGAAAGACTGAGGGCAGGAGGAGAAGAGGGTGACAGAGGACCAGATGGTTGGATGGCATCACCGACTCAATGGACATGAGTTTAAGTAAACTCCAGGAGATAGTGAAGGATTGGTGTGCTGCCATTCACGGGGTCACAAAGAGTCAGACATGACTGAGCGACTGAACAACAGGAAAATTAGAAAAATTAGATGAGGCAAAGTGTGTCAAATGCCTGGGACCCTACCTGTCTTTTGGGAGAATCCTATCAAATGGCACGTCTCACCTCTTCTTCCTCCTCCAACAGGCAGAGAAGAGGACATGAAGCCCTGGACAGAGCACAAAGGCTTGCTTCCAGGTTAGCATATAAACAAAGAGAAAGGTGAGCTCCTTAGTTAAGGCACCTCCCCTAGGGAGCAGGGTATGTGAAGAGTCCACAGGACAAGCGTGTGCTGTGCTGTGCTGAATCACTCAGCCCTGTCCAACTCTCTGCGACCCCATGGACTGCAGCCTTCCAGGCTCCTCTATCCATGGGGATTCTCTAGGCAAGAACACTGAAGTGGGTGGCCATGCCCTCCCCCAGGGGATCTTCCCAACCCAGAGATCGAACCCACGTCTCCCGCATTGCAGGCAGATTCTTTACTGTCTGAGCTACCAGGGAAGCCCAAGAATACTGGAGTGGGTAGCCTATCCCTTCTCCAGGGGATCTTCCTGTCTAGTAATCAAATCAGGGTCTCCTGCATTGCAGGCAGATTCTTTACTGTCTGAGCCACCACGGAAGGAGACCCAAGCAAATATGAGCCTTCTAGAAAACAGCAAGCTAGTGATGAATAGAACTGGGTCTCTCCCAGCACTGTTAGAATTTGGCCCAACTTCAGGATAAATTCGGCCTCACTTTGGGAATAACGTTAAAGAAAGATGGACAGAGACCTTTTTTTTTTAAAAAAAAAATCTTAAATACTTTATGAAGAAAACAGAACTAGGAAAAAATCATGGGGGAGGAAGTCAGGATTATTTTTCTTTAGGTGGGACTGGTGGTTCCCCAATTGTTTTGGGTGAGGTGTCTGTACATGAAAGACATTCATGGAACATTCTTTTTCATTCATTAGTCTCTACTGGGATTCTATTTCCTTAAAAGTCTTTCCCTGACTACCCCTCAAAGGAAGCATTGTCTGTCTACTTTCTTACCTTGTTTGTCATAACATTTATCATCCTCTGAAATTACACAAATTGATTTGGTTTTGTGTTCATAACTTGTCTCCTCTAGCGAAATGGACCTGTGATGGCAGGTTTTCTATCTCACTTGCTACAGTTCACAATGCCTGATACAGAAATATCTACTGAATGAAGCAATGAACAATGTAATACATATTGTGTATAGGGACTGCTGCTTTTAATTTTAGAGGTTAGGAGGACAATTAAGTAAAGACAAAATTTAATTACTGCTATAAAATAAGACATTAAAAATAGATCATTCCTCAGCAAATATAGCCCACTTTTTCTTGATCTATAAATACTTAAGAAGCAGAATTGATTTTTACCCACTTTTTTTACATCAGTCTCCACAAAAAATTCAATGTTTGGCCGATAAATCCCAAGTTATGTTTAGATAAATATGCTTAGGTTTTAGATTCATTTTATTTCTTAGCAGTCAGAAGGTATTATCCAAGTAAGCGGTCATTTCTACCATCATTTCCCTTAAAATCTGCTCAACTGTCTTAGAAGTATAAACCTTACATTTTAGGGTCAGCAAGATGCCACTCTCAACCTATTAACAAGTAACATATGTATAACAAACTCTTTAAAGAAATGTGATTATCATAAATAACTCCTCTATCACAGGAGTCCTGGTGTCCACAGGATTTACACATTTTGATAAAGGAAGAATCATATTCCATGGGAAATCGTGAGTCTTACTACAACGTGAGAGGTATCTCAGCAGCAGCAATGATACAACTTCATCAGATACTTTACACTTCAGAGTGACCTTCGTTTCACTCTCAGCTATTGGGGTCACACTTGAAGAGTGGACAGGGAGGTGGGGAGCATACAGACACAAGGACAATCCTGACCGGCAGTTAGTGCCGTGACAGTCTACCTGGGAAACAGGCAAATAAAACATGCAGGGTTCACAACTCATCTGGGACTGTCTTCAGCCTCAGTGGAACGTGCTGAATGCTCTAAGACAGCGGTCCCCAACCTTTCTGGTACCAGGGACCCGTTTTGTGGAAGGCAATTTTTCCATGAACCGGGGAGGATGGGATGGTTTTGGCTTGACTAAAGCACATTGCGTTTACTAGGCACTTTACTTCTCTCATGGTGACTCAGGTGGTAAAGTGTCTGCTTGCAATGTGGGAGACGAGAGTTCGATCCCTGGGTTGGGAAGATCCCCTGGAGAAGGAAATGGTAACCCACTCCAGTACTCTTGCCTGGGAAATCCCATGGACAGAGGAGCCTGGTGGGCTGCATTCCTCAGGGTCGCAAAGAGTTGGACACGACTGAGCGGCTTCACTTTCACTTTCTTTCACTGATTTCTATTATTATTACATCAGCCCCACCTGAGATCATTAGGCATTAGATTCTGTCTGCTCTCAGACATGCCCTTCTTTACATGCTACAAAAAGGACCAAGAGGAGTTTGTGCTGGGAAGAGGATGTAACAGCAACTGCACACCACTGACTCTGAAGGAGGCGTTCTCTACTGTGAGCCACGTGACCTACTACAGACCAACCCCCTTCCAGCCCTGCGAACTTGCCAGCACGAGGACCTACTTTCCAGGGTTCCTGTGACAGGAAATAAGCTGAAGGTGCGGTACGCGGTACTTCTTGAAATCCTCGATCAATGTTAGCGGTCATGAAAAGCTGTTTGGTGACCACTTCATACCCTTAACTGATTCCTGCACAAATTCCTCACTGTGAGGAAATATGTTTTATTAAAAAACTGAAGCAGAAAAGCCCCACTGAGGAGTGGGATCCCATTTGTGAGAGAGGGAGGAGGCCTACAGCAGAGACTAGAGGAGTAGCAGCCGCACCTTCCCAGCATCACAGCAGTTATACACCGAGTTATTCAACTCTGCAGTATCCAGTTCAGCTGGTGAAATAATAAGCATTAAATACAACCCAAAGAGTAGCACTTTCCCTCATCCGTGAAAGAGTGGCACTCGACAATGAAGTTCTCTGGCTAAATTACCAAGTTCAAGCCCTAATTTTAGGATGGGGCAATGCTGAAACAGTTGATTACTGCATCCAAGATGATGTGTGTTCTTGTGAACTGTTGAAATTGATGAAATAAATATAAAATGGTAGATTATTACAGGCACATTTACGGGGGAAACACTTGCCTGGGCTGACTTAGAGTGGTTCTGCATCACTACATGAAAAGCTTCTTGAGAAGTGATTACAACTCATGTCTCCAGAAGGCACCACAAACAGTATCCATCTTCTGTAAGAGATTTGATACAGGGACTGAACTGAACAATTCCCTTCATTATCAAGGTTGATCCTCAAGATGAAAAGACATGTTTTGGGGAGACTGAGAGCTCCCTTTATGCCTCACTTTCATAAAAAACAAAAACAGCAGGACTTCCCTGGTGGTCCAGTGGTTAAGAATCTGCCTGCCAGTGCAGGGGACATGGGTTCGATCCCTGGCCTGGGAAAATACCACATACTGTGGGGAAGCTAAGCCCGTGTGCCACAGCTATTGAGCTTGCGCTCTAGTGCCAATACTCCAAAACAAGAGAAGCCGCCACAATGAGAAGCTCACACACTGCAACTAGAGAGTAGGCCCAGCTCGCTGCAGCTGGAGAAAGCCTGCATGCAACAACAAAGACCCACCACAGCCAAAACAACAGCGACAACAAAACCCCATGACGATGGTGGTTCACTGCACAGAACTAACAGGGAGGCCACACAAAGTCAGAAACTTACCCTCCTGGCTTCTAATCAATTTCTGAGGTCAGAGGACACAGAAGATTGGTACCTATGCTTTGGCATTAAGACAGATTCCACAGCTTTGTCACTTTAAGCTGTATTTTCAGACAGTTTCTTGCCTACCATAAGCCATACTTTCCCTGTCAGTAAATTTAGGATGGTAGTCACAGAATCTTTTTCCTAGGGTTGGTGTCAGCCTCTGGGTCAAATGCTTAGATGAATTATTCCATTCAGTCCTCCCACTGACTCCACTGAAAGGGCTCTGTAAATGGTAGCCACTTTCCATGATTGCACTCTGCCTCTGCAACTTAAAAACTTTGTGGTCTTGGGCAAATTACTTCAATTCTAGGGACAGCTGTTGCTTTATATGGAAAAAGACAATGACTGATAATATATGTACTTAGCTGAATTGTTGGAATAACTTGTATACTGTCGCTGTTGTTTAGTCACTAAGTCATGCCTGGCTCTTTGAGACCCCATGGCCTGTAGCCTGCCACATATCGGTTCAAACCCCAGCTCTGGAAACACTAGTTTAGGCTGTTTCCTCGTCTGTAAGATGGGCATCATAATAACATCCCAATCTATAGGACTACTGAGAAAGTCACCTGAGATCAAACATCTGATATCTTAGCAGTGCTTGGCACATAGTCAAGGATCATACATGCTAGCCAAGCTAATATTATTTGTCTCAAGCTTTGGCATTCCAGTATCAGAATGTACTCTAAGAAGTAAATCAAAGAAAAAGAAATATTTTATAATATCTCTTATATGATATGCACAATCAAAAAAGAAATGATTCAAAGGAACATATTTATAAAACAGAAACAGACTCACAGACTTAGAGAACCAACTTATGGTTCCTGGAGTGAAAGATGGGGGGAAGGGATAGTTAGGAAGTTTGGAATGGACATGCACACACTGCATATTTAAAATGGATAACCAACGAGGACCTACCATATAGTACAGATAACTCTGCTCAATGTTATGTGGCAGCCTAGATGGGAGTGGGGTTTGGAGAAGAATGGATACATGTACAGGTATGACTGAGTCCCTTTGATGTCCACACCTGAAGCTATCACAACATTGTTAATCAACTATACCCCAATATAAAATAAAAAGTTAAAAAAAAAAGAATGTACTCTAGCCTACTAGGATTTTCCTTTATTTTCTCTTTTTTGTTCTGGTAACATATACATAACATAAAGTTTATCATTTTAACTATTTCAAATGTCTTGTTCAGTGGCATTAAGTATATCCACGTGGTTGAACAGCCATCATTTCCTCTTATTTTGTGTGTAAGGCCCTTCAGACTCTGAGTCACATCTTATGACTTGCTCAAAGTCACACTGAACCCTGGAACCTGTATCTTTCATCCCTTTAGGGTTCTCTAGATTTTGGAAGGATCTCTTCTTTCTCTCATGTGAACCAAGTTTTAGAATGAGCAGCAAAGTTAGGCATTGACTTAGAGCATTCATTCCATCAACATGGAATGAATAAATGCAAAATGAAATAAA
The DNA here is from genome assembly GCF_019320065.1 of Cervus canadensis. Taxonomy (NCBI): domain Eukaryota; kingdom Metazoa; phylum Chordata; class Mammalia; order Artiodactyla; family Cervidae; genus Cervus; species Cervus canadensis. The sequence goes on along the minus strand of NC_057397.1, from coordinate 43,833,281 downwards.
TATTCCATAAATATTTCTTTGAGCATCTACCATGGAAAAGACATGCAAGAAATGTGACAAAAGAATCTCAGTTCTTATAACATACTCCTTTTAACAGCCTCATTGGCATTTGGTTGGTAGCACTGTAAGTTTTCAAGCTTCCTTGGTGGCTCAGTGCCAAAGAATCTGCCTGCCAATACAGGAAACATGGGTTTGATCCCTGAGTTGGGAAGATCCCCAGGAGAAGGAAATGGCAACCCATTCCAGTATTCTTGTCTGTGAAATCCCATGGACAGAGGAGCCTAGTGGACTACAGTCCATGAGGTGGCTGCAAAAGAGTCTGACATGACTTAGCAACTCACAATTGTAAGTTTTCAATCTATAAATGAGGCCATGGAAGCCCAGAGAGGGTTGCTAATATATCCAAGCCCACAGAGTTGGTAAACAGTAAAGATGAAATCCAATACTAAGGGAATACGACTCCAAGCTACTTTGGGTGAGTCTGGTGACAGGGCTTGTTAAGTTCTTTTAGGGGTAAAATGTTTTTTTCCTTGAGTCATAATAACATAATACCAACATAGGGGAGTAAACTTTTTGTTACCATGGGAAGAAGAAACAGACTTTTCTCTGAATTAAGGGTAGCTGAAGTGAAAGAGGAATTAGGTTTCATGTTCATAGACTGAGAACATTCTTAAATCATCACACCAGGGTATTCTTATGCCTTGGGGATGGGAATGTTGTTGATGGTGTGTAATATGTAACAAAGGAATGGATAACTCATACAAAATTTGAGAGCATAGAGATTTATCTTTGGAGTTACACAGTTCTAGATTTGCATTCCAGTCTGGCCAGTTTGTTTTGCAGCCGTGGGCAACTCATTCCACATCTCTAAGCCTCAATTTCTGCATCCACAAAATGGAGATAATAATAGTACTAATTCCCAAGTTTTTCTTCCCCCCCCCCCCCAGAATAAATAAAATGGTATTTGTTAAACACAGTGCCTGGCGCACAGCAAGAAGTCAGTATTTAGAAGTTATAACTATTATCACTGTGAAACTTTTGGGGAGCTCATTTGGGCAAATATTTGAAATACTGATTCTTCTTAAAGTACCGACTATAAGCCTTTGTCAATTGGATTATGCAGAAGGAATCTTTTTACGAGGAAAACATGCTCAGAGAACACAGGTTTTGCCTGCTATTGCCTGTGGTGCTGAAGGACATGCCAAGATTAAAAAGCCAGAACCAACCAGCAGTCAACCGAGCTCTTCTCTCCTTGTCCACAAAATGCTGATGAAGAGCATTCTGTAATATAATTAAGGTTACGTTGAAGAATGAGTCCTCCATCAGCCCATCATTCAATCACCTTTGCCTCAACCAGCAAGAGTCGAGGACTTGGCTTCACCTTTCCCTGCATATAATCACCCAACCTTCAGCTCATGAGTCCCACCCCTGGGATAGTATTCACTGATTTTAGGGGCCAACGTCCAAAAGTTCTCTTGAACATGTCTTTTTATGGTCTGCACAGAGGTCAAAGGGAACTACACACTCATTTTCTAACACGGTATTTTCTGATGTGAGAATGGTTAGAAGCTTTTGTCTGCTTCCCATTCTTCCTATCCAAGTTTGTGTTCTTTTTGGCACAATGGTTCATCCCATTGCTAACCCAAGGGCAGGTTTAGAAGATGATTCACCTTGAAAACCATAATTTGTCTGCCATCACCACCTTCAGAACAGGATTCATTAAGGAAACTTGTATCCCATGACAGTGTTCAAAGAAAAGAGTGACCCCTGCCACAGTGATACTTCTTTTTCTTCTTCTTCTTCTTCTTTTTTTTTTGAGGAAAGGACCATCTGGCTTACTTCTTAGACAAAAATGAAAGGTCAACCCAGACTTATGAAAACATTATGTTTTGATGTGACCTTTCATCAGGTTATGAACAACTTTCTCATGGAGAAGTTTAAGATGACTGCATTTTGTTGGAAACAATCTTGACTCTTAAGTACCATGGGGAGATATTGATAGGCAACAAGAGCCTTGACTGTAGATCTTGGCATGGCTACAGATTAGCTATGTGAACTTGGGCAGGTCACTACATCTCTCTAAGTCAATTCAGTTTCTTCATTCATATGGGGAGAATAATATATGTCTCACCTAGTTTTCAGGATTTTCATAAAGATCAAATTATATATATATACACATATATATATATATCAACATAAGCCACATATATATAGCAACACAGATTCCCAAACAGTGTCAAACGAAAGAAAAAAAAAAGACAACTATGGCATCTATAACATATGAATTATTCGTATGAATTACAAACGTTCTCACTCAAAACAATAGTATATATTAATTATATGTCAAACATTGTAGTTTTTGCTTAAGTGGGAGGAGATGGAGAGACCTTTGAGAGAGCTGAAAAAATTGCATGCTACAAACCAAGTAGTACAGTTAATTCAGCTCTGTGCAGCTGAGATTCAGGAAGAAAACCGGCAAGCCCAAACTCTGATTCATTTTTGTAAAAACAGCTTATCCAGATGTACATATGTGTCTGAGGATCAAAAACATTTGCAGTGAAATAATAACAGCGGTTATTTCTTAGTGCTGGAACGGGATATGACTTTTACTTTCTTCTTTTGCTTATCTGTATAGTCTAGACTTTCTAGACAATGGACACACATTCCTTTTGTATGAAGGAAAACAACTTTACTTACAAGTCCTAAGGGCATGTGTCATGTTTTTCTAGCTTAGTAACCTGTACACATGCCCACAGTGTGGAGCTTTGAAGGCTCAGGTCCCTGAAAGATGACCTGAAGGTCTTGTTTCTGGTTGTGCTTCTCATGAAAATGGAAAGGGGCAAAACTTTAAAGAGCTGAGCACAAGGCAGTTGTATTTACCAAGAGGAAGAATTCTGCATGGAGAGAGAGAGAGAGAGAATGGCACATTGGGCAGGAATTTTCTTTCCTTGGCTCCCCAAGAAACTCAAGAGTATATAGTTAAAAACATTTTCTCTAATGTGGACACAGTGGGGGAAGGGGAGGGGAGGATGAATTGGGAGAGGAGCATTGACATACATACATTATCATGTGTGCAACAGACGGCCAGTGCAGAGCGGCTGTATACATGGGGAGCACAACTCTGTGCTCTGTGATGACCCAGATAGGTGGGATGGGGATGGGAGGGAGCGAGGCTTAAGAGGGAGGAGACATATGTATACATATAACTGATCGAATTTACTGTACAGCAGAAACTTAAGACAATATTGTAAAGCAGTTATACTCCAAGAAAACATACAAACAAAAACACTGTCTCTAAGAGTTACCAGGCTTTTCCCTCTACTAGAAATCCATTGGCAAAGAACACATAAAATATCTGTCCTCTTTGCATTCAGGTATCAAATGAAGCCACTGACTTTTGTTTTTAATCACTGGAATTTGAAAACAATTGCAGTCCTTTCCATGGGGTGACCCTTTCTGTACATTTTGCAGGGGAAAAAAATCCATTCACACACATACACATATATGATGAATGTGTTATCGTAATGATTATTGATAGCTGGCATTAAAATTCCTCTGAGATAAGGAACAATCTCTGTTTGCTGAAAATTTGGGGGACTTCCCTGGTGGTCCAGTGGTGAAGACTTTGAGCTTCCAGTGCAGAGGTCATGGGTTTGGTCCCTGGTCAAGGAACCAAGATCCCACATGTTGCATGGTGTGGTCAAAAAAGGTAAAAACAATTTTTTTTTTTCTTTGAGAAGGGGGGATGAACTCTACAGGGTGGATGGAGACTAGCAGTTAAAACAACAAAAGTTGATCATAAAATGCCCTGAAGGATATATATAGTGGGAGAAATCCTGTTTTGTTCTCCAAAGAAAAGTGTAGCAAAAACTCAGAAAGGGGAAGAAACAGAATACATGGAGAGGAGTCGAGAGGAAGTATAAAAGTCTGAAGAAATAACCAGATAATAGCAGGTTTTTATAACCGGGGATGTCCACTGATACATGTGAAGTTGTTTGAGGTCAATGAACAACTTCTCTTCCTGGCCTATTTCCTATTTCCAGTAAGGCTTATTTCTGGGAATAGGAGATGGCGCTGAGTTTTCTATCAGAGAGGCCACGTGTGTGGAAGCCAGAGCCCAGAGCATCCCGAGGACACTTGAGACTCCTCAGACTCCAAAGCAGTCCCGAGTTCCGCAACAATCCTACCTGGATCTTCAGAGTGATCACAGGTGGCAAGCTGTTTATTTTTGGCTTTACCAAGGAAACAAATCCAAGGCTTGTCAAAGTAGGAAGATAACTTCCTTTGAGGGGAACTGGACAAATGACCAAAGATGGCTAAGGAGTCTTGCTTTTCTACTCTCAGACACTGTGAGGCCGAATGAGTTTTCAGAAGAGCTTCTCCAGTCACAGGGAGCTGCTTTAATAGCCTGGCTCCCCTGTAGATTTTTACTATGGAACTTAGAATACTAGGTGTATATCAATAATGCACTCTAGAAGCTAAGACAGAGCAGGGGGTTGAGTTCCCCGAGTCATACAGTAAATTTCCACTGGCTATCTATTTTACATATGGTAGTGTGTATATTTCCATGCTACTCTCTCCATTCATTCCACCTTCCCCATCCCTTCCCTTCCCTGGGTCCATAAGTCTGTTCGCTATGTCTGTCTCTCCATTGCTGCCCTGCAAATAGGTTCATCAATGCCATCTTTCTAGATCCCATATAGATGCATTAATATGTGATATTTGTTTTTCTCTTTCTGACTTACTTCTCTAGGTTCATCCGTCTCATTAGAACTGACTCAAATGTGTTCCTTTTTCCGGCTGACAGCTTATCTTTTTTTTAACCCTTATTGTGATCCAAGGAGGTGAGGAGGATTATCCCTCACTTCGCAGAGGAGGGAGCTGAGCTCACAGAGGTCAAGTCACTTGCCCAACATTTCAAAGAGTTAAGAAGTGATGATGGCTCCAGGATTTGACCCTGACCTGTTTGCAAAGTCTAGTTTCTTTCTACTTCTGTTATCCTCTCTCTTCTGAAGGAATAATCAAAGGATATATACGAGCTACCTTCTGGGAATACTTAATAAAAAGGGACTGACTGACAAACCATTCTCTTTTGATGTTTCCATCATTTCTGGTGATATGTTCGTGCACTTATCACAGAATCTTCCACTTGTAAGGGAAGCCTCAGAGAGCCTCTAAACAGGAAAATCTTTTTGGAACTGGGGTGGGTGTGAGTGGGGTTGAAGCTGAATTTTGAAGAGAAAAAAATAACCCAGGATAAGGGCACTGGGAATCCACTCCAGGCAGAAGAATTCATACAGTGGAAGGCTGAGAAGTAGCTGGAGGAGGCAGTCAGTGTGGAGGTGGAATCTGCAGGGCTAAACCAGGGAGTATGCACAAACATGGGCATGAATAGATATTGTTTTCAGTTCCAGGCAGGCTCAGTCCCCTTCTGCTAAGCAAATGAGTATTCGTCATCTACTCTGTATGTATCAAGCATGGTGCTACATGCTGGGAACCTAAAGATAAATATGGCCAGGGCGTGTGTGACCATTAGGAGCTTGGTCTAATTGGAAAGTAGAGTGGATATTGTTGTTGGCCTTCAAAATATTCTTCATACCTCCCCCCTTCGTACAAGGACCTGAGCTTTCCAACCTTGGTGTTGTGCTCTTTGTGATCCTATGGACGGTAGCTGCCAGGCTCCTCTGTCTATGGGATTTCCCAGGCAAGAATACTGGAGTGGGCTGCCATTTACTACTCCTAATCTTCCCAACCCAGGAATAGAATCTGGGTTTCTTATGTCTCCTGCATTGGCAGGTGGATTCTTTGCCACTAGTGCCACCTGGGAAGCCCCCTTCTAGGCTTGGAATCTCAACAAATCATCACATTCCTATCTCCTTTGTACCCATTATTGGTTTAGTGATGGCACCATTCTTTCACTGATGACTCAATCTGAGAAAGTGCAGAGCTTTTGTTTTCTCATCAGGAGAAGAGAAGTATCAACCAGGAAACTTGTACTAGGAGTTATGACAATCATTATGATACCATGAGGGATTAGTCTGAAGGAAAATCCAGAAGACTGAGTCAAGAGAAATAGAAAAGTGAAGCCTAGTGATCCCATGAACCTCTGTATCAAACTATACCTGAAGCCTCTGTACCTCTTTCGATTTACGTGAACCAATATAATCTAGTTTGAGTTGGATTTTCTGTAATGTGCAGCAAAAAATGTAATCATTTAAGGAGATTTAAAAATAGATCATTACGACATCAAATGGTTGAATGTTACAATAAAAATATAAATAGTGGTGAGACATTGACTCCACCTCTGGGATACAGGGCAGGATTTCTAAGGAAATAATAATTTAACTGAGCTTTGAAGGCTGAACTAGAGTTAGGTGGGAAAGGGGTTTCAGGTAGTGGGAACAGGATGAAAACAGGCACAAAGGAATGAATTATTATGCTATTTGTGGGGAACTTCAAAGAGTTTGGTATCACTAGATATTAAAGTGCAAAGCTTGGCTGGCTTGCAGCATTACTGGGGAGAAGTCTGGGTTTCACTCAGTAGTGAAAAGGAGACAAGGTTTTAGGCAAAGAAGTGATGTGTTCAGATTTACATATGGTTATACAATGGAGGATCGGAGAAGGCAATGGCATCCCACTCCAGTACTCTTGCCTGGAAAATCCCACGGTCGGAGGAGTCTGGTAGGCTGCAGTCCATGGGGTCACTGAGTCAGACATGACTGAGCGACTTAACTTTCACTTTTCACTTTCATGCACTGGAGAAGGAAATGGCAACCCACTCCAGTGTTCTTGCCTGGGGAATCCCAGGGACAGGGGAGCCTGGTGGGCTGCCATCTATGGGGTCACATAGAGTCAGACACGAATGACGCGACTTAGCAGCAGCAGCATACAATGGAGGATACAAATTGGGAGACTGGGATTGACGTATACATACTATTGACACTATGTATAAAACAGATAACTAATGAGAACCTACTGCATAGCTCAGGGAACTCTACTCAACGCTGTGGTGATCTAAATGGGAAGGAAATCCAAAACAGAGGGGATATATGTGTACGTATGGCTGATTCACTTTGCTGTATAGTAGAAACTAACACAACACTGTAAAGCAACTATGCTCCAATGGGACCATGGCTCTGGAGATAGGTGGATAGGGACATTTCACCAAGGGAAGACACGAAATACATATCCAGTAAGAACTGTGCTTTACTTACCCTACCTATGGCCTCATGATTCATTGTTTTCCTACATGGAAAGCAATACAGGGATCACATGGTATGATTTCCACAGTGAATATTTCTATCTTGATTAAGCCACGTGGAATTCTGTTCTTACTCTTGACGATTGCTGTTTGAGCTTTGGCTCCAACTATGAAGAACCTTAAGAATGAATAGTCTAGGATCAGACTTGTGGTCAACACTGATGGATTTGTGATGGCTTCCAGAGGGTGGTGTTGAGAAGAAGGCTGGGTCAGATTGATTTTTGATGTCTGCCCTGGCTATGGAAAGGATCTGATGGCAATCATGACTGTTTATCTGCTAACCAGGCCTTAGTCCACTCTTCATTTTGGCCACTATCTGATAAAACAGTTAGTGAGTAGGTGACTATTTAAAAAAAAAAAAAATCAGAAGATGAACACCCTCTTCTGAAAGCAAGTGCAATAAATGGAAGCCAATTAAAATATGATTGGTGCCAAATGACCAAAAGCACTAGAAAGCTTTCTTGCTAAAATACTCTTTTAACTTAATATATACTTCTCCTTAAAATAGTCAGCTCACGAAAACAAATCCATTTTAAGATAAATACAGCTAGGAGCACCTCTTTATTCATGAGAATCTGTTCATGCTCAAGAACCATCCGCTGAGTGGAATTGCCCCTATTGTCAAAATACCACTTGAACTGACAATTATTTCATTTTCTTAAATTAAAGGGAGTAGATATGTAAGTCTGTATATACACACACACACATAATTTTCTTCTGCTGCAGTTTTTGTTCTCATAAATCACTTTGGATATCCTACACAATAGTACTTTGTGAAAGACATTTTTATTTTAGAAAGCAGGAAAGATAGTTTTAATGACAGGTAGCCTCTCCTCAACAAAAGACACGCAGTAATGCCAGGATTTCTTGGTACTGTCTGCAAGATACTAGGTTCACTTTGCTCTTATTTTAAGCAGCAGCTTAGGGACTTCCCTGGTGGTCCAGTGCTAAGACTCCACACTCCCAATGTAGGGGGGTTTGATCCCTGATTGGGGATCTAGATCCCACATGCCACAACTGAAGAGCCTACATGCCGCAACAGAGATCAAAGATTCCAGAATATCCTGCATGCTGTAACTAAGAGACAGCACAGCCAAACAAATAAATACTAAAACAAAAACACACAGCAGCTCAGAATAATCTGAGATGAAGTGTAAACTTCCAAAAGGATTATTTTTCAAGGATACCATGAGCTTCTGATGGAGTCTTGGGAGGGAAGGCTTTAGAGGTCCAGCATGCTGTTGGTCTCATCCCTAATTGGGTGACTGGGAGCAGACACTGCTGATGAGGGCAATCCCACACTCCAGGTTTTGGGATGAGAGGATGGATGGAAGATAAGCTGACAAATGTCCCCCAGTCTCTTAATGTGAGCTGAGTTTCTGGCCTTTAGGACAGAAGGACAGCCAGTCTGGCTGACTAGAAATTTCCTGGATCATGTGAGGAGGCTGGTCAGTGTGGGTGGGCAGAGCACACGAGTGTGGCAGCACTTGACCCAGCTGTTCGACCCCTGTGACGTGCAGGAGGCTGAGGGAAGGGAACAGCATGGAGGTGGGATGTGATGTGTTTGAATCCTGGGTCATCAAGTGCCATCTTAAGTGAGTTATTAAACTCTTTTGAGCCTCACTTCCCTAATATTTAGAATGGGAAAAAGCAGAGAGCTATGAAAGGATGAAATAGAATGTTTTATATCAAGTACCTGAAACAGTGGACTTCCCCAGTGAGTCAGATACTAAAGAATCTGCTTGTATGCAGTGGGCACTCAATCATTGGGAACAACCTAAACCTACTCAGTTTGTTGAATCCCCTCAAATATCCCAAGGCTTAGAGTATGAAATGCTGAGCTAAACAAAGGGATCAAAAGTCAATCAGCTGTTTTTTCTTGCCAAGCTGGGATGACTTTTGGAGAGTCAAAGACAGGCTCTCCCCTCCCCAGCCCTATAATATTTACCATGTGCCAAGTACTGATTTAAGTGCTTCTCACTCAGTCCTCACAACCTTATTATTATGGTCATTGTTCAAAATGCACAGGAACTTTCCTGGTGGTCCAGAGGTTAAGAATCCACCTGCCAAAGCAGGGGACATGGTTTGATCCCTGGTCCAGGAAGATCCCATGCCACAGAGCAACTAAGCCCACGTGCCCCAACTACTGAGCCTGAGCTCTAGAGCCCACGGGCCGCAACCAGAGAAGCCACGGCAGTGAGAAGCCCAAGCACCACAACTAGAGAGCAGCCTCGCTCACCACAACTAGAGAAAGCCTGCGAGCAGCCACGAAGACCAAGCACAGCCAAAAATAAATAAAATAAAATGCATGAAATGCATACATACAGGTTGAGTAACTTAAAGTGAAGTGGAAGTGAAAGTCGCTCAGTCGTGTCTGACTCTTTGTGACCCCATGCACTATACAGACCACAGAATTCTCTAGGCCAGAATACTGAAGTGGGTAGCCTTTCCCTTCTCCAGGGGATCTTCCCAAGTGAGGGATTGAACCCAGGTGAGTAACTTAACCCTAAGATAAAACTACCTCTTCTTATAGTTGTTGTCAGAGATACGTGCATAGGGTCTCACTGAGCCAGACACAGGAAAGAGTGGTTAGGTGGCGGTGGCTGAGTGGCAGAAATCAGAAAGGGCTTCATGGAGGAAGTGATCTAGGATTATTCTTTAAAGCCTTTGGATTTGGTCTTAAAACTATACTTAATTCAGGTGCATTCTGCAGTTATGTCTAAGAAGCTGAGCAGCCACCTATAACACAGAGGGGCCCCAGGTGTTTTGAATGACAGCAGGGTCCCCGCTGCTACAATCTGGGCATCAAAGCCAGCCTTGCCTTGGTTATAAATAAGGTGATTATCTGGCTTGAAATGAGGTGGCAGAAGTAATCTTGCACCGAAGGCTTCTTGTCTATCTATTGTCCGATAGATCATTGTACCCGCACCCCTTCCGTCTCTGTGAGCACTGAAAACCTTTTGCTTTTTGGTTACTTCTGCTTTAGAAGTTCTATCCCCAACTACTTTCTTGGAATGGAAATTTAATCTTCAAAACTGTTCTGCACTGCTGGCCCCGGAATTAAAAGCAAGCACCTTCAATGGGGAAATTAAATTTATTTGATATACCTGTACATGTATAAAATTGGATCCAGCGCCCATTGGGTTTGCAGCCGCACACAAAATGCTTTTGGCTATACTCTGAACCTAATACCTAATTCGTAGCTGAAAGGGGGCCAACCTCAAAGACCTTGTCTCGCACTGATCCCGAGCAAGGTGATCATTAGCCGAGAGCGGGCATCATTTTCCGGTAGAGCTTTTCCCCATGTGCGTGGTGTAATCGACAGCCAAGGAGTCTTCCTTGGGGAGCTAAATATTCACTTGACTGACTTTTCATTAAAAAAAAAGAAAAGGAAAGTGATACCCAGGGGGAAAGATACTTCAATTATAAATATCTATATTTCATTTTACACTCTCCTTTCTGAAGCTTCTGAGCCAGGCTCTGGCTGAGTGCAGCAGAGGGCAGAACCCAAGGTTTGCATTTGTGTATGTCTTGGCTTTAAGAGCAGGCTGTGTGAAATAAGCTTTGTCCTTCTCAAACCCTCTCCATGTTCTGCAATTTAGCTGCTACGGAAACTGTTATTGTGTTTTCTTCCCTAAGTTCATCTAGGGCAACTATGTATCTATTAAGATGAAGACTGGATTTCTTTTTTTTTTTAATTTATTTTAATTGGAGGTTAATTACTTTACAGTATTATAGTGATTTCTGCCATACATTGACATGAATCAGCCATAGGTGTACATCTACGGGTTTCTTGGTGGCTCAGTGGTAAAGAATCTGCCTGCTGATGCAGGAGATGTTAAGTTTGACCCCTTGGTCAGGAAGATCCCCTGGAGAAGGAAATGGCAACCCACTCCAGTATTCTTGCCTGGGAAGTCCCATAGACAGAGAAGCCTGGTGGGCTATAGTCCACAGGGTCGCAAAAGTGAAAGTGAAAGTGAAGTCACTCGGTCATGTCCAACTGTTTGCGACCCCATGGAGTGTAGCCTACCAGGTTCCTCCGTCCATGGGATTTTCCAGGCAAGAATACTGGAGTGGGTTGCCATTTCCTTCTCCAAAAGATCTTCCCAGCCCAGGGATTGAATCCAGGTCTCCTGCATTGCAGGCTTTACCGTCGCAGAGTCAGACAAAACTTAGTGACTGAACAACAAATAACAGCAAGATGAAGACTGGGTGAAATGCACAGCAAATAGGACTGAGTCAGTGCGGGTGGCCACGAGGCCTGTGCTGATCCTTGGAAGGCCAGGATGGAGGCAGGGGCTCCATCAGAGGATCTGGTCTGATTCTAAACAGTTACAAACAAGACCTCCCACCACAGTCCACAAAGGCTGGCTGACTTGTACGAGGTCCTGTAGCTGGCTATGGGCTGAGCTAGGAGATGCCTGTCTTTTCTCTTTACCTGGACCAGCCATCATCCAACTTTACTCTTTAATTCCTGTCCAGCACTGTTCTCGCTTCCTTTATTGGCTCTTTCTGCTCCTTCTCTCTCTTTCTAATTTTTATTTATTTATTTGGTTGTGCTGGGTCCTGGGTGTGGCATGCAGGAAAACCTGGGCCCCCCGCCTTGGGAGTGTGGAGTCTTAGCCACTGGACCCCCAGGGAAGTCCTCTGTTTCTTCTCTTTCCTCCTCTTTTAATCATCTCATGTTTTTTCTTCTTCCCTCCCTCCTTTCTCTCTTTCCCTTTCTTTAATTTTCTCCTCTTTTTCCTATCTTCTTCCTTCTTAGACATCCTCTCCCCACCCTATCCTTCCTTTCTTTTACCAAAGGCTGATTAATTGCTCAACATGGGTGAGTGGGCTGGCCTGGGCCCTGGGCACACACTGGTGGCCCGAGTATCTCATCCCCAATGGAGCTGGAATCTGAGCCTTTGGAGGCCGAAGGCACATCCTGCCTTTATCCTCTGTTCTGCCCATCCCTGCAGGAGTCCCGGGCCGGTGGGAATTCCTGAAAAATGTGGCCACTGGGGCGAGGAGAGTGTGGCAGCGTTGCTGAGAATTGAACAGGGATGCCGTGCGGTGAGAAGCTGAGCACAGGCTCGTCACGTGGCTTTGATGAGGGAGGACGGGCAGCCACTGGGGAGGCGGGAGAGCGCCTGGCCACTGTAGCTGCTCTGGTGAGAGATGGGACTCTCCCGGATGCTTCTTTGGAAACCACCTGCAGATAACACACATCTAAACATATCTAAGCTTTTGTCCAAACTGAGTAGGGTTGGGGGGTCGCTGGTATTTTCAACGAGAAACCTTGTGGAAAGGCACAGGACTGTTAGCCCTCTCTCATCACTACGTACAATCTCAGGTAAGAACACGGGATGGTTAATCTTACGCGTCAACTTAATAGGGTCACCAGATAATTGGTTAAACTCTGTTTCTAGGTGTGGCAGCGGGGGTGTTTCTGGATGAAATGAACATTGGAATCAGTGGGCGGAGTAAAGCAGATTGCCCTCCCCAGTGTGGGTCGTTGTTTAGTCACTCATTCGTGTCCAACTCTTTGTAGGTCCATGGACTATAACCCCCCAGGCTCCTCTGTCCATGGGATTTCCCAGGCAAGAATACTGGAGTGGGTGGCCATTTCCTCCCCCAGGGGATCTTCCCACCCAAGGATCAAACCCACATCTTGTGCATTGCAGGCGGATTCTTTACCACTGAGCCACCAGGGAAGTTCCCCCAGGGTGGGTGTGCCTTAGCTAATCTATCAAACGCCTGAGTGAGAAAGAATTCTCTCTCTCTGACTGTCTTTTGGGCTGGGACATCAGTCTCCTCCTGCTTTTGGATTTCACACTTGGACTGAACCCGCTTTCACGGTTCTCAGGCTTTTGGACTTGGAGTGGAAGTAAGTTCTCCTTTGTCTCCAGCTTGCAGGCAATAGAACTTGAATTTCTCAGCCTCCATAATCATGTGGTTCAATTCCTTACAGCTTATAGTTGATATGTATGTATATATGTATCCATCCACCCTGATCTCTTTCTTTTTCCTACAGGTTCTGTTCCTCTGTTTCTCCAGAGAACCTGAACTGACACATTATGTTTGTAAATTCTGAGTAACAGGACTCAGTTTTCCCAATGCCAAGATGGAAACAGTGGCAAGACATATTTTATCCCATTTCTGTGCAAATGGTTAAATAATTTACCTACAGTAAACTATAAACTATCATGTTCCGTATTGTTACTTTTAAATAGAATGTCCTACATGTTTCTGTATGTATGAAGACATGCTTTTTGTGTCTTATGGTCAAGCTGCCTTGTGAACAAGTTGGTCCCTAATTTATCTTTGGTGTCACTGCTGGTGATAGCAGGTATTTGGGGAAGTTTATGTTCCTGATGTTGCTACTGCTGAGATGAGAACATATAATGGTGATATACTTACTGTGCCTCACATACTCTGACATTTAGCATGCATTCAGTTGGTTAGCAAACAAATGAATTAACCAACTGGCCTATCCCCCAACCAAGGCCAGGCCCCAGAAAAGGAAGACAAATTGATCAATGTATATGACACTAATAGGCAACAGAGAGAAGAGTCACATGAAATCAAAACCCACTTATACTTGGACTCCCCTGGTGGTCCAGTGGCTGAGTCCACCTGCCAGTGCAGGGGACCTGGGTTTGATCCCTGGTCTGGGAAAATTCCACCTATTGTGAAGCAACTAAGTCCATGTGCCACAACTACTGTGCCCACAGGCTGCAACTACTGAAGCTTGTGTGCATTAAGCCTGTGTTCCACAACAAGAGAAGCCACCACAATGAGAAGCCCTTGCACCACAAGTGGGGAGTACCTCCAGTCTCCATAACTAGAGAAAAGCGCACACAGCAACGAAGACCCAGGGCAACCAAAAATAAATAAAAACCTACTTATGTTTAATTCCAAAATAGTTATCAAGTGTCTGCTATGCCCCAGGAAGAAAATGCTCAGAATGGGAAACACAACACTTGGGCTGACAGTTTATAACTATCCTTTCTGTGAAAAAGTTCTCGCATTTCAGTCTTGTTAAAAGGTTCCATTGTATCCAAGAAAACTGTCTCAAACACTTCTTAGAAGCAGGTGAAGTTTAAATGACAATGACAACCACCATCACGACAATGATAATGCTTAAGCCATAGACGCCTGCAAATAAAATAGATTCCATCTATGGGAAAATTGGCCACATCTGTTGTAGATAAAAGATGAAAGATGTAGAGGAGGGTTTTGGGAACATGGGCCAGAAACCACTCATTTGAGAATATAACTTAAGTTCTGAAAAATCATTCTAGAATCAATCCCCTATATGTCAAGTATTAGTTTGCAGTGACTATTTCCACCCTGGGGTCTTGCAGGCTGGGGTTGACAGGAGGGTGAAAAACAGTTGCAAAAATGGCAGAGATGTAACACTCAATCTTCCCAATAGCTGCTATCAGCACTGCAGCCTCCTTGTTGAAAACAAGAAAGTTCCAGAGACTATGACTCATGCCACACGGGAAGAGACGTGAGCTATGTTGGAAGGGATTGAAGTAATACCCCCTGTGTCATCATCCATCTTGCCACATCAGGCTCTTTGGAGACAATAATTAAAACAAATATCTAAATTGTTTCCATCCCCTCTGTCCTAAAGGCTCACTCCCTCCTCCTCCATCCTCCCACCCGATTTCTTCCCCTGACGTGAGTTGTAAGAGTCCCTTTGCTTCCTCCATGATCACATCACACAACAAGCCTTTCAAACACACCAGTGCCCACTGTAGGGTGGTGCTATTTCTCCAACTTTCTAGCACACAACTCAGAGCTGGTCTTTCCTTAGTCTCTTTGGACGTGTTTTCCCATCTTTCTAGGGTTCCTCTCATGCTCTGAGATCTGCCCTTTGTTCCTCTCCCAGATTGATTTCAGAGGCTATGATTAACAATCGGTGATTCTTTCCCCCTGTATGTGCTCATCACCTCCCCTAAACTGAAGTCTCCTGGAGACAGTCCTAGAGACCAGGTAGCTCTATATCTTCTCTTTGGTTTCTCGTATTTCTTCCCAATATCTTCCTGAACATTCTCTTGATCCTAATTATCATCCTCAGTACTTCTGAGTTGATGTCTCTGGAATGTTGACACCCACACAGACACTAAATTAATAATCTTACAGAATCACTTTCAAACTGATCGCTTAAATCACATTATTGTGATGAAATCAATACAGGTGGAGGAATGGGCTACAGAAGGAGAAAAATCCAAATACGCCCGAATCTTTAAAGAGCCAGGTGTACACCATCTCCTTTATTTCTCTTCTTCCTAAGGATGATCATTCGTGCTCCATCCCCATGGGGAGGGGGGTGGGAATTAGCAGAGAAAGAAAAAAAAAAGAACAAAATGAAGTTACCTTAAATCTTATTGTCCAGAAAAAGCTATTGCTAACCACTTAAGATCTATCGTTTCAGAATTTTTCTTGATGTAGTGAATACAAGATAAGTAACTCTACATATACACATGCACACACATATTTACTTATAATATACAAAAGTTATTCTTCATAACTAGTGTACACATATGTGGTTACAAGTTATATTTTAACAACTATTCATATTTGCCATGAGAAGACATTTCCTCACCAAAACTATTTCTGGTGTTCCATTTTCTAGGCTAGGTCTCAAAAGTTAATTTAACCTATGAAGCATAAGAAGAACTTTAATATAAAAGGGACAAAACAGAAAACCTATTTTCAAATTGAGTTTTGCCAGTTTCAAATAAAGTCCTGCGACAGGTCAAGTTTCAGGCCACAGTGTGCAAGACTAATGGGGTTGAAGTCCCCATCTCCCCATCTTTAAAATAAAGATAATTCAGATCTGAAAGGTTTGTAAAAATTCTCCTAAATCACCTGTATGAAAATGGCCAATCCCCATTATCTCATCTTTAAAAATAAAAATACTAGTTCAATGTCCCAAAGGCTTGTAAAAATACTCTTAAATCAGATACATAAAAGTGACCAGAGCCTAGCAAGTTCTTAATAAATAATTACAAAATGGGCAGCAGGGCCTCTTTAACTCAGTCTATTTGCATAAGAGTTATTCTTTCTAGCCCCAGAACCCACTGTCCAATGAGTCGTTTAGGAGACCTTGGATTCAAGGAGAATTCAACCCAGATTTCAGCAGTGACACAGCTCCCACCTCTATACCCCTCATTCCTCATTTCCTAACAGGTCCCTAATGCTGAGCCCTGCCTAAGCTGAATTCATCGCACATCACCCTCCTGTTTGCTCAGACTCCAGACACAACTGGCTTCAGGAAAGGGCCCCAGATCCTGCGTAATCATCTCATTAGAAAAGGCACTTTGCTGCTCTTTTTTGTGAATGTAGACAAAACAAAGCTAAGTCTCCACCATGCTCCAAAGTCACCCATGTAATTCCTGCTGTATTCTGGGGAGGCTAAATGCCAGAGAAGTGATATCTTTCACCCAGAGCAGCCCATGATTTAATCAGGCACCTTCTGCATGGCTGAAAGTCATCATAATAAAAAGAACCATTAACCCAGCCCAATTAACCTATCTGAAATACCACAAGACTGCAGAACCCAAGAGACACACAGATATTTTCTCTGACTAATGTTGCTTTTTTGAAAATACAAACATGTGGTTACTATGCTCTAAGAATTTCTTTATCTTTCAAGGACTGGCTATTTTCTTGTCTCTGGCCAGGTCAGATTGTCTTGACTTCCTTAACAGAATGCCTCACTGAAATGACCAGAAGAAATCTGCAAGTATAAATCACAGCATCCCTGGGTTCATCCCATTCAGGGATTAGCTCAGATTCCAGGACATGCCCTGTGGGTGATCATGCTACCAGCAGTGATCTCAGGTTTCACAGTCCCCGGTGGAAATTGGTCATCTCAGCCTCCTTTCTCAAGGGTCTGGCTTGAGAATCACCATCTGAAAACCTGTCACACATGGGGAATGTCAAGACCAGACATAACCTTGAGAGAATGCAGTGAGTCAAATGCTATTTTTTCTTCCCAGTGTTCAGAGTCTTACTGGACATGGATCCCTTTTTAAAATTATGTACAGAGCCATTTTTAAGTGGAATGCTTTTCTCCAACCTTGCACACCATTCAGCTAAGAGTTCCCCGACCGATTGCTTTATTCTGGCATGAGGGATTATTCCTTGCTACAGTGGACAGAAATAGCCTAACTACCTGCGCAAACTGTGGTTAGAGATCACTGAGATTCTGTCCACTGACAGATTCTATCCACGGGTGGCAGGGGGACACCAAGAGCTGGAACCTTTCTTCCTGTCCAGTGAAAAGCACAAGCATTTGCAACGGAGGGAAGAAGAGGAGGTGGATTCTCTCTGTGAGCTGGAATCTGCTGGGCCATTCCCAGTCTGCAAACTTAAAAGGAGAACCACACAGAACAGGAAACAGAATGCTAGTTAGTCATTTTATTTCCCTGCACCCCTCTAGGACATCTGCACTCCTCTCTTTATCTGTGACATGAAAGATTAGCCTGTGATTTCATTACAAACCACTTTCCTCATCTGGATTTTTGAAGTCTCTAACTTGTCATATCTTCCATGAGTTTTCTTCATACTGGCAACTGGGAAGTGAGGTTTGTTGTTCTGTTTAGCCTCTTAAGTCGTGTCTGACTCTGCGACCCTATGGACTATGAGGCTCCTCTGTCCACAGAATTCTCCAGGCAAGAATACTGGAGTAGGTTGTCATTCCCTTCCCCAGGGGATCTTCCCAACCCAGGAATTGAACCTGTGTCTCCTGCACTGGCAGAAGGATTCTTTACCACTGAGCCAGAAGTGAGTTTATATCTGTGTTATTCATTCCTATGTTTCCTTCCAAAAACATTTTTTGAGAACCTATTATGTGTCTGGTACTACGTCACTATCCTAGACTCATTTAAAATCAAAGAACATCTTATTGGCTGACATCACACCAGGCTCTGGGCAGCTTCTTAGATGACATAAATGATATATGATCTCCTTGTATAATTTCTCAATGGATGTTAAGAGTGAGGAGGGTGGTGAGACTGGAAAAAAAAACTAATTGTCTTCTGAAATGTTTGTACCCAATTGAAAGGAATGTTTGAACTACCATCAGATATTTGTAATCCTTCTCTTATTTCATTCTAAAATCAGGATATGGGAAAGTTGATGTGGGTAATATCATGGCCATATTAATAACAGTCATGATATCACCATGTGACCTGGCAAGTGTCCCTAAGGGGAGAAGCGTTGAGAAGTGAAGACTAAGATAACCTCTGCATGGCTTTTCCCAGGTGGTGCTAATGGTAAAGAACCCACCTGCCAGTGGAGGAGACATAAGAGAGGCGAGTTCGATCCCTGGGTAGGGAAGATCCCCTGGAGGAGGGCATGGCAACCCACTCCAGTATTCTTGCCTGGAGAATCTCATGGATGAAAGAACCTGGCAAAGAATTGGAGACAACTAAAGTGACTTAGCACACAGCACACTGCATGGCTCAAATAAACCAAGTCCATCTGCCAGGCTCCTGTATGTCCAAACCCAGGGAGCGAGTTGATCCTCACATTAGATGCATTCTATGAAATCTGGCTAGCTGTTGTTAAAATCCTCAGCAGATCAGAGATAGCAAATTAGTACACTTTGATGTTTATGGGAAAGTGACAGCTGTCAGCCTCACAGGAAGAGAGGGAGGGAAAGTCAAAAGCATATAATACAGATGCAATGTCTATGAAAATAGGGGAGAGTAGGGATACGGGGACATAACTCTATCATGTCTCAAAGATGGGATGCCAGTACGCTAGTGGAGCAACCCAGAAGCCCATGTTTACAGGGATGTGATCAACATATTGGAGAAAGATTTCCATCTAAAATGGCTAAGATCAAAAAAGAATGATGAATACAGTGGTTCTCAACCAGGGGATGGCCTTGCAGTCTAGAGGACACTTGGCAAAGTCTGGAGACATTTTTTGGTTGTTGCAATTAGTGGCGGGGGATGCCAGTGAGGAGAAGTCAGAGATGCTGTAAAACATCTTATAAGGCCCAGGACAGCCACTCTGTCCCCAACACACAGAGAGAAATATTCTGACCCCCAATGTACATAGTGCCAAGGTTGAGAAACTCTTGTTTAATGCAACAGATTTAATTATTTGAAAAACTCGCTTATGTGGCCCATCTCAGTTGCTAGTGATGCAGGAGATGGAGGCATGTTAACTGTCCAGATTTTTATACCTACGAAGGCACCTTTGATCTTCACAATAATCTTATGAGAGAGCTGAGGAAGAGAGCACAATTTCTACTTTAGAGACAAGCGAGCTGAGACAGAAGGTTAATGATGCTTCCAGTGATGAATAGATATCTGGGCTCCTCATCTTGTGCTTGTTGCACAAAACCACTGTCTTCTGTGGTGGTTTAGGTGCTAAGTCCTATCCAGCTCTTTGCAACCCCAGGGACTGTAGCTCGCCAGGCTCTTCTGTCCACGGGATTTTCCAGGCAAGAACACTGGAGTGGGTTGCCATTCCTTCTCCAGGGGATTTTCCCAATCCAGAGACTACACCCCAGTCTGCTGCACTGCAGACAGATTCTTTACAGCTGAGCTCAGAGGTGCTGCACTCAACATGCCAGCAAATTTGGAAAACTCAGCAGTGGCCACAGGACTAAGGACTGAAAGAGAAAATAAAAGGTCAGCTTTCATTCCAATCCCAAAGAAAGGCAATGCCAAAGAATGTTCAAGTACCGCACAATTGTACTCATCTTACACACTAGCAAAGTAATGTTCAAATTCTCCAAGCCAGGCTTCAACAATACATGAACCATGAACTTCCAGATGTTCAAGATGGATTTAGAAAAGGCAGAGGGACCAGAGATCAAATTGCCAACATCTGTTGGATCATCGAAAAAGCAAGAGAGTTCCAGGAAAAACATCTACTTCTGCTTTATTGACTATGCCAAAGCCTTTGACTGTGTGGATCACAACAAACTGTGGAAAATTCTTCAGGAGATGGGAATACCAGACCACCTGACCTGTCCTCTGAGAAATCTGTATGCAGGTCAAGAAGCAACAGTTAGAATTGGACATGGAACAAGAGACTGGTTCCAAATTGGGAAAGGAGTATGTCAAGGCTGTATATTGCCACCCTGCTTATTTAACTTATATACAGAGTACATCATGAGAAACGCTGGGATGGATGAAGCACAAGCTGGAATCAAGACTGCCGGGAGAAATATCAATAACCTCAGATACGCAGATGATATACCACCCTTATGGCAGAAAGTGAAGAACTAAAGAGCCTCCTGATGAAAGTGAAAGATGAAAGTGAAAAGCTGGTTTAAAACTCAACATTCAGAAAACCAAGATCACGGCATCTGGTCCCATCACTTCATGGCAATTAAATGGGGAACAATGGAAACAGTGAGAGACTTTATTTTTTTGGGCTCCAAAATCACTGCAGATGGGGACTGCAGCCATGAAATTAAAAGATGCTTGCTCCTTGGGAGAAAAGCTATGACCAACCTAGACAGCATACTAAAAAGCAGAGACATTACTTTGCCAACAAAGGTCCATCTAGTCAAAGCTATGGTTTTTCCAGTAGTCATGTATGGATGTGAGAGTTGGATTATAAAGAAAGCTGAGCACTGAAGAACTGATGCTTTTGAACTGTGGTGTTGGAGAAGACTCTTGAGAGTCCCTTGGACTGCAAGGAGATCAAACCAGTCAATCCTAAAGGAAATCAGTCCTGAATATTCATTGGAAGGACAGATGCTGAAGCTCCAATACTTTGGCCACCTGATGTGAAGAACTGGCTCATTTGAAAAGACCCTGATGCTGGGAAAGATTGAAGGCAGGAGGAGAAGCAGACCACAGAGGATGAGATGGTTGGATGGCATCACTGACTTGATGGACATGAGTTTGAGTAAGCTTTGGGAGTTGGTGATAGACAGGAAGCCTGGTATGCTGCAGTCCATGGGGTCGAAAAGAGTCGGACACGACTGAGTGACTGAACTGAACTGAGCTCAGAAAGCAAGAATCAAAACAGTATTACTTGCTGTGTGTGTGTGTGTGTGTGCTCAGTCGTGTCTTTGTGACCCCATGGACTGTAGGCCCCGCCAGGCTCCTCTGTTCACGAGTCTTCCTAGGCAAGAATACTGAAGTGGATTGCCATTTCCATCTCTGGGGGATCTTCCTGATCCAGGGATTGAACCCAGGTCTCCTGGTGGTAAAGGCCGATTCTTTACCACTGTGCCACCTGGCTGCTGCTGCTACTAAGTCACTTCAGTCGTGTCCGACTCTGTGTGACCCCACAGATGGCAGCCCACCAGGCTCCCCCGTCCCTGGGATTCTCCAGGCAAGAACACTGGAGTGGGTTGCCATTTCCTTCTCCAGTGCATGAAAGTGAAAAGTGAAAGTGAAGTCGCTCAGTTGTGTCCGACTCTTCGCGACCCCATGGACTGCAGCCTACCAGGCTCCTCCGTCCATGGGATTTTCCAGGCAAGAGTACTGGAGTGGGGTGCCATTGCCTTCTCTGGTGCCACCTGGCTAATGGGTATCAAATTTAATTTTAATAAATCAAAACAAAGTCATGGGACTTAGGTCAAATACAACAGGTCTTTTGTTCTCTTGCTCATTTGTTCTCCAAAGAGCTGTTGAGTGGGGAACAGATGCCAAGCACTGTTCCAGTGGGTGCACACACAGCGGTGAACACAACTGCCTCCTCTCATGAAGCTGGCAGGTCACAGCATCTTACACTTGCTCACTAAACACTCTGTGGTAGGTCTGGATAAGATTCTCCAACAATCCAAGCAAAGCCTTGCAAAATTCCAAATCCCTTCCCTGTGTCCCATACACCTTGCTCTGGAGTCACGCTGATGATCTGTAAACAAGATTTGTATATTTCTGCCTTTACCTCTTCCCCTGCCTGCCCTTGTCATCCAGCAAACTTGCACTCATTCTTTGAGATCCAGGATAAATATTCCCTAATAGCAGAGCTGGTAGCTTTGTCCTCTGGGCTCTCATATTATTTTGTAAGTTTCAGTAGCATGTTAATTACAGTGAGTGCTGACATTTACCTGCTGTTGTGTCAGCCTTCTACCATTAGACTGTCTTGAGGGAGGTCACAGTGGTGCTGGATTCTTCCCTTTGCCCTTTCTAGCACCTTCTCCACCTTGCTCTGAGACCTGGGAGACTGACCTCTGTGAACTGCACAAATGAGCTCCCTTTTTCTCTGGCTTCAGGAGGGAACTGCCAATGGGCAGCACCAGCAGGAGTTTCAGGGGACAGCAGAGGAGTGACCTTGGAATTCATCTTCTTCAGCTCCCTCCCTAGCAGGTCATTCTGATCAACTATAGCCCATTGCACCTCCCAGGGGTAGCCCAGTCATTCTGGCCTCTCTCCAGGCTCCAGGACTCACTCCTTCCCTTGTTCACTGAGGCCAAGAGGTGGTAAATCTCTCCCCACTGTCACAATGCCCTGGGGGCTGCACCATCCCTTCTGACTTTATCTAAACCCAGTCCATTTGTCTGCAATAGCCCCTTTTCAAACCTCTCCTAAAATTATAGAAGTTAATTGAGCCATCTCCCTCCTTTTTATAATATTCTTACTATAACAGGAAACTGGCAAGAGGATGCTCAAGAGATGTTTACTAAAAGTGTAAATGAAGGAATACAGATGTTACCAAAATTTTTTACTGGAAGTCTTAGAATCTTTCATTTATATAAAAAAAGCTGCCTTCCTCAAAGGCTTCACTTTCTTCAGAAACAGTGAATTATTTTTTTGATCCTGACTAGACACAGTATCACTTATTAGCACTGCTGTTCTTTGTCACTTTACAGGAAACAGAAACAAAAGTGACGTCTGTACTCTCCCTAGAGCATCCAACAATTCTTCCCCTGAACTCTTCATTACAACCTCAAACACAAAACAAAATCAAAGCATGAAACTTCTGTCCTGACCAACAAGCCCTGGTCAGAAAGTTTCTACCTCTGAGGATACACATAATAACAGCTGGGTAGACAAGAGAGAGAAAAATAAATAAATTCAATGAGACTCTCACATTTCAGCAAAAGTTTTCACCCAAAGTGAATATGACACATGAAATGAGCATCAGCCTCAAAGATCTTCTTTTGGAACCTCATTGGTAGCTGTGTTTTCTAACTTAGCAAGTGCCTCCTGCTGTTAATGTGAAAACTGGTTTCAGCTTAATTTGGCAACCCAGAAAACACACTATTTTTTGTAGCTATTTAGCTACACATTTATATTTATATGTATATTTATATTATATGTATACATATGTATATGTATTATATTATACATATGTATATATATACATGTATACATATATATATTATATGTATACATATAAATATACATTGTTTACATACATAAATAATATATACATTATTTACATTATATATACATATAATATACATATATACATATAATATACATTATACATATTTAATATTCATCCATATTTAGCCCTTTGCCATGCTGTCAGTGACTTGGAGAGTTAACAGTAATTATAACTTTTGACTATTTACAAAATATTTGCAGTGACAGGTCTCATACTGCAAACTTCTCAAAGGTTATCTTTTAAAAAACTTTATTTATTTATCTGGCTGCTTCAGGTCTTAGTTGCATCACGTGGGATCTTTTGTGCAGTGCACCGACTGCCTAGTTGTACCATTTAGGCTTAGTTGCTCAGAGGCATGTGGGAACTTAGTTTCCTGACCAGGGATCGAACTCAACATCCCTGTATAGCAAGGCGGATCCTGAACCACTCGACCACCAGGGAAGCCCTGGCAAATGTTATCTTTATGACAATACTACAAGGCAGGTACTATGCTGCCATTCTATGGATAGCAAAGCTGAGTTTGGGGAAGGCTGCTGCAGAGGTGGATTTCATTCCAAGCACGAGGACTTAGGAGCCACACAGTGGAAACTGCCCTTCTCTGAATAACATACACTCACCCCTAGTAGCAGAGAGAGACATGGGGATACATAGGTACTTTTGAAGTTTCAATCCACCAGTCTGTTAGGGAGACCAGGTCCCTTAGTTCTGACAGTGGGTTTGGAATGATGTCAAAAAAGAGGTAAGGAGAAAAAGAATATAAAATAATTTTAAAAGTCTATGAATAATAAATGCTGGAGGATAGAGAACCCTGCCCCCTGACACTGTTGGTGGGAATGTATTAAGACATTGGTGTAATCGCTATGGAGGGTCCTCAAACAATTAAAAATAGAGCCACTATATGATCTAGCAATCCCACTCCTAGGCACATATCCATATAAAACTATAATTCAAAAAGATATATGCACCCCAATGTTTACAGTAGCACTATTTACAATAGTTAAGACATAGAAGATACCTAAATAACCACTGACAGATGAATAGATAAAGAGGATGTTGTGTGTGTACACACACACACACACACAGAAATATTACTCAACCATCAAAAAGAATGAAATAATGCCATTTGCAGCAACATGGGTGGACCCAGAATTAGCATATTAAGTGAAGTCAGACCAAGAAAGACAAATATCATATCACTTACATGTGGAATCTAAAAGATATGATATAAATGAACTTATTTACAAAACAGAAATAGACTCACAGACATAAAAAGCAAACTTATGATTACCAAAAGGGATGGTAGGTGGGGGAGAGATAAATTAGGAGTTTGGGATTAACATAAACACACTACTCTCTCTCTCCCTCACACTCTCTCTCTCTCTCTCTATATATATATATAAACTGTTTGGCACAGGGAATTATACTCAATATCTTATTATAACCTACAATGGAAAAGTATCTGAAAAAGAATATATATATGTGTATATATATGTATATAAATATATAACTGAATCATGTTGCTGTATACTTGAAACTAACAGAACCTTGTAAATTAACTACAATTTAAAAATTAAAAAAAAATAAATTCTTTATTTTTAAATTTCCAAAGGCAAACTGATTTCTACATGGCAGTAAAACCCATTTATACTTCTTTAATAGTCTAAGAATCTTCCCCTCTAAGAGAGAGAAAGCCCAAGGCCCACACTAGCTTGACTGTCTCTTTAAATGTTACCCAGCACCTAATATATTACAAAGACACTACAATGCAGAACAGATGGAAGAACATAAAGCAGATGCAGATCTGAAGTCTAAATAGAGACGAACAATTCTTCAGTTAAAACAAGAAAACGAGGTGGCAGCACAGACGACATGGAAAAAGCAGCAGTTTACACCCGAGAAGTTACTGGGAAACACACAAGTGATCACCACTGAGTGGAGCAAAAAGATGCTATCTTGGCATTTGAAACGACATCCCCTGATGTCTTCCTGGTGCACAGACAGGCTTCTGTGGGATACTCAGGAGGAAAACTAAAGGAGATCTAAAGCCTTTAAAGCCGTGGGTAGGAAAAATGGTTGGATACAAACTATCCAGGGGTTTCAACGGACTTCCAGAATTGAATTCATTTATCATGAGTATTTTCCATACCAGGAGGAGGAACCCAAATAGTCATAACCAAAGATTAAATGAAGAAGAGATGTGACTTCTCCTGACCAGTTTTTAACTTAGTTTCATTTTAATATTTTTTAAATATATATATATATATATTTTGGATGTAGACCATTGTTGAAGTCTTTACTGAATTTGTTACACTATTCTTTCTTTTACATTTTTGGTTTTCTGGCCCAGAGGTATGTGGGATTTTAGCTCCCTGGCCAGGGATTGAACCTACACTCTTCCTGCACTGGAAGGCGAAGTCTTAACCATTGGGTCGCAGGCAAAGTACCTCGTTTTCATAATTTTAACACTTTTATTTTATGGACATTTCTAAACATACACAAAGTAGCGAGATTAGTACTATGAACCCATGTCAACCACCACCCCCTATCGGTCGCCATCGATGTCTGTCCCTCTTGCTTCATCTCTTATTCCCTCTCCGCTTATTTTTCTTGGTATTGTATAAAGTGCTTTTTTTTCTTAGTTTCCTTGTAAAAAGGTGCCCACTTCCTATAATTGATTGTGGGAAGAACAGCTGCCAAGTGTTAAGCAGAGAATCCTTCAGAAATACTAGTCAACCAGTGATCATTTTGATTCTTACATGTGGACACATGAAAACAATGGCAGAGGGTAAGGAATGATGAGACTCTCACTTGTAATGCAGGAGTGGAACAAAACAGGACAGGAAAATTGGTGCTTTTAGGCCTCCGGCATTATTTTAAACATTAGCTTTTGGGAAATGTGAAACCCTTCAGACATGCATTTAACCAAAGTCACAGAATTCTGTTCAGACACACAGAGACATGGATCCCAGAAGAAAAAAAAAAAAGGTATTGAATTAATCCATGTTTCAGGGCTGGCTTCTTATTGCAGTATTATCCTAAATGCTAACAAAAGATGGAGTGGGGAAGTGGGGAAAGACATGACTTCTGGCTTCTAGGAAGCTAAGACTTCCACGGTAAGGACAGAGCAACTGCAGGAGAAAGCACCCAACAACCATAAAGAGGAGCATGTGTGAAGATACAAGGGAAGAATTTTCTGTGGAAATGCTTAGGAGATACAGGGTAATTGTTCCCACTCAGAGGCACACCTCTGAATGAAGCCGGGAGCCAGGGCTCTGCCTGTGAGGCAGGGGAGGTGAGAAGGGAGCTGGTCTGCTCAGTCAATCACGGTGCTGACAAGCAAACGCATAAACAATCCTTAAAAGGCTCACAATAAAAGCGAAAATGCAAGCGACCACTCCTCTCCTAAGCCCTGAGGAGATGGTTTTCATCATGTAATGTGAGACTTCCTGTACTTTGTAAAAAGCGAAAGCCATCTTCCCTTGCCACAGAAAAAACGCTACATTCAGTTGTTTCCTAACGTAAGTTTCACTTTTATTTTCCGTTTCAGTCCAACTTTCTTGCTCTGTCACGAACACCTGCAAAAATCGACACAACCTTCTAGTTAGCTCTCTCTCCAGAAGGCAAACGGTTCCTGGGTAGCTATCCCCATAGCTTTTGTTCTCTTGGCGTCTCTGCTGCCCTTTGAGGTGTCTCTAGCACAGACACTGACACATCGTCCTTCACCTCCTTTGTTCCTCCCAAGTTCCATTAAAGGGTAACGCACAAATCCTGGACTTCTGGCTATCTTTTACAAACTTTTCCTCATGGTTCGGTTTAATGACATAAATATCATATTGGAGTAGTCTTTTGGTTTCTAAAGCCAAAGAAAGAAGATAAAATTGTTTTCAGACAAAATATTCTGCAAGCCTTGGTGACCCATCACAAAGTCTTCGAGACATTCCTAGCTGGTGGTTTTCTAGGACCTGTGCTAGAGTGAAGAGGCTACTGTGGCCGTGTGCACAGGAGTGGAACTGGTGAAGGCAGAAGGCCAGGGGATGAGAGAAAATAAAGCAAATGCACGAGGATGAGCTAGGGACTACCTAGGCCATGACATGGGTGTGTGCGTTGCTTTATGTGTGTCCCCAGGGCGATTCTGAGACACACTGCTGTTTACCTTCCCTTCAGCTTTTCCTACCTGGTTGGAGAATTGCTGGGGAAGGAGATGCTGGTGAAATTGTGTGGACCGGACAGCATCACAAGGCGAGGACTTAATTTGAGACATAACTCCTTTGTAGAGAGGAACGAACCACCTACAGAATAAGGTTGATTCTGCAGTGCTTCCTCTGACCTCTACTATGTTGCTCCTCACATGGCCACTGGAAGTTTCACTATCCTGCAAACGGCAGGGCTCAGGTCACGCTGCCCAGTTACTGCCAGTGGTGACCACCTGAGGGAGTGGAAATGGCCTGCAAGGAGGCACTTCGATCATGAGAACATCCTGAATTTAGTTATCCCGCCACTCTCATCACTACTAAACTTGATACGTATTCCCAGCTCTCGTTTGGACTTAGACATCTTAAAAATGTCCACAACTGGCTCATTGATTAGGACTTGGCCAGATAGCTCCAGGTGGCTAATTGGTAAAGCAATATCTCAAAAAGGATTTGTCTTTAATTATAGCTGTTTGACATCTTTATGTAGGTTGTAGGAGATATTAAATACATTTTCACTAGACATTCATTGAAGCCATATGGCAGCCCTGAATAAGTAGAACAAATTGGGCATAACAGAGCATTATTTATTTATTTCAGGATGGCAAGACATATTATTAATGGCACATTTTACAAGTTGGGGCTAGAAATTCAGTCTAGGTAGTAGGGAAGATATCTTTTAAGGATTGGTGGAGGATGATACAAGGGCAGACAGAACCCAAAGAGCAGGGATGAGAAACTGATTCTCCAGACTCCGAGAGGAAAATCAAAGACATAAAAGAGTGCAAAGATTATGTGTCCTTGTTTTCACCCAGGAAGTCAGCTGGAACTGGAGGCCCTCTCTTTGGGTCCATTCAGTCATTTAATTCAACACTTACTTAGAATCTATTAGTAGAGCAAGTGATACGGATCACACCCATTAAGAGGTTCATGGACACTTAAGTAGTCTGTGAGTGGGCATCTGGGACTCTGACCTCCTAAAGTGCATGTAAAATCTGTACACAGGAATTTGTCTGAAAAAGAAATTCATAGTTTTCATGAAACTAAAAGCCTCACGGCAAAAAAAAAAAAAAAAAAAGAAATCTTAAATACTATGGAGCTCCCTATCGAAGACTGTAAGGCATTTTACAATGAAAAAGACCAAGGTAAGTGAGCGTGACCACCCCCTCACTGACCCCATACTTTTAAACTTTTAAAAAGGCATAGATCATATTTATCCAGAAACAGGTGGGTAAGGAGACCCCATAAACTTCAGAGAATTCACGTCTTACAATGCTTTGAATATCAGAAAATAATTTTTACTATCGGCAAGATAAAAAAAATGTCCTAGAGAAACACAACGAAAAATGGAAGATAAATAAAGGCAGTTAGAAATGAGATGTTCTGAGAAGGCTGAGGCCATCTGGTTCCTATTATTCCTAAGTGAGGGGACATCATTTCATCAGCTTGAGACACAGGCATCACTTCAACAGCATGTGGACAGAGTGGTTTGCTGGGGAAGATGTCTGCAGAGACCAGAAGTAGAATGCTTTTGGCTCCCCACTCTTGGGTTGAGATAAAAGTCCAACTTGTCTTTTCAACATGTACTTCCATCCTACTTTTGTTAATCAGCTTGGAATTTATATATAATATGTGTTAGTTTCTAAGTCGGGTCTGATTATTTGTGACCCCATGGACTGTAACCCTCCAGGCTCCTCTGTCCGTGTAATTCTCCAGGCAAGAATCCTGGAGTGGGTAGCCATTCCCTTCTCCAGGGGATCTTCCCAACCCAGGGATCTTCCCAACCCAGGTCTCCTGCATTGCAGGCAGATTCTTTACCATCTGAGCCACCAGGGATATATATGATATAAAGATGTTTAAATCACAATTATCTAGGCCTAATTTTAAGAAACTGAACAGCTCTACAAGATCTGCTATAGTGACTGCCTTGGTAGCCTAGTGGTTAAGATTCTGAGTTCTCAAGGCAGGTGGTCAGGATTCAATCCCTGGTCAGGGAACTAGATCCCACATGCCCTTGTGTAACTAACAGCCTACAGGCGGCAAAGAGGACCTTGTGCAGCAAAAGAGAAACAAAAAAAGATCGTATAATATTCCTCTTCCCTGCCTCCTCTCCCAGCTGATTATTTTGGCATTCTCCTGGATATCTCTAAATGATATATTTACAATGCTACTGAATTTTTTTCAAATTAAAAAAAAAGCTAATTTCCTACTTGCTCTCCTTTCTCCCTAAACTTCTGTCACTCTTGTTACCCTTCCCATCATCCCTTTACCCCCATATAGGACTTTGCACTCAGTCAGTATTCACTGTTTTCATTATCACACTATTTAAACACCATACAAAGCTGAGGAGGGAGTAAACTACTATCACAATTTCTTTCCTGCATGACTACTGTTTTCCTGAAAGGTAGCAATTATATCGTATTTTTCAAGTTTGTTTGGTTTTCTAAATACTTGTCACTAACTCAGCCTCAAACTCTTTACCACTTGTCTGAATACCCTCTGAAGATGTTTCACATGTTGGGTACTCTATCAATTTCATCTTCTTGGAGAAGAGGCTCCTGGATCTTTGCTCTCAACTGTGTCTGGGGGAGCCCATTTCCAGAAACTGTTTTTACCCTTTTCAGGAATAAAGCTTCAGTCATTAGCCAGGGTAGGGGGCCATCACAGTCTTCTGCCTATAAGGAGAGGTAGAAGGGCTCTGGGGATCTGATTATTTCTTAAACTTTCCGTTGATCTTCTTTAATTAGCTGAGATACTAATATCTCAGACTGCTAATAGATTTGCCATGTGTCCATTTGCTTTCCAGCTCCCAAAATTTGTGTTGTCATCTTCTCTTTTCCTTTCCATGTCTTAATGGATTTATGCACTTAACATTTTTCTTTGGTGTTGTTTTTCTTTTTTTAAGCAGGAAACAAATGTAGAAGTGTGTATCTACTCTGCTTTTATTGTTTTTAGGAGTGTTTTAGAAATCAATATTACACAAAGCCCAGGAAAATACTTTAAGTAGGCATTTCATCAACAGATACTATAAGACAATAGCCAATGTACGCTTATCTGTAACTTACAGGTGACAAAAAATGAGGCCCATTCTGCTTCAGGTAAGTCATTTGCTGGGCTAATATAAATATTGAACACCTTATGCCCCTGTTCCCTTTCACTTAACCTTCCTAATTTTAGGCTTCTGTAGAGCTTTGCCTTCTTGATAGTCTATGGCTGCTGTCAGGTCCCAAATACCTGAGAATTGCCTCGGGCAATCAATACCTCTGTCATGCTCTATTACAGCTGATCAATATGGACAAGGATGCAATGAGGTGGAAGCAAGATGTTTTATTCAATCAAGTTTTGGGTCTCTTTTATTGACCCCAGTACTTTGGGAGTGTTTACAAAACTTCTATACTCCTCCCATCTGGTTTGTTTTATTTCGGTTAGCACATTTTTTTTCTTTTTGTTTGTCTGCATAAAAAACCTGCACATTCCTCCTTTCAAAGTTGCAGAATCACCCATCAGGATGAACAGATCTGGATCCTAGCTGCATCTCTGTCCCTGTTTGTGTAATTTGGGGTAAATAAGACCACAGTGGGGTTTCCCTGGTAGTTCAGTCGGTAAAGAATCTGCCTGCAATGCAGGAGACCTGGGTTTGATTCCTGGGTCAGGAAGATCCCCTGGAAAAGGAAATGGCAACCCACTCGAGTATTCTTGCCTGGAGAATCCCAGGGGCAGAGGAGCCTGGCGGGCTGCAGTCCACGGGGTTGCAAGAGTCAGACACAACTAAGTGACTAAGTTAGTCACCACCACTACCTCAGTAGGCATCTCTCATCTATGCAATGGGAGTTGTTAAGATTCACCAACTGGTATTTCAATGGTCAGCTGTGGTCAGCAGACACATTTAGCATGGTTGGCACAATAAAGAATTTCTTTGGATGTTCATAGCAGTGCTATTTACAATAGCTAGGACATTGAAGCAAACTAAATGTCCATCAACAGAGGGATGGATAAAGAAGATATATATATATACACACACATATATATAATTGTATGTATATATATATGTATGCATATATATGTGTATATATATGTATGCATATATATGTATATAATGCAATATTACTCAACCATAAGGAGGAACAAAATTGGATCATTTGTAGAGACATGGATAGACCTAGAGCCTATCATAAACAGGGAAGTATGTCAGAAAGACAGAAACAAATATTGTATATTAACGCATATATGTGGAGTCTGGAAAAATTACATAGATGATCTCATTTGTGAAGCAGAAACAGAATCACAGATGTAGAGAACCAGTGTATGGATACCAAGGGGGAAGGAAGGGGAGGTTGGAGGAGCTGGGAGACTGGCGTTGACACACATACCCTGTTGACATTATGTATAAAATGGATAACTAATGAGAACCTACTGCAGATCACAGGGCACTCTACACCGTGGTGATCTGAACTGGAGGGAAGTAGAAAGAGAGGAGATGTATGGACATGTATGGCTCATTCACTTTGTTGCACAGCAGGAACTAACACAACATTGTAAAGCTACTATACTCCAATAAAAATTAATTAAAGAAATAAAGATGAGAAAAAATGTACCCTTCAAAAACTTTTTCTTTTAGAAAGTGACTGCCTTAAGTGGGGATGTTGGTGGGGGAAGGAGAAAGAACTCCACAGTTCTCTGTAGTCATCTCTACTTCCTACTATGGTAACATCATGAGGCTGCTTCACAAATTGCTATGAATTTTCTACTCCCTAAATATATTTGTTTTCTTTTATTTTTTGCACCATGACTATTCTCTCATACCCCCTTTAGCACTAACCTCCTTTGAGTTTATGGACACTGCAAATAATGTTAGTCAAAACACCCCAGAATCCTGGGGCGGCCGAGGTAACTAGCTCTGCAACCAGATAAAATCAGCAGGAGTCTGTTAAGAAATCAAGCAACTTTCCTCTCCTGCTATATGTTTGTGGTTTTTTTCTTTGATCAATGCCCAAGAACAAGCTGACTCCTATATATATTTCCATTTCCTGAGTGGACATTAGTGTCAGCAATATCATTACCACCCACTTTCTTTTCTCCTTTCTTATTCTGTGTGTATGCCATATTTAGATTATGAATTCCCAGAGGGTAGGCTGGTCTTGTTTGAGTTTGTTCATCTTTCTTTTTTAAATGTTTATTTGTATTCCAATTTTGCACTGTACACATAGCATATTAAATGGAAACATTCCTCATTCTTATCTGGTCTCTTTTCAAGAGGTTAGGGAATCACAGAACACACTGTGTGCTGAATTTGCGCTTTTCTGGAGCTTGACCATTAAAAGGAAAATTAAGGACACATATGAGATAGTCTTTCTTAGCAGTCTCCTCTGAACATCCTTGACAATCTGCTAGATCATACACTTGATCTTATAATCCAAAAGACAACAACAGTGACGTATTTCTTGGATTAAAGAGAAAAAGAACACATTGCAAACCAACAGAGAACAAATAAGGATAAAGGAGAGATAAGGTAAATTATTTATACAATAAGCAGGCCAAGCGGTCACTGCATCAGCTGAATATAATTATTAGGTAAATGGGACTCATAGGAACTTAAAGTTTAAACCACATGGAGCAGGAGTAAGTTATCATATCCCTAATTATTAAATTGAGAAACCATGTTTCATTGGTTGGAATTCTGGGAATGACTTGAATGCAAGGAAAGAGTATGAAAGAGGGATTGCAATGAAAATGATTTTTAAAGATCTCTTCTGTCATTTGTGGAGTAGCATCTTTTACATGTTTCCTCACTAATTTTTATTTCAGGGTAAGAACCTGTGATGACTGACTGGACAAAGATGATAGAAAAATAATCAACCTGAGCGAAGAGGAGGTCTGCAGCTCTGAGTGAAGAGGACCCCAAGGGTGAGGCCCTCAGGGAGGCCCTGTGATGAGCTTCTACACCAGGTAATGGTCGCTGCTGATACATGGTAGGCTGTAAAGGAATCCAGGAAACATTCAGGACCCCTTCACCCCCAACAAAAACTGTCATAGGCAATGCAGACACACAGACGGGAAAACAGAGAACCTGCCTCAAGGAATGTATCCTATTGAAACGGGCTGAGCATCATGGAAATGGGTATAGCCTTGGAGGTCAGCACAAGTGTCCCCGGAAGATCATCAAAGGGAAATGAACAAGGCCTGAATCCATGACACTCAGAATGGCTGTGATGTATTCATGCTCACACTGCATGCAACATTTTCTTGGAAACCTACATTTGCTCTTCTATTTCATAAAAACAATCAATAATGGTTAACATGTACTTGGTACTTACTAAATTCCAGGCTGATAATCGTTTGTTTAATGTGCACTGGCCTGGTCTGAGGCTTCGCAGATGAGAAGTAACTTAGGAATTTAAGGAATTTGCAAATGACCGAATGAGCATGTAGTTACGAATACTGCATGACATGCACCTATGGCTGTAAGAAATGAAAGTGTGGATTTAATAGAATGGGAAGAAAAATAATGGAGGAGAATTTGGCCACCACCAAATAAACACAAAGGACAAGAGTTAGATGATTACCATGTGAGGCGTCTTATATATGAAATTGGCAAGTTTCCAGAACTGATGCCTTTGATAGGGTTGTTGCTGTTTAGTCACTAAGTCATGTTCAACTCTTTTGCAACACTATGGACAGTAGCCCACCAGGTTCCTCTATCCGTGGGACTTCCCAGGCAAGAATACTGGAGTGGGTTGCCATTTCCTTTTTTCAGGGGATCAAACCTGCATCTCCTGCATTGGCAGGCAGATTCTTCCTTTGATAGGGTAATAGGGTGCTATATCAAAGACTGTGTTTTCCATTCACATTCATACAATTTTTTGTTTTATACATTATGAAATATAGTACAAATATAGACAAATACAGAAATATAGACAATACAAAATGTAGAGTCTAATAATAACAAACATCTGTGTACCTCTTAGAAGCATAAGATACAGAAAACTGTACATAAGCCCTTCCCTAAGCTCATCTCCTCTGCTCCCCTCAGATGTAACCAAAATTCTGAATTTTAGTTCTTTATTTATCTTTATAGTTTATATATGTATTTTGTATACACTGCTATATTTAAAACAGATAACCAACAAGGACTTTCTGTACAGCACAGTGGAACTCTGCTCAATATTCTGTAATAAACTAAATGGGAAAAGAATTTGAAAAAGAATAGATACATGTATCAATATATGTATAACTGAATCACTCAGCTGTATATTTGAAACTAATTTCATCAATTATACTCCAATATAAAATAAAACTTTAAAAATTAACAAAAAGAACAGTGTTTAGCATATAAAAATACATGAGAGTTTGCCTGTTTCTAAATTTTATGTACACTTCATGTGAATGGAATGATACTAATATATGTATTCTTCTGTGATTAACTTTTTTGTTCAACACTACTCATCCATGTGAAGACACAAAGATAAATTCCATTGGTTTACTTGATGTGATAGAAGGGCATTATATAAAGATGCCAAGACTGATTTAACAATCTAAGTCAAAGGATAGCTGGGTAATTTCCAGTTTTATGCTATTAAAATCAAAACTGTTCTGAACATTCTGGTGTCTATCTCCTGGTATACAAATTACTCACTAAGCCACATTTCTCTAGAACCTCCAAAGCTATTGTGAATACATGTAGTGCTAGCTAGCCTCCTCATTTTGTTGCTGAGTTTGAAGGGGCTTTCAAAAGTACTTCACCATTAAATATGATGTCTGCCATAAGTTTTTTTTTTTGTGGATATATTGGGTTGGCCAAAAAGTTTGTTTGGCTCTTTCTGTTACATTTTATGGAAAAATATGAATAAACTTAACTGGCCAACCCAATACATTATCAGATTAAGAAAGTTCCATTCTATGCCTAGTTTGCTGAGAATTTTTATCATAAATGAATTGTAAAATTTTATTGAATGATTTTTGATATGTATGGGATGATATATGATTTTCTCTACTCAGCTGACATGACACATCACATTAAATAACTTTCTAACAATGGACTAACCCTGGGAGAGGATGAGGGCAGGAGGAGAAGGCGTGACAGAGAATGAGATGGTTGGATGGCATCACCAACTCGATGGACATGAGCTTGAGCAAGCTCCGGGAGATCGTGAAGGACAGGGAAGCCTGGCGTGCTGCAGCCCATGGGGTCACAAAGAATAAGACACGACTGAGCAACTGAACTCCAACAACAACTGTGCTTCCAGGGATGAGCCAAATTTATGATACATCTTTTAAAAATCTTATTTTGGTTTGCTAATATTCTTTTTACCTGTTACTGTTCTAGATATTTGAATTGTGTGTGATTTATTATCTTATACTGTCTGTGTCAAGTTTGGATCCATGGTTAATATTGGTCTTGTAGAAAAAGTCTGGGATTATTCCCTCCTTCTTTCACTATTATCTAAAATATTTTATGTATTTTGGAATTTAATATTTGGTATAACTCATAAGTAAAATCTTGTCTAGTGTTTTCCAGTAGAAAAAACTTCACTGATTTAACTTTACTCACGATGAGATCATTCAGGTTTTTTACTTTTTTCACAAATTAGTTTTGATTATTTATATTTTTAAATTATCCATTTTACCTAAATTTTCAAATTTATCTGCATAAAGAAGTTTATAATTTTGCCTTATCTAATTAACTTCTTGTGCATTTATAATTACAAATATGCATTTGTAATTATTTTATATCTATTATTTATATAATATTTTTGTGTGATCAGTCTCATTATTTCAAAGAGTAATGATGATCTCTATTGGTATTTTCTATTTCATTTTTTTAAAAATCTCAATTTCCCTGCTGGTATTTCTGGGTTTACTCTGCTGCTCTTTTTCAGATTTTTCAGTTGATGATTCACTCAGTACTTTTTTTTCCCTAATATAAGCATTCAAGGCTATAAATTTTTGTTTAAGTATGACTTTAGCTTCTTGTCACATACTTTCTGAAATATTATTTATATTATCACCTAATTTACATAGTTTCCATTATGATTTATTCTTTGATGCACAGGTAATTTAAAAGTGGGCTTTAAAACTTACATACACATGCATTTACCTTTTTATGACTGATTTATTTATATTTTGTGTGATCGAATGGATTCTTTAACATTTGTAGAGACTTTGTGTATGTCCTAGAACATGATTAATTTTTTATGAATTTTCTGGGTCTCTCTCAAAGGAATTTCTTCTGCTCTCCGGCTGTTGGAAGACTGTTCTATATGTGTCCTTGCAATCAAGCTTATTTGTTGTGTTGTTCTAGTTTTTTATATCCTACTAAAAGCAATAAGTAAAAATTTTTTACTATGATGTGGTGGTGTATATTTCGCACTGTAATTCTATCAGTTTGCCTTTACGATTTGAAGCTATACTATTCATTACATAAAAATTCAACATTATTACAGTTTTCTGAAGAATGTTAACTTTTAAAAAAATTCAGTATACCTCCATATCTCTAGCATAATATTTTTTGGCTTTAGTTCTGTTTTTGTTTGATATTGTTATTATATTAATGAAAGTTTCATTTAGGTGTAGGTTTTATTTTTCCTAATTCACCTATGGAGAATGTTTGGACTTCAAGGTGTTGGCTTTTTGTGAAGGACATCTGACTCAACTTTCCAACGTGCTCAGCGTCCAGACTGTAACTCCAGTCCACCTTTCTTCACAAGTGCATAGCTCTAAGCCTGGACCACAAGTGCCAGCTCCAGGACTTGCTTACTCCTGTGAAGTAGAGCTTTCTGGATGTTTCCTGACTTTGTATCTCTATATCTATCAATCTATCATCATCTAGCATGCTTAAATGCAGACTGGGAAGGCTTTTCTCTAAATATCTGGTCATTCATCTAGCTAGAAATGAAATCCCAGGCTTTGGTTCCAACACACTCATTCCCTTATGTTGTTTTGACAGGTTTATGCAGGCCTAGCACAATGGGAATAAACAAGTATATTTGACTTGAATGTCTCCTACAAAATTTGCAGAATTCTACTTGCAATGATATTATTTAAGGATCAAGGAAACAAAAAGGATTAACCCTAATGAGATGCTTTCCCTTCCACTATGTATACTATTTTTAATACTCACTTTATTTAATCCTTATCATGACTCCATTGGAGAGTTTTTATTAGTACCCTCATTTTATAGATGAGGTACCTGAGACCACATTTTGAGATTAGTACTGAATTGAGATTCAAACTCTTGCTTATTGAGTCCCAGAGTCCATGCCCTTTATCCTGACTCTTGCTACTTTTTCCCCAAATAAAGAGCTCTGATGGATTCTTTTCAGAACTGGTAAAAACAATTCTGGTTAGTTTCTCACTGGTAATTTTCAAAGCAAACAATGCAGCTATTTACCCGTGGTGTTGGTTGGAACTCTGCTAATTGCTAGCACTCATTCTGTTAGCAAACGTGGTATTTATTGACTCCAGAAAGAGACCAGATTGTGGGAAAGCAAACAGTGATAACATAAACAAATGCTTTCAAAGCAAACCTTTGTTTGGGTCCTAATGTCAAGCAATTTTTAATTACCATTTTTACTTTTGACCAAATATCTTATAATTCATACTCTTCAAGCCTCTGAGGGTAATTAAGCCTTCCATAAAATCTCTTGATGTTGGTTCCCATTCTAATTCTCATTAAACACATATCTGTTTATGCAAAAGCCCACATAGTCCTGCAGGCTAAGCCTAAAGTATTATTGGAGGCAACCTTGCCAAATCTAATGCCATAGATAAACTAATCTTATTTAATTTCTGTGCTTTATCACTGTGGAATTTACCACAAAGAGTTGAGGAAAAGGCTCTCTTTTTCTGTCTTTCCACAAGTCCCCCTTTTTCCTAGTTGAATTTGAATGTCTAAAGTGGATCCAAGAAAGTTCGAGCATGCGGGCAGCATAGAGAACAAAGCATAAAGATGGTACATGGGCCCATTTTCATTGATCAATGACTGCCTTACCAGTGGAACAGAGCCATTTCTACTCAAAACTAGGTTGAAAGCAACATATCCAGAAAAAGCTTACTCTCAAGACATAAGAAAGAAAAGAAATTATTAGTCACTCAGCCATGTCTGACTCTTTGTGACCCCATGGGCTGTACAGCCCACCAGGCTCCTCTGTCCATGGAATTCTCCAGGCAAGAATGCTGGAGTGGGTAGCCATTTCCTTCTCCAGGGGATCTTCCTGACCCAGGGATTGAACTCCGGTCTCCTGCATTACAGGCAAATTCTTTACGCTCTGAGCCATCAGGGAAACCCTCAAATCATAGGGAAAGGAGTTAAAGTTTGGATCACTATAATTTAGAGTTCAGTGATCACAAATGCAAAACTATGTCTGGCAAGTTTTCTATTCTGAGGTTTCATACATGATCAAAGAGACAAACATAGCAGTATAAACTGAAGGAAGCCAAAGTGCATTGTTTTCATCATATATGGCCAAGTATATTTGCAAAGTGGCTCATAAGATGTTGTCACATCCCAGGTTATAAAAGGATCTAAACCCTTTCTTGTTCAAGATTTGCTCCCAAATACAATTTAGAGGAAAAAAGGTACTAGCACGCTTTCCCAGTGGGTGGCTCTAGCTTTCTTATTAAAATGAAAAGGGTGTGTTTACATAATCTGGGCCTTCAGGAAAAAAATTACGCAATTCTGCGTAATTTTCCCCAAAGAGTTGAACAAAAATCAACTGCACATCTGGGTCTGCGGCTGCTTCCGCCTCCAGTGCAAAAATGAAGATGAATTTCAAGGGATCAAAAAGCTCAAAAGTGCTCACCCCTGACAATTTTTTTTCCCTCCATGTGATGGAAAGTATAACAACTATTTTTCTGAAATATAAATTATAATCAGCTGGTGTTAGTGTTATTATTTTAAGACCTACTGATCAGACCAATAGCCCTTTATTACCGAGTACACACAAAAAGAAAAATATCCTAACACCTTCCCTTGCTTTTAACTGGAATGGAAATCTAGATCAAACGGGGGTGTGCCTTTGTGTATTTTAATATTAGGCAATAATCATACATGAGCATCTTCTCATTAATGCTTATGATTAACTCTAATAAGAAACGGTTACGTGAGAAGTGATGCAAACACTGTATCTTTTTAAATGATTTTAATCACTCATTTTTGGTTCACATTTGAATTATACATTGACCTGTAGCCAAGTCTATGGCTATCAGACATAAAATTGAAATGGTTAATTCTCCCACCACTTCCTTGTTCTGATACTGTGGCATGGCATTGTCAGTGCTTTAAATAAGTAAGAGGGAATAAGTAAAAAGACTATTTTAACAGTGTAATCTGGACGTGCATATTTGATGCATTTTGCTGATTTCCATGCAGCATAATTCTATTCTCCCTGTGTGTCTGAGATTTGTTTCATTTTGGGGGCAGCCGGCGGGAAATGGACAGCTTGGTCCTATGGCATTCATTTCCCCAAAGAGTTGTTGGTAAAGCAAACAACTAGAGCACACATAACCACATATTTAAACACACAGACACACGTGACTTAACCTTGGCAAATTTCATATCTGCCAGTGATTCCCTCCTAAATGACACAACTGAGATTCTCAGTTGACCTTTGTACTTTGTCCCCCCCGCCACATGGCACTGGGCCATCTTGTTAATTTCATGATGGCGATGCAGGGAGCATAATAAATGCTTCTAGGCTTTATTCTGCTGTGAGTGCCCAGATCAACCATGAAATCAATAGCCTTAACGTTTTCTTTAGCTCAACAAGGAATACCAAAAGCAAATCCCTATGTAAATGATAGCACAACATCCTCATTCTCGGTCAAAATATACCTTTCAGTCCAGTCCTTATGATGTTCAACAAATACAAAGCATTTTCCTAGTGCTGTTCTGTAGCCAAACAACTCAGAGAGGATTGCAGTCACTCAAAGTGCACTGAGCTCATGTCCAGTTAGCTGCACTGTCCACTCTAATGCTAAAAGGGCAGAGATAAATGAGTTCGGGATAGAATCAAGGATAATACTGTCATCATTGATACTGAAACCGTGCAGCTCAGATTGGGACTCGAACCCACGGTCTTTTAATTGAGATCACACACCTGGTCTCAGGACCTAAGGAAGCTCAGGTTCTTGATGTCTCATTGCAGAAAGAATTCAATGAGAGACAAAGTGATAGGTAAGAAGTGGATTTATCTAGAAAGACACATAAGAAAGAGTGTGAGCTATCTCAGAAGGTGAGAGACCCTGAAATATGGCATGCTTGATTCTTATGAGCTGGGTAATTTCATAAGCTAATGAGTAGGAGGATTATTCCAACTGTCTAAGGGAAGAGGGGAGCATTTCTAGGAATTGGGCCACTGCCACTTTTGGCATTTTATGGTTAGCTCTGAACTGTCATGGTGCTAGTGGGTATGTCGTTAGCTAATGTTGGGGGCTTCACAGGTGGCTCATGGGTAAAGAATGCGCCTGCCAAGCAGTAGACTTGGATTTGATCCCTGGGGTTGGGAAGACCCCCTGGAAAAGGAAATGGCAACCCAGTCCAGTATTCTTGCCTGGGAAATCCCATGGACAGAAGAGCCTGGTGAGCTACAGTCCATAGGGTGGCAAAGAACTGGACACGACTTAGCGATTAAGCAACAACAATTACAATGAGCATATAATGAAGCTCAAGGTCTTTTGCCATCTTGGACCTAGTTGGTTCTAGCCAGTTTTTGTCATGTCCTATGGTTATATTATTCTTTTAAACGTTGTGCCCTGTCCGTCTTCCCTCCTGTTTCAATACCTCCTGGTGATTTGATGATTACAGCTCTCAATATAAACATGGTGACAGCCAGGATGATGATAATATTTAATGACCCTGAGGGGACTGTGACCCTGGCCCATCAAGCTTAGGAGAAAGAAAACATAGATTTCCTTCCAAAAGCCTACTCCGAGCAGCAGCACAAGGGAAAGAAAAGGCTCAAGCATTCTTCAGAAATGAGGAGAAACTGGTTTGAACCTAGCTTCTAGGGAACACACATAAATGGTGACAGGAGGTAATTTTCTCATTAGGCAACTGAGACTTATCTCAACTGTATGACTATATACGTATTGTGCCCCAAGCACTTTGGTGGGAGAGGTTCTCTAGAAATAACAGTTCTTAATAATTGCCAGCTATGCCAGCCACCTGCGCAGCAGCAGGTGGTTCCATGCTTTTAGCTTAAGTGGCACCAGTGTACATTCAGGAGCCCCCAGCGGAAACTCCAAGGCTGCCCTGCTTTTGGCCTGTGGTAGTGATCATATCCTCAGCACAGTCTTAGCAGCACCTTATGTTTACCTGGACACCTTATATTGTTCAAACCCAACATATTCTCTAAATTTAATTTCAGAAACCGGCAGTGGTGATAGCAGGGCAAATATAATTTTTCTAACAGATATGGCAGTTGAAGCACATGTTCTCTTAAAGCCAAGAAAGCAGGTTATTCTAGAATCAAAAGGGTCCTAAGAGAACTCATTTCAGCCTCTAATTTCACAGATTAGGAAACAGAGAATGAGAAAGGTCACACGGTGAGTTAGTAAGACAGAAAGACCTGAGGTTCCATGAAGACCTGGAATCCAGTGCTCTTTAAAAATGCAGCATCATAGAAGCCCAAAGGGGTGGTCTCCTTTGTTCAAGGGCCTCCCTGTGTGTAGTGGTGGTGGGCTTAGAAGTGAAAATGCTATATGACAGTAACTCCTTCTAACATGCTCCCTGTTTTATTGTCAGTTCCTAGCACGGAACCTGTGACAGGTAAACAATACATGTCAGGGAAATGAATACGTGCCAATGCAGCACATGCAAGAGACATGGGTTGGATCATCAGAAGATCCCCTAGAGTAGGGAATGACTACCTACTCCAGTATTATTGCCTGGAGAATCCCATGGACAGAGGAGCCTGGTGGGCTACAGTCCATGGGGTCACAGAGAGTCAGACATGATTGAACATGCATGCATCCCAATAGACGCTAGGCATTTTAAGGAACTGCTGATACTTGGCATAAAGGGATAAGCTCTAGACCGGAGAGAAAAGGGGTTATGTCATCTACACGGCGGTTGTTTCTGTAAACATGACTCATCTAGAAATAGTTTAGAAACCTGCACTGCGTGGCCATCGGACCCTCAAAGAAGCTGGCAGGGTTCTGAGTAGCTTTAGTCATGGTGGCCTTAAATGAAAGATGCCTTTATGATTCCAGGAACTGGGGATTCCTTCCCCAATTTCTACACCCACATCTCCTCTATCCTCCATAAGATGCACTCATCATACATTTTTCTACATGAAAGGCTATGGGTCTCACTGGGTTGGGGGGGGTGGTGCAGTGTCATTTCAAACTCTATCTCCTCTCCCACCATCTAGTACAGAAAGCCACGAGTTATGCACAGGAGTTGCACACTTCAGGTGTTTTTGGCAGAAGTGAGGTCAATACCAGAAAGACTTTAATGACCCTGTTTTAAGGCAAGTTA
This sequence comes from Cervus canadensis, assembly GCF_019320065.1. NCBI lineage: Eukaryota > Metazoa > Chordata > Mammalia > Artiodactyla > Cervidae > Cervus > Cervus canadensis. The sequence goes on along the minus strand of NC_057397.1, from coordinate 43,790,041 downwards.
TTTGGAGACAGGGGTAACCAACTAGGAGCTGAGTGACACCGGATGGTAACAGCATGATTTGCCTTGATTACAGTTCATCAGGTCCTTTCACTTCCATTTTCTATTTTTAAAAAATATTATTTATTTTTGGCTGTGCAAGGTCTTTTTTTTCTTTCTATTAAATTTATTTTTTAAAATTAATTTATTTATTTTCATTGGAGGCTTCATAGTTGTGCAGAGGCTTTCTCTACTTGTGGAGAGTGGGCACTATTCTCTAGTTGCAGTGCATGGGCTTCTCATTGCAATGGCTTCTTTTGTTGCAGACCACGCACTCTAGGGCACATGGGCTCAGTAGCTGCAGCTCCCGGGCTCTAGAGCACATGAGTTTACTTGCCCCACAGCATGTGGGATCTTCCTGGACCCAGGATTGAACTCACATCCCTTGCAATGGCAGGTGGATTCTTAACCATTGGATTACCAGGGAAGTCTTCACTTCCATTTTCTTACCTGACCATCTGAACCCTGTGGTGTAAGTAAAAACAGTTCTATCTTTTTTTTTCTTTTAGAGAGGAAGTCAATGTTCAAACTGGCTATATTACATGTTCAACGTCTGCTGTCTGGGAGAAACCTACACTGTGCATGTGTGTGCTTAGTCCGGATCTTAGAAACCCCAGGGACGGTCGCTCACCAGGCTCCTCTGTCCATGGGATTTTCCAGGCAAGAATACTGGAGTGGGCTGCCATTTCCTTCTCTAGGGGATCTTCCCAACCCAGGGATCAAACCCATATCTCCTGCATTGCAAGTGAGTTCCTTACTGCTGAGCCACTGGGGAAGTCCAAACTTGCACTGGGGGCTTCTATTGTGTTGGCCAAGAAGTCTGTTCAGGTTTTTCTTGGAAGAATCTGAACAAATTTCTTGGCCAACCCAATAGTACTAAGTCCATTATTCTTCCCATTTTCTTAAGGCATAAGGTTCAAGGTGGGCAAAGGCTGTCTGTTCCTTTGATGTGTTCTATACAGGCTAGGGGAGGTTGTCTGCTGAGCAGATTAAAAGCTGGGTCCTGGCAGCTGCCTATTTCTTCGATCAGCTCAAGAGCTTTCCTCCAAAGAAAGGGAAACTTCTGTGTAAGCGCAACCTGTCAGTCTCCTACAATTTATTTCTCTTGCCTTTCACACGTACAATATTTTGCTCGAAGCTTCCAGAAATCGTCGAAGTTGAAATTCCAATTAACCCTGGCAGTAAGTGCTGTAACTATAGGGGAGTTTTTTATTCTTTATGAAATGAGCATGAGCCTCCAATGTTTTGGGAATCTGCCGAAACTAGAGAGGGATCAGGATTTAGATGCTTCAGTCGACACCAGCCAGTTGTTCCCTCTAGAAATTCAATGCGGGTTTTCAAAGCAAATATGACTATTTTTATCATGTGAGCTATTTTCATTAGCTGTGGTTCCCTGCACATTTATTTCATTTCTACATCAGCCAGATCCATATTTTTGTTTTTAAAATTTTTCCTTTAGGCCTATCATTTCAGCCCAAATTAGGTATCAGGTAGAAGGAGCTGGACAACTGCTCGCATGGATTTTTTTATAAACAATAAAAATTCCAATGAGCCCAGAGGTATCACAACTAAAATCTACTTCTAAGTATGGCTGCATGTGGAATTTCACTTTATCTTGATGCTTGGCTAGGAGTCATGGAAAAAAGTACACAGTCCTCCTTCTCTGGTGCTTTTAGAGACAATGTTATCTTTGGGTAAAAATAAGATATTGCCTTCTAGGTTCATTTAGAATTCATTCCTGATGTCAGAACTGTACCAGGTATGGAAAGTATTTAAAATACAAAGTAAGAGATTCTTATTCTCTAGGTGTTTATGAGCGAGTTTTGGAAGGGTATGTTTATAGCCCAGATATTCTATCCAGATATCCGTACTCATGAAAGATGCTGCTAGCCTGTCACCACATTCTCCTCACAGATAAGTGGCCTTGTAATCTTTGTCTAATCAGCCACACCCAATCCGAACTGGCATGTGAAATGAAGCTATTGGCCACAGCTGAACTAACAGGTGAGCTAAAGCTGAGAGTTAGAACCTGAAGCACTGAACTCTAGGGAAGGGAGGTACCTCTTAGAGTCCAGTGATGAGCCTTCTGGGAAGAGAAAGGGTTTCCCCTGGTACTTGCCAGTATGGCTAGAACTTGGAGAGATTTGCGGGGGGGTGGGGTGGGGGACGGGGGCGGGGAGGTTAGAAACAGAGTGAATAAAGACTTCAAATAGTCAATGTATAAACAGAGGAGATAAATACAGAATATGGACATAAATATAGAACAGGGCTTGCCCTGGGGTTGGAGAGTAGGGTTTTATTCTCACTGTCTGGGAGTTTGACTCAGAAAATTCCCCTATTACGGAATGTTTCCATTCATAAATTCCAACATGGAGACACAGTGGCTTCTGGTCTGTAGATGCCTGTGGGCATCCTAAAGTAAAATGTATCACATTCTGGAAGGTGTGTGAGTTCATTTTCAAAGAATAAAGATGACTATGAGTCATAGACTTCATGTCAAGAAAATGGGTAACACAGGTGACTTTAAAAGACTGCCAAACCTTCTGTCCACCAAAGATTATTAAATGAAGCCTTTCCAAATAGACACCCTTAGACTCACTGTGGGCAACCCTGATAATCACGTTTTGCCCCCTTTATGATAAAATGAAGAAAGTGCCAGGTTTTTTGCCTTTCTTAAAGAGAGATGAAACAATAAGCTAATCTCTTTGTGTTTAACAGTTAAGGTGTGCTGTGTATGTGGCTTGAGGCAGAACTGGCTAGCATGACCTCATAACTTCCCTTAAAGCAATATGATTCCATAAAATTTCACACAGCATTGGACAAGAATCAGCATATCCTGTTTTGAACATCTGCACAATTAGATTGACAAGTGAGTGATTCTGATTGCCTGATGTATCCCTGTTCCCTCCAATCTTCATCCATAAGGAATTTGAAATAGTCCCTCTTATACTATCTAGACCAAAATGGAACATAAAAGTTGCCTGGAAATGATGGCATAAAAATTCATTAAATTCTCTTACAATTGCCAGAGGTGACATATGGATATGCACATAACTGTTTTTTAGGAAACAGGCTATAGGAGAATCTTGGAGAAACAGTGGACAAAAATTCATCTGTTGTTGGGAACTACATGATCCCAGGCAGAGATAAATGATCTGGCCCAAGTTCCTTCTAAATGCCATCTGATGCAGAGCCTGAGTTATGTGTTGCCATATTCTGTTCTATTCAGGCAGGTTCCTGCTGATTCCTTATTCAGTTTCTCTGCTCTTAGCCATGTTTGTTCAGGAGTGGTCACAAGAAAGAGCCTGAACTATTGGCTGAAGGTGTGGACTTTTGGACTGGATCTCCAAACTCTGAGTGTTTTGTAAATCCATTTTGCCCAAAATGTGCTGTGGGTACTTGAGTCTTGAATCAACCTTCCACGAGAGAACCAATAGTCCTCTTATTATGGTGATCATATTAACTTTAGGGAGGACACAGAAATTTTTTTTTTTTTTTAAATAGGTAAGCAGAAAAGCCATAGGACAGTTTGAAGGTTTATTGTATTTAATGACCTCTGAATGTTGCCACTAAAAGAAAAGAAACTAATGCCATTTCCTCGGATTACTGGGTTATCAAACAGATTTTCTTAAAACCCTGTTCCCTATTCTGTCCTGTTACTGATGATGAGGCATAGTAGAAATGGCCAGTCTTGAAAGACAGTGGGGCTTAGTTTCAATACCAGATATCCCCATTTCTAACTTGATATGGGTGAAAGAAGGGAGTGAACAAGTTGGCTTAAAACTCAACATTGAAAAAACTAAGATCATGGTATCTGGTCACATCACTTCATGGCAAACAGGAAGGGAAAAAGTAGAAGCAGTGAGAGATTTTATTTTCTTGGGCTCCAAAAATCACTGTGGACAGTGACTGCAGCCATGTAATTAAGAGACGCTTACTTCTTGGAAGGAAAGCTATGACAAACCTAGACAGTATATTAAAACGCAGAGACATCACTTGGTCAACAAAGGTCTGTATAGTCAAAGCTATGGTTTTGCTGGTGGTCATGTATGGATGTGAGAATTGGACCATAAAGAAGGCTGAGCACCAAAGAATCAATACTTTCAAATTGTGGTGCTGGAAAAGACTCTTGAGAGTCCCTTGGACTGCAAGGAGATCAAGCCACTCAACCCTAAAGGAAATCAACTCTGAATATTCATTAGAAGGACTGATGCTGAAGCTCCAATACTTTACCCACCTGATGCGTAGAGTTAACTCATTGGAAAAGACTATGATGCTGGGAAAGATTGAAGGCAAAAGGAGAAGAGGGTGGCAGAGGATGAGATGGTTGGATGGAATCACCAACTCAATGGGCATGGATTTGAGCAAACTCTGGGAGATAGTAAAGGACAGGGGAGTCTGGTGTGCTGCAGTTCATGGGGTTGCAAAGAGTTGGACATGACTTAGTGACTGAACAACAAACTACATGTCAGTAAACAATTTGCTTAAACGTGTTCAGCCTTGGCTTTCTTGTAAGCTAGGAATAAAAGTTTACCAATTTCACAGGGTTACTGCAGGGACTGAACGGGACCTAGTTCCATATCTGGCACAGAGTGGGTGTACAAATCAGTAGCTATTGCTATTAGAAAATTATTATAAAAATCTGTTCCTGTGAGAATATGTGTTTGACACCTGGAGAAAGACACAGCATGGCTGGTTGTATTACTGTGGTGCTTGACTTCAGTGGGTGGGGAGAAGCATATGTTAGAAAGCTGTGTTAGACTCTTCTGAATGAGATGCAGTTAGGAAGGGCAATTTTTCTTGTCTTTTTTTTTTCAGGGGGCATTCAGTTCATCTCAATGTGGTTTCCTGTCTCCCATCAATCTCTCCTCTGAAAACCATCCAACCTTTTTTTTCTTTCCAGTATCTTTAAGAAAAATAATAAAGGCCAATGCTACCACACCCTTATTCCATTGAGATGACAGCACGTCCTTCCATTACCCCTGAGGGGATATGTCATAACCTGGCAAGGTTCCCTCTCTCCTTTTAACTGGGAAGTCAGAGTGGTGGGACCAAGAAGCTGAGAGTAAGAAACGTATGGCTCCAAGGAGGAAGGAAGAAAGCATGCATGAAAGTCGGTTGGATTTGTGACTTTTTCTTTTAATAAACACTATTTTATTATTATTAAATTTTTTTGGCTGTGCCTATAGGTCTTCCCGGAGAAGGCAATGGTATCCCACTCCAGTACTCTTGCCTGGAAAATCCCATGGATGGAGGAGTCTGGTAGGCTGCAGTTCCTGGGGTCGCTAGGAGTCGGACACGACTGAGCGACTTCACTTTCACTTTTCACTTTCATGCATTGGAGAAGGAAATGGCAACCCACTCCAGTGTTCTTGCCTGGAGAATCCCAGGGACAGGGGAGCCTGGTGGGCTGCCGTCTATGGGGTCGCACAGAGTCGTACACGACTGAAGTGACTTAGCAGCAGCAGC